>NC_138207.1:103106775-103184275 GCF_964194415.1 Vipera berus | reverse complement strand
AAAAAGAAAAAAAAACAATCGTTTTTCGCAAGGGATGGTTCTCTCCTCCTTGAGGGAGGAGGATGGAATGGGGGTGAAATACAAGAAATAGCCGACAGCAAATTGTGTCCCTGCCTTCATTAACCACAGGATGCACACAAATCTGAGCTGTTGGCTCCCATCATCTCCTGGGCTTCACTGGAGTAGAAGAACTCAATAAGATGCATTCTGGTTTCCTGTATCTTGAGCACAGTTTAAACAATTAATCTATATCTGAAAGAAAACCTAGCATAGGGTGAGAGCTATCTAATTTCTCACGGATGGAATATATCGGGAGGGAGGGAGGAAGTTTTCTGAAAAATAATGAAGGAAGGAAACTTCTTTGTAGAACTAAAAACTTACTTTAGCTTAACCGGCTGATGAATTTGTTACTTAGGATTTCAGACCACTACGGAATAGATTTTATATTTGTATTCTATTCTATACGGAATAAAATTTAGGATTTCAGACCATTCCGGAAGAGAATTTTGCTTATTTTTCACACTCTTTTGCCAATACAATTTTACTGTCATAGGGAAAGAAATCCTAAAAATACATTAAAAAAAACAATTGCTAGCAATCGTTATAATGAGTAACTCAAAAAGGTACATTTTTCTGAGATCCGATTGCAAGTTTTATTAAGCCAAATCAATCAAAAGGCATCGACGGTAGCCTTTAAACTGAGTGATAACTCTTTGAAAACATCTTCCGGATCCTGGCTTGTAGACTTTTCCCACAACACAAAAGCTGAGAAATTTATACGTTGCGGGCAGTTTGCGCAGCTGATCCCCAGAGTTCAAAAGATGATTATTTTTCATTCTAGTTTGCCCTAGCGTGGTAAAATGTTTTCCTGGCAACTTTCTAGAGAATAGCCTTTCCATCCGGCTTCAGAGCCCGGCTAGATCCAACCTTAGCCGCAATCCTCCCGTCAAAAGTCTACAGCAGGGCTGTCAAACTCAATTGAGGGCCGCATCAGCATTGCGGTTGCCCTCAGGGGGCCGGGTGGGCGTGGCCTGGGTGGGCGTGGCGTACTGGGTGGGCGTGGCTAGAGTGCGTACGGCCTACTGGGTGGGCGTGGCCAGCTCTACATCGTTGGCATCCAGGGTGCCTATGGGGGCCTGGGCAGGAGTGGGACAGATCTGGGGGTCTCTGGCAGGAGGAGGGTCTCTGGGCCAGGGCCAAGGCAGTGGGGGCCGTTCCCTCACTCTTTCCAGGATGGCTTCGCGGGCCGCATGAAACCACTTCACGGGCCGGATCCGGTGACGTGTCTGGTCTACAGGATCTATTGAGTAGTAAAAGGTCCCAGAGCCTGGATCAGCCACTGCTTCCCAGCCTAAATTGGCCTCCATCCTGGGCTGCCGATCTCAAATCTCTCCAGAGATTTGCTGCTTGGTGTCACTGTTTAAAAAGACACGAGCAGGCGGGGTCATAGGTCATTTCTTATTTCCTGTCAGAGGTTTACTCCCCTCCGATTTAGTCTCAGTGCCAAATAAACAGCTGCTTTCTGAGGTCTGCAGCGGTACACGCTGGGAAGGGATCCGCGGGGGTGTCCTTAGCGCAGCCTGATTTCTCAGAATAATAACAGAGGAACAGAGCTGGAAGGGACCTTGGAGGTCTTCTAGTCCAACCCCCTACTCAAACAGGAGACCCTATACCATTTCAGACAAATGGTTGTCCAGTCTCTTCTTAAAAACCTCCAGCGATGGAGCACCCACGATTCCTGAAGGCAACTTCTGTTCCACTGGTTAATCGTCCTCACTGTTAGGAAGTTTCTCCTTAATTCCAGGTTAATTCTCTCCTTGATCAGTTTCCAACCGTTGTTTCTCATCCTGCCCTCTGGTGCTTTGGAGAATACTGTAGATTGACACCCCCTCTTCTTTGTGGCAACCCCTCAAATTTGGAACGTTGCTATCGTATCATCGCTGGCCCTTCTTTTCACTAGACTAGCCATACCCAATTCCAGCCACCGTTCTTCATATGTTTTAGCCTCCAGCTTCCTAATCATCCTTGTTGTTCTTCTCTGCACTCTTTCCAGAGTCTCAACATCTTTTTTATATTGTGGTGATCAAAACTGGATGCAATATTCCAAGTGTGGTCTTAGCAAGCCACTATAAAGCGGAATTAACACTCCACTTGCTCTTGATACTATCCCTTTGTTGATGCAGCCTAGGATTGAACTGGCTTTTTTGGCAGCTGCCGCACATGGCTGGCTCACATTTTGGTGACTGTCAGCTAGGACTCCAAGATCCCTCTCACAGTTATGGCTAGTGAGCCAGGCTCCGTCTAGTCTTGCCTATGTGTAAACCTTTACTTTTCTCACCATTGAATTATTCCAGAAGAGTATCAGGAGATGGAACACATTTAGAACTATGTCAAGCCTTGATTTCCAAAGAAATCCTAGCCAACTCTTCAGCTACAGATAAGATGCACCAGGCAATGATATATACTTCATGCTGTGCTTCATGCTAAGCTGTTGATAAACCATGGGCTGCATTCACATAAAATGCGACACCGTCAAGCGTAGTTCAATGTATCAGAGTGAACATCAAGGAAAACATTTAACAAATTCAGTGTATCAGAGTGAGGTTCAAGAAAAACATTTAACAAACTCAAATCTTATTGTGCCTTTGTACCAGGGCAGGTCTGTCGGTGACTGCTTACAACCAACAAGGGGATTTTTATTAGATTTATATCCCGTTTTTTCCTCCAAGATTGTAAGGGAATGATTTGACCACCACAACTTGTGCAGTAGGTTTGACTGAGGGAGAATAATAGGTTCACAATCATCCAGTGGCTAGCAACGGACGTGAACACCCGTCTGTGAGGTCTTTGGTACACTCACGATGCACTGATGGCGTTACCTAGTTTGGTAATGAAACATCTCCAAGAAAACCACCACATTTAGAGATCCCTAAGGACACCACAGTTCAACCCTGAGCTACAAATATTCTCTTCTGTTGGAACCTCAGTCTGTCACAATCTAGGTTTCAGAAACAAAAGTTTCAGAAACCTATTGGCAACTAAAGCAAGGTCTGCAGCACTCATAATATCTCTGGGCATATCCTGGAGAGTGTAATAAGTGTGAAAGTACATTAACACATGACATAAACATTTCTTCTGGCTGTTCCCTACTGATTCGCAATTCTTAAGGTTGCCAATAAGATTGTAGCTAGGGAATCAAGATATAAAGAATCAAGATATAAAGTTGTCAAGGTATGACTGAATTATATTCTTAAAATTTGGATTTTATCTACTTAGGAAAAAACTTTTCCGCAAAAAAAGACAATAACATGCCACTAACTTTGTATATATCAACAGTTGCTTTGGCCCTTGACCTGGCTCTCATTTTAACTTACCGGTACTAAAAAATTGACAATAGGACTCTCTGGTTGTTGTTGTTTTTTTATAATTAAGTTGAGGTGCAATATTTCTTTAGAATGTATACAATGGTAAGCCTCTTCTTTTTGTTTCTGAAACCTTCCAGTTTTGCTTGGTTAACACAGCTTCAGAGGCTGACCTTCCAAGAATGATCAGCATGTCCATAAACATCTCAAGGCAGCCAAATAATTCAATAATTCAGTGTCCACTCATACTAAAATTCCCTCAACATTTCCTCAACCAAATTCTCGATTATGAATGACCATCAAGGACACCATATTTATTCACACTTTCTAGGGTCACACTGACATTGTGCACATCTGTTCAGAAGCTCCAGAAGCTAAGAATCCACATCATAATTTAGTTTTTTTTTTCAAAGGCATGACATCGAAGAAGAGAACTTATGTCCAAAGGAGACAACTGAACAATATGGAGCTACAAGGACATAGTGGCAAAAAATAAAAAAAAATATAATTTCATTAGAAACCGCTGGCCAAACATTTCTCTAAAAGCCATTACAGCAGCTGGGAAAATCAATTTACAACACCATTCTCTATATTTGTGCTCAAAAGAAACCTAGCAGAGCTTAATGGCATCATTTGCTCTTAAGGTAAGTATATTAATGTGAGTGCTTTATAAGATTGGAACAGATCTGTGCAAATGAGCTGGCTTTCTACACCCCTTTTATTCTACGTTATTTTGTTGCTGTTCCCCTTCACCTGAATCTTGCAGATGACTTGGACTACAAATTACCATCACTTCTGGACTTGGGACCATCAACTTTTAGGGGAAGATGGGACTGGAGACCATGAAAACCCACCTTACTGATGGCAAAAACTCAACCAAATTGTCTTTCCCCCCCAAAAAAAAATGTTTTGTCCTTTTCTTTTCTTTTTTTTAAGGGAAAGAAAGGAAGGGATGATAGTGTTTGGCAAACCTACATTAGTTGAGCAGGGTGTGGTGAGACCTGAAGAGACCCAGCAGCTGCAAGTTATAAATGTCCAGGCCAGCAAACATGTGTGGCATCATGTCCCTTGCCAAAAATTCCAAGCAATTAGAAGCACACTTTCAGCCCTGCTGCAGCTAGAGAGAATAAGCATGCCACCGGTACAGAAAAAGAGTTAGAACGAGAGAAAAAAAGAACTTCTTTTTATGGCTTTTATAAGATACAGCGTGTTCTTTTTTTTAAAAAATAAATAAATCACAAATAGCAACCTATCTGGGTTTGCCAATGCTTTCTCCCTCTCCTTCCCAGATAGTTACAAAAAATTCCTTTCCGACAGCTGCCGATAAACGTAAAATGAAGTTGTGTGTGATCTTCTCCTGAACTTAATTGGTTTGCTGCTCCTGTCCACCGTCCTTTCTCCAGTGACAAATTTCTACTTGCCAGTGAAGTTTTAAAAGATGACCACCAAGGCACAGGTCAGCTGATGTCTGCGTGCAGCAAAAACGTAAGTTCCAATTAATTATACTAGCTGTCTGTTTGAGGTATTCGTCCAATTTTCAAGGGAGGCCTCAGGCCTCAGAAACCTCAGATAAACCAAAATAAAAAATTAATACTCAGATACTCAAGGGGCGTGTAGAGTAAGGCTGATGACCTTGATGGAGGCCTGCAAGCAAGATCCATTGCCAGAATAATGGAGGGTGAAACATATCTCACGTCTTACAACAAACAGAAAATATGTAGAGGAAGCTCAGACATGTATTTCCTCAATTCACAGAATTGTAAGATTTCTGTTATTGGAGCCAATTCATCTTGCCCTGGAATTGTTTTCCTGGTTTGGGTTGGTTTGGTTCAGTTTGAGCCAACTTTTGCTTAAATCTATGATCAAGGACTGCCTGTATAACTGTATCCAACAAACATAGCAAATAAGGCACAATTCCATTTTTAAAGGCCTCATATTTGCTCAGGTGTACAACAACACAGCAGCTACACAGTTCTTTGGGGGATCAGGTTTTGGTAATGCCAAACCCTGAATTCTATTCCAAGTGATTCAAAAATCTAGTTTTTCCCCCCTGCCCTCCCACCAACCTTGCTAGGATAATATCAATGGTGTTAAATTACTATTTACATTTCTTCTCACAGGGTACCAGAAAATAAGAGCCTGAGATCTGTAGTTTTTGAAAAAAAAAAAAAAAAGGTGAGCCTAGGCATTCAGTTGTTCTCCAACATCATTAAATTGCTTTAATTTATTATTCTCCATCATCATCATCCACAAAGCTTCTCCAAAGCGCCTGAAGGCAGGACAAGCACAATGTGCTAAGCACGTTGATTTGTGCTTAAATTGTAAGCCCGCCCTGAGTCTTCGGAGAAGGGCGGGATATAAATGGGATTAAAATAAAAATAAAAGAAGCAACAGATGGACACTAATCAAGGAGAGAAGCAATCTAGAACTAAGGAGGAATTTGCTGACAGGGAGAACAATCAACTAGTGTTTGCCTTCAGAAGTTGTGGGTGCTCCATCACTTAAGGCAGGGGTGTCAAACTCAATTTCATGGAGGGCCGCATCAGCATTGCGGTTGCCCTCAGGGGGCCGGGTGGGTGTGGCCGGGGTGGGCGTGGCCTACTGGGTGGGCGTGGCCAGCTCTACATCCTTCGCATCAAGGGTGCCTATGGGGGGACCTGGGCAGGAGTGGGACAGATCTGAGGGTCTCTGGCAGAAGGAGGGTCTCTGGGCCAGGGCCAAGGCAGTGGGGGCCGTTCCCTCACTCTTTCCAGGATGGCTTCGCGGGCCGCATGAAACCACTTCGCGGGCCGGATCCAGCCCCCGGGCCTTGTGTTTGACATGTCTGACTTAAGGCTTTAAGAAGAGACTGGATCGCCATTTGTCCAGGGTAGAATAAAGACTTTGGTCTTGGGTGGAGGGTTGAGCTAGAAGACCTCCAAGGTCTTTTCCATCCCTATGATTCTAAGTTCTCTATCAGTGTCCCAAAGGTGCTTTTTTCCAAAAGGCAACTGGATTTGTTTTTTTTGTTTTTTCCTTTCTTGAATATGTTTTGCTTCTCATCCAAGAAGCTTCTTCAGAACGGAAGAAGCGAGGAAGAAAGAAACCAAGAAGTCCAGTTGCCTTTTAGAAAAAGACCTTAGGGGCAACCAAGGCCTGGGTGACTGAAAATCTCCACATTCTCAACCAGTGGTCCCTCTAACAACAGATCCTCTCCTTCTGCTCTGGCCTATCACTCCAGAATAGATGGTGAGAGTGTCTCAATGAGACCATTTCAATTCTTTTCCCAGCTTTATCCAAGATAACACTTCAGGTTGCCCTGCTTGAGTTGAGACTGAGTAGAAAGCTAGAAGCTACAAAATGCCTCTCCTTCTCTAATGCTCCAGAGAGCAAAACACCATCAAAACTTCATTCAATTTCCGACTCTCTTCAAGGATATTTGGCCATCGGGACCAAATTAGCAATCACAAAATTCCATGCTTATGACAGACTCTTGTGCCTTCTTCCTTATATCTCAAGTCCAAAGCATGATAGCTTGTATCTCTTTTCTCAGGTAAGTTATCTACAATCAGCCCTGATAGATTATAGATCAAAAGAATCATTTGCACCCAGAAGTGAGTTCTTCTCTTACTTCATTATCCTGCTACAATCAGGCAAGAACCTACGGTAAAGAGTGAAATGGAATGGAACGGAACGGAACGGAATAGGATAACAATAGCAATAGTACTTAGATTTATATACTGCTTCATAATGCTTTTACAGCCCTCCCTAAGCAGTTTACAGAGTCAGCCTATTTGCCCCCAACAATCTGGGTCCTCATTTTACCAACCTCGGAAGGATGGAAGGCCTTGGGGGAGAGTTAGCCTGCAATACTGTATTCTAATCACTGTGTAACCATGGCCCAGGATAATGGAGTGGAGTGGAGTGGAGTGGAGTGGAGTGGAGTGGAGTGGAAGAGAAGAGAAGAGAAGAGAAGAGAAGAGAAGAGAAGAGAAGAGAAGAGAAGAGAAGAGAAGAGAAGAGAAGAGAAGATAGAATAGAGAAGTGAAGAGAAGATAGAATAGAGAAGAGAAGAGAAGAGAAGATAGAATAGAGAAGAGAAGAGAAGATAGAATAGAGAAGAGAAGAGAAGATAGAATAGAGAAGAGAAGAGAAGATAGAATAGAGAAGAGAAGATAGAATAGAGAAGAGAAGAGAAGAGAAGATAGAATAGAGAAGAGAAGAGAAGATAGAATAGAGAAGAGAAGAGAAGAGAAGAGAAGAGAAGAGAAGAGAAGATAGAATAGAGAAGAGAAGAGAAGAGAAGAGAAGATAGAATAGAGAAGAGAAGAGAAGATAGAATAGAGAAGAGAAGAGAAGAGAAGAGAAGATAGAATAGAGAAGAGAAGAGAAGATAGAATAGAGAAGAGAAGAGAAGAGAAGAGAAGAGAAGAGAAGAGAAGAGAAGAGAAGAGAAGAGAAGAGAAGAGAAGAGAAGAGAAGATAGAATAGAGAAGAGAAGAGAAGATAGAATAGAGAAGAGAAGAGAAGATAGAATAGAGAAGAGAAGAGAAGAGAAGATAGAATAGAGAAGAGAAGAGAAGATAGAATAGAGAAGAGAAGAGAAGAGAAGAGAAGATAGAATAGAGAAGAGAAGAGAAGATAGAATAGAGAAGAGAAGAGAAGATAGAATAGAGAAGAGAAGAGAAGAGAAGAGAAGAGAAGAGAAGAGAAGAGAAGAGAAGATAGAATAGAGAAGAGAAGAGAAGATAGAATAGAGAAGAGAAGAGAAGATAGAATAGAGAAGAGAAGAGAAGATAGAATAGAGAAGAGAAGAGAAGAGAAGAGAAGAGAAGAGAAGAGAAGATAGAATAGAGAAGTGAAGAGAAGATAGAATAGAGAAGAGAAGAGAAGAGAAGATAGAATAGAGAAGAGAAGAGAAGATAGAATAGAGAAGAGAAGAGAAGATAGAATAGAGAAGAGAAGAGAAGATAGAATAGAGAAGAGAAGATAGAATAGAGAAGAGAAGAGAAGAGAAGAGAAGATAGAATAGAGAAGAGAAGAGAAGATAGAATAGAGAAGAGAAGAGAAGAGAAGAGAAGATAGAATAGAGAAGAGAAGAGAAGATAGAATAGAGAAGAGAAGAGAAGAGAAGATAGAATAGAGAAGAGAAGAGAAGATAGAATAGAGAAGAGAAGAGAAGAGAAGAGAAGAGAAGATAGAATAGAGAAGAGAAGAGAAGATAGAATAGAGAAGAGAAGAGAAGATAGAATAGAGAAGAGAAGAGAAGAGAAGAGAAGAGAAGAGAAGATAGAATAGAGAAGAGAAGAGAAGATAGAATAGAGAAGAGAAGAGAAGATAGAATAGAGAAGAGAAGATAGAATAGAGAAGAGAAGAGAAGAGAAGAGAAGAGAAGATAGAATAGAGAAGAGAAGAGAAGATAGAATAGAGAAGAGAAGAGAAGAGAAGATTTAAGATTTAAGATTTAAGATTTATTGAGATTTTTATACCGCCCTTCTCCCAAAGGGACTCAGGGCGGTTCACAGGGCATAAATATAAACAACAGTACAAACATTAAAAGATAATTAAATTAATGCCCAAGTTAAGACCAGAATAATAAAACAAACCTATAAAAAACCCAAGTACCCCCATCAGGCCAGACCCGCTAGTTCGAATAAATGGGTCTTCAACCCGCGACGGAAGGATCGGAGGTCTGATGCCATCCGGAGCTCAACCGGCAGTTGGTTCCATAACGCCGGAGCACCCACAGAGAAGGCCCTCCCCCTGGGGGCCACCAGTCGACATTCCTTGACAGGAGGCACCCTGAGGAGGCCCTCTCTGTGGGCGCGCACAGGGCGGAGGGGAGAAGATAGAATAGAGAAGAGAAGAGAAGATAGAATAGAGAAGAGAAGAGAAGATAGAATAGAGAAGAGAAGAGAAGAGAAGAGAAGAGAAGAGAAGAGAAGAGAAGATAGAATAGAGAAGAGAAGATAGAATAGAGAAGAGAAGAGAAGATAGAATAGAAGAGAAGAGAAGAGAAGAGAAGAGAAGAGAAGAGAAGAGAAGAGAAGAGAAGAGAAGAGAAGAGAAGAGAAGAGAAGAGAAGAGAAGAGAAGAATGGACTAGACTAGACTAGACTAGACTAGAACAGAACAGAACAGAACAGAACAGAACAGAACAGAAAAGAAAAGAAATGAAAAGAAGAGAAAAGAAAAGAAAAGAAAAGAAAAGAAAAGAAAAGAAAAGAAAAGAAAAGAAAAGAAAAGAAAAGAAAAGAAAAGAAAAGAAAAGAAAAGAAAAGAATATTCTGAAGTGGTGGTCTGTTTTCTGTGTATTTTTTATATTTAATTTTGGGAGAAGAGAATAAAAAGTTTTGAAATGGCGCAGGAAAACTTTTTAAATATAATGGGGCATTCTCTGATTACTGTGAATAAGTTAGATCCTAAATTGTGACTGACCTACATGTGTTCATTAAAAAGCAACCTCATATTGATACGGCCATTCTCCACAGGACACCTTTCAGAATTGCAACATAATGTACACGATAAACAGAATAATAAGCACACAAATGTCCAGAGGGTTTGTTTTTGGAATATTAATCACAACATTTGATAGCCACCAACTTGGACCAGTGGGGGGAAAAAAATCGAAGAAAAATCAAGTTATCCAGCCAGTATGCGTTGCTGGCACATTAAAATCCTGACTACAAACTCCCACATTATAGGTCTGTCTGCCTCTGATACTTCATCTGCAACTTTGTTTTATAAATAAACCATATAAATAGGCTCTCTTTGATTGCTCTGAGCATCCAACATTAAGTGCTAGGGCATAGCTTTAGGCATAATTGTACAACTGAATTCATCAGCTGCCTAATTATCATGCATTTTGCATTTATTTCTGCCAATTAAAAAAGGCAGAAACTATTAACAACTTTTACATAAATACCGTATTTGTTCTCTGCAAAAGACACGAGGCTAATTTGCCAGCGATTAACCGATTATCTAATTTTATAGCTGTCATCCTGCAGGATGCCACTTACCCCAAGCCCACCAGGCAATCGACAAAAACACCCTCAGAAGTTCCATGATTCCCCCACATCTCTTATAAGCCTCGTGTAGAAAAACTGCCAATCTTTGCTCGGCTTTCCCCCCGTCTTTCTTTCCTTTCCCTTTCGCTACGGAAGATGGCTTCAACGGACTCTGATGGAAAACAGCAGCATCTTCCAAAGGAGGGACTGGAACCCGTGGTTTGACGGGGGTTTTCAAGTCGTAGCTTAAAGGGGAAGAAGGTTTATGTCTTAGGTGTCACCAGTGCCCAAGGTTCATCCAGAGAAAAGTCAAGGGAATCCGTGAAGAGAGGGAGTAGGGGGGGATAGACACATGAAAACCCTGACTCGCAAAGACATTTCTACAATTCTGCATCTACATGAAACCCTTGAGCCAGTTCTAAGCTGCTGCTAGGAGAGAATCTTTGCAGCTCAGGGTTGAAATGAGGGGTCCCTGGCGCTCTCTGAGCTTGGCCGGTTTCTTGCAGACGTTTCACTACCCAGCTAAGTATCATCATCCGTGCTACGGGGCAGTAGGGTCTGATTTCTGCTTATATACAAATGGCTTGCCTTGTCATTGTCTTGGTGGTTCCTTGATTAGACTGTTGATCAGGCTGGTCATTAGACTGTTAATCAAGGAACCACCAAGAACACTCCCATAGGAGTGGTTCACTTGTATATAAACAGAAAGCAAACCGCACTCCCTCCTAGCACGGATGATGTTACCTAGTTGGGTAATGAAACGGCTGCAAAGAAACAACCAGGCTCAGAGAGCATCAAGGACCCCACAGTCCTCCTCCTCCTCCTCCTCCCTGCAAAACCCACACTCCAAGCTGCTCACATTTCTGGACAGCAGTGTTTGGATGAACGCAGTAAGAATAATTATGCTGGATCACACAAAAAACTTGTTGTTCTCCTAATAGCCAAGCAGATGCACCAGCAGGAGATGGAGAGATGCTCTTCCCCATCTTTCTTCTGTTCAACTGGTAGTTGGATGTATGCAGCTGCCAACTTGGAGGTAATGTGGAAACCTCACGACCAGCAGCCCTTGAGCGGCTGGTCCCCAGTGAATTGATCTGATGCCTCCTTAAAGGCATCCAAGTTAATTATGCAAAGTGTGAAGAAGGCTGGAACTCTTTAATTCCTGCATAAAACTGACGAATTAATTCATCTGGGGATTTGGAAAATAGAGTCCTTAGTATGCTGATCAGATCTGTGTGAGTCAGCAGACAACTTTATATTCGGTACTTGCTAAGGTAACAGACTGGATGACAGGCAATAAAGTGAAGCTGGAAATTGGTTTGTAATGCTGTGTCATGTTTCCCCCTAAAGGATCAGCTTGGGGATGTTTCCAAATCCACCTTTATCATTAGAGCCACAAATATCCTAGTCTAGAGCACAAAGAAACTTGTACTCGCTTAAACTGGTATGCTAGCCGCCATCAATATGAGCAATGATCGCTCTATTTCGGATTCTCATTCTCAGATATTCTCAGATCTAGATTGCTCCAGGGTAGTCCTCGGCTTACGATCACAGCTGAACAAACGTATGTTAGAGGTCTTAATCAAGGACTGCCACCGGGCAAGTATAAAGCAGCCACCAATATGCACAAGGGGCATTGCCTATCCCAACTCGAAGAAGAACCAGTCACCCACCTGGAGAATGCTATTAGGACCCTCGTCAAAGAAAAACGGGCGAGAAAAACGAAACGGTTGGAGGACAAAATTCAAACGATCAAGCCATGCTCCAAAACCTGTGTGAACTTGGTCCATAAGTAACTGCCAGGGAGAAGTTGGACATTCCTGGAACTTCTCTGTAATGGCTACTCCAGAACGACTCAAGAAGCTCAGAAGTCAAAACCTCTGATGACCAATCCAGATTAGATCCTGTAACGTTATCCTGGGACCCAAATATCCGCCTTCATTTGTGAAATACGATTTTCTTTTTCCGAGCCCTTATGTTTGAGCAACCTTAATATACTGTAGTTGTTCTTAAATATTTTCTAGTTGTCAGATCATGATCCTGAAAGGTTTAGCGTGTTCACTACTAAGTATCTTTCCCATATCTTTGCTAGCATCAATTTTAGGAGAAACAAAATGTTGCATGTCAGTGTTACCCTTTCAAATTAGAACAAAACAATAATTGCAGAAATTAAGGAGGGCTAAAAAACAAACACACCACAGATTGGCTGCAGCCTTCCGACTCGGCTCAAAACCTTGATCAGGTCCTCAACGCAGAATACATTACATGCTTACATCTTTTTTTTTTTGTTACTTAATGCCATTACAAGAACATAAATCAGTGATTTTGAGAGGATCAGCAAAGAAGAGTGAAAATGAAAGAAGGTTTTACATTTTCAATCCTCCTGATAACAAAAGCAATAACAAAAGCAGCCAGGCATACCAATTTGGTAAGAAAAAAGCAAACTGATGTGATGAACTAAGGTGTTTTTTAAAATATAAATCTGCCACAACATGAAAATCATGACAAATGGAGCAATTACAGACAATGGTGAGAGATGCACATTGGGTTTGGCTTGATCCCAAGTCAAACCTGGGGCCTTCAGTGAGGTGATGGAGTTCCCAATGCAAAACTGAATTTCCACTGAAGGTAGCAAAGCTAAATGTAGATCTTTCCAAAGTTTCAAAAACAATGCTCCAAAGCAGAGAGATGGGAAAAATGGAGGAGAGGAGAGGAGAGGAGAGGAGAGGAGAGGAGAGGAGAGGAGAGGAGAGGAGAGGAGAAGAGGAAGGAGAATGGGGGAAGAGTAGAATAGAATAATAACTTTATTGTCACTTTGAATGTACACTAATTTTAAAAAAAAGGTAAAGGTTCCCCCCTGCACATGCGTGCTAGTCGTTTCCGACTCTAGGGGCCGGTGCTCATCTCCGTTTCAAAGCCGAAGAGCCAGCGCTTGTCCAAGGACGTCTCCGTGGTCACATGGCCGGCATGACTAGACGCCAAAGGCGCACGGAACGCTGTTACCTTCCCACCGTAGTGGTCCCTATTTTTCTACTTGCATTTTGACGTGCTTTCGAACTGCTAGGTTGGCAGAAGCTGGGACGAGTAACAGGCGCTCACTCTGTTATGTGGCACTCGGGATTCGACCCGCCAAACTGCCGACCTTCTGATCGACAAGCTCAGCATCCTAAAATGAAATTTCATTCCATACAGCTCTCAAAGGGTCATCACCTCTGATACACACTACACAAATATGACAAAATTAAATAAATACAGAATTATGCAGAATTAAGAGAGGAGAGGGGAAAGGAGAGGAGGAGGGGAGAGAGGAGAGGAGAGGAGAGGAGAGGAGAGGAGAGGAGAGGAGAGGAGAGAAGAGAAGAGAAGAGAAGAGAAGAGAAGAGAAGAGAAGAGAAGAGAAGAGAAGAGAAGAGAAGAGAAGAGAAGAGAAGAGAAGAGAAGAGAAGAGAAGAGAAGAAGAGAAGTTCTGGTATAATATTCCCAAACTTTTTGCTTTAAAAAAAGATATAGTTGAATCTCATCTACGGTTTGGTTCAAAGACTGTTCTTCATCCGTTCTGCCTTTTCTAAGAATATTTGAAGAGTTTTTTTCATGGAGTCAAAGACAGAGACCGAGGGAGAATTTGTGACTTCTTATCCAATTTCAACTAGTTGTTTCTTATTCCAGCTTCCTAGGAACATTTTTTTCCCTAAAACCCAGATTAAATTAGACCCTACCCTACAGCCTGTTGACCGGGATACCTGCTTCCTGTCACCTCCAGAGATGGCGTAGGATTACTGTCAGGAAGAATAGCCAATTTCAATCAATTGCCAGTAGTAAATGTAATTTTCCTCTGTGGCCTTGCTCCTGGATGATAATCAATAAATATTCTTTGCTTTCTTTCCAGGGCTGTTTCTCTGGAGGCTTAGATCAATTTGGAACTGCTACAGATAGCAGAATTTCCTGCAGCTTAATATTTTCATCCTTTTAAAAGCTTTTTTTTTTTGGGGGGGGGAGAAAGAGAATTAAGTCGCCCTTTAAAATAATTAAAAGATAAAACTTGGAAACGCCCAACATCTAATGATGCTTCTTGTACTGTAAGGAAATATCGTGAGATTGGGGTTATTTTTTTAAAAAAAAAGTTTTTTGAAAGCCATCCGGGAGCATGTGGGGGAATTAGAGGGACTGTTTTGCTAACCCAGGGCTGGGCAACCTTGGCTCTTTTATGACTTGTGGACTTCAACTCCCAGAATTCCTGAGCCAGCTAGATCAATCGTCTGGCTTAAGAGTTAATTTAACTTTCATAAAACTCTTGTACAAGGTCCCACTCTCCACACGGCAGAGCTTTAATCTTTTCCTTTAGAAAATCTTTACTTAAATTAAACATATATACCTATATTTGGACCACTGGATTCAGTTGGATTAATCTATAGGTTAAAGATCATATTGTCACTTAATGCTTTGTAACTCCACCAGACACACACTGAACAGGGTATTTCAAAGAGTGTTCAAATTCATCAGCGCGTCACAAAAGAAGATGCCTGAATACCCGAATTAAAGCATTTTTTAAAAGACCATAAAGGAACCTTTTTTCTTGGAAAGGGCAGAAAATTATGCAAAATATTTTCTTTTTATTAGCTGTATTACTATTATCCATTACCTTCTCTTATTGGTATAATTATTATGATTATTACTTTGATATACGATCATTACTCTGTTGTTTTGCATGTACACTGACAGCTTCTGCACCAGAGACAAATTCTTTCTCTGTCTAATCACACTTGGCCAAATAAAACCTATTCTATTCTATTCTAGGGATGTGGTGGCTCAGTGGGTTAGGACGCTGAGCTTGTCGATCAGAAGATCGGCAGTTTGGCGGGTAGAATCCCGAGTGCCGCGTAACAGAGTGAGCGCCTGTTACTCATCCCAGCTTCTGCCCACCTAGCAGTTCGAAAGCACGTAAAAATGCAAGTAGAAAAATAGGGACCACTACGGTGGGAAGGTAACAGCGTTCCGTGCGCCTTTGGCATCTAGTCATGCCGGCCACATGACCACGGAGACGTCCTCGGACAAGCGCTGGCTCTTCGGCTTTGAAACGGAGATGAGCACCGGCCCCTAGAGTCGGAAACGACTAGCACGCGTGTGCGGGGGAAACTTTACCTTTACTATTCTATTCTATTCTATTCTATTCTATTCTATTCTATTCTATTCTATTCTATTCTATTCTATTCTATTCTATTCTATTCTATTCTATTCTATTCTGCATTCCATTGCATTCTGTTCTACTTCTATTTCCATTTCCATTTGCAACATTCTTCAGCTTGATCAAACCCTTTCTTTTTCAAGCTCTGCAGATTGAGGAGCAATTTGTAGTTTGCAGATCAATCCCAAAGATGCTTTTTCACAAGGCAACTGGACTTCCTTGTTTTTCTTTGAAGACATTTCACTTCTCAACTAAGAAGCTTCTTTCGGCAAATCTTACAGAGGGAAGCAGGAAGGGAGGGATTAATAACCTTTGGGATTAATAAACTAAGGTTTACAAATTAAGCTAATCTAACTGGAAGAAAATTAGCATGCATTTATGAAAGCAATTCAGTGATAGCTTTTAAGTGCATGTTATCTCCTGCTTGTAAAGTTTTGTGGCTACATGGAAAGTAACAGGTTTGATCACTTTGTCTCGAGGAGTATGCATGCGGCCATATTTTGAACAAGACCAACACCATCGAAGTTACTTCTATTGTTGACTTGGAACCAATGCACTGAAGTCATATTCAGAATAATGCTTTCCTAACATTTATCTAGCAACTGTTATTTCAGAATGGGAAAAAGAAGAAAACCTAGATTTAAAGCACAGCAGGAGCCACAGTCTTCTTGCCTCCAATTATTCAGCCCTTTAATTCAGGGGTCTCCAAATTGGGCAATTTTAAGACTTGTGGACTTCAACTCCCAGAATTCCTCAGCCAACACCCATATAGACCTTGGACATCTTACAAATTCAAACACAAAATAACAACCCCTGATCAATGTTTTCATGACGACATCTTGGTACGAAAACATGTTGTCATGACTTTTGCGCCTTGTTTTGTGCAGGTGTAAAATTTGTTTGTTCAAAATACGCAACTTCAGAGACAGCCTAGACTAAAACAATCAAACAATAAAAATCTAACCTAACCAGGGTGGAAGAACAGGCAGACTGAAGGTCGGAGTCAAATGTGCCATCAGCTTTGAGTCCTTACGATGCCACCAACAATCCAAGTGCAGCCCCCTCCCCAAACTCCTTTGACCTTTATCTAGTGTCATTTTATTGATCTTAGTGTTGACCAGATTGTTGTGTGTTGGCTTGAATAAATCTTCTGTGCTGCAACATAATATATGGACTTGATCCTTTGTGCCTGGCATTACACAAACCCATCAACCCTAGGCATAAAACCAAAATCAAGTTCTTTAGAGAACTCTAGGAGAGAAAGTACTGTCTTCTCCAAAGGTCAGAAGCCCCAGCAGAGAGTTGTGTTAGGTACCTTCAAACTAACTGGAAGCTACCACATTTCAATCCACCTGAATTTTTGAATCTCAGCAATTCAGCTCAATGGTTCAAATTCAGCTTCAAGTTCAAATCCATAATTCAAATCAAACTGTAAACCAAAGTAAAATAGACACAAATCATGAATTCAAATCAGATCTTGGCTAATTTGAAAATCTCTACATATATCATGCATCCACAGCAGGTGGTGACACCTGTTGACTTTGTCTCCCCCAAAAAGCTAAGCAGAGCCAGATCTGGTTCTAGCTTGAATGGGAGACTTTATTTTATTTTATTTTATTGAATTTATATACCGCCCTTTCCCGAAGGACTCAGGGCGGTTTACAGGGTACTTAAAACATTGATACAAAAATTAAAAACAATTTAAAAGATTAAATTAAATCACTGAAAAATATAAAAAACCCCGATTCAAACTCTCAGACTTCCCAAAAATCCCAGGACCAGGGGGCTAGGATGTGAAATAAAATAAATACCGTATATAAAATATCTCACGAATTCAAGGAAGAAGGCAGTTGCAAGCTACTGACAAAATTATCCATCATTAATGTGTCTATGAAGTTATCTGGGGTCTAGCCAACTGAAGGCAAGCTTACTTTTTTCCCCCTGAGATGCTATATACCTTTGCTTTTCTTAATAGGATTTTCGTTGCTGAGTCCTTGCTCTTTTTTTAAGGTTGTTTTTCTTCATGCAGAGCTTTGACTTACCGTATATACTTGAGTATAAGCCGACTCGAGTATAAGCCGAGACCCCCAATTTCACCCCCAAAAACTGGGAAAAGTTGTTGACTCGAGTATAAGCCGATCCGCCGTTCTGCAAGCCTCCGCCGCCGGCGGAGGCTGGATCCGCGCTCTGCAAGCCTCTGCCGCCAGCAGAGGCTCGATCCGCCATTTTGCAAGCCTGAATACACAGGAATACCCTGTGTGGCCGCGGCTCTCGGGGAAGCCCTGGCTGTCCGCTTCCTCGCTCCACGCTGCCATTCGGGGCCCGCGCGTTCCCCGGGCAAATCGCGGCGCCCAGCAGGCGAGGAAACACGCCTGCTCCAGTCGCCCCCCCTTCCCTCAGGAGACGCGAAGCAAGTGACCGCCCGGAGCTTACCGAGGACTTGCGCGCGGCCGAGGCTTCGGTGCTTCCAGGATCGCGCGCACCTCTCCTAAGCCGCCGCCGTCCGGAGACCTGCCGACGTTTGGGGAGGTTTGGGCGCCTCCCCAAACCTCCCCAGGTCTCCGTTCCTCCGCGCAGACCTGCCGACGTTTGGGGAGGTGCGCGCGCACCTCCCCAAACCTCCCCAAACGTCGGCAGGTCTCCGTTCCTCCGCGCAGACCTGCCGACGTTTGGGGAGGTTTGGGCGCCTCCCCAAACCTCCCCAAACGTCGGCAGGTCTCCGTTCCTCCGGCCGACGTTTGGGGAGGTTTGGGTGCCTCCCCAAACCTCCCCAGGTCTCCGTTCCTCCGCGCAGACCTGCCGACGTTTGGGGAGGTTTGGGCGCCTCCCCAAACCTCCCCAAACGTCAGCAGGTCTCCGTTCCTCCTGCCGACGTTTGGGGAGGTTTGGGCGCCTCCCCAAACCTCCCCAGGTCTCCGTTCCTCCGCGCAGACCTGCCGACGTTTGGGGAGGTTTGGGCGCCTCCCCAAACCTCCCCAAACGTCGGCAGGTCTCCGTTCCTCCTGCCGACGTTTGGGGAGGTTTGGGCACCTCCCCAAACCTCCCCAGGTCTCCGTTCCTCCGCACAGACCTGCCGACGTTTGGGGAGGTTTGGGCGCCTCCCCAAACCTCCCCAGGTCTCCGTTCCTCCGCGCAGACCTGCCGACATTTGGGGAGGTTTGGGCGCCTCCCCAAACCTCCCCAGGTCTCCGTTCCTCTTGGGGAGGTTTGGGCACCTCCCCAAACCTCCCCAGGTCTCCGTTCCTCCGTGCAGACCTGCCGACGTTTGGGGAGGTTTGGGCGCCTCCCCAAACCTCCCCAAACGTCGGCAGGTCTCCGTTCCTCCTGCCGACGTTTGGGGAGGTTTGGGCGCCTCCCCAAACCTCCCCATGTCTCCGTTCCTCCGCGCAGACCTGCCGACGTTTGGGAAGGTTTGGGCGCCTCCCCAAACGTCGGCAGGTCTGCGCGACGTTTGGGGAGGTTTGGGGAGGCGCCCAAACCTCCCCAAACGTCGGCAGGTCTGCGCGGAGGAACGGAGACCTGGGGAGGTTTGGGGAGGTGCCCAAACCTCCCCAAACGTCGGCAGGAGGAACGGAGACCTGGGGAGGTTTGGGGAGGCGCCCAAACCTCCCCAAACGTCGGCAGGTCTGCGCGGAGGAACGGAGACCTGGGGAGGTTTGGGGAGGCGCCCAAACCTCCCCAAACGTCGGCAGGAGGAACGGAGACCTGCCGACGTTTGGGGAGGTTTGGGGAGGCGCCCAAACCTCCCCAAACATCGGCAGGTCTGCGCGGAGGAACGGAGACCTGGGGAGGTTTGGGGAGGTGCCCAAACCTCCCCAAACGTCGGCAGGAGGAACGGAGACCTGCCGACGTTTGGGGAGGCGCCCAAACCTCCCCAAACGTCGGCAGGTCTGCGCGGAGGAACGGAGACCTGGGGAGGTTTGGGGAGGCGCCCAAACCTCCCCAAACGTCGGCAGGAGGAACGGAGACCTGCCGACGTTTGGGGAGGTTTGGGGAGGCGCCCAAACCTCCCCAAACGTCGGCAGGTCTGCGCGGAGGAACGGAGACCTGGGGAGGTTTGGGGAGGTGCCCAAACCTCCCCAAACGTCGGCAGGAGGAACGGAGACCTGGGGAGGTTTGGGGAGGCGCCCAAACCTCCCCAAACGTCGGCAGGAGGAACGGAGACCTGCCGACGTTTGGGGAGGTTTGGGGAGGCGCCCAAACCTCCCCAAACGTCGGCAGGTCTGCGCGGAGGAACAGAGACCTGGGGAGGTTTGGGGAGGTGCCCAAACCTCCCCAAACGTCGGCAGGTCTGTGCGGAGGAACGGAGACCTGGGGAGGTTTGGGGAGGCGCCCAAACCTCCCCAAACGTCGGCAGGTCTGCGCGGAGGAACGGAGACCTGGGGAGGTTTGGGGAGGCGCCCAAACCTCCCCAAACGTCGGCAGGTCTGCGCGGAGGAACGGAGACCTGGGGAGGTTTGGGGAGGCACCCAAACCTCCCCAAACGTCGGCAGGAGGAATGGAGACCTGCCGACGTTTGGGGAGGCGCCCAAACCTCCCCAAACGTCGGCAGGTCTGCGCGGAGGAACGGAGACCTGGGGAGGTTTGGGGAGGTGCCCAAACCTCCCCAAACGTCGGCAGGAGGAACGGAGACCTGCCGACGTTTGGGGAGGTTTGGGGAGGCGCCCAAACCTCCCCAAACATCGGCAGGAGGAACGGAGACCTGACGAGGTTTGGGGAGGCGCCCAAACCTCCCCAAACGTCGGCAGGTCTCCGTTCCTCCGCGCCCTGCCTGCCTGCTTCTTTCCGCTGCGGAAAGAAGCAGGCAGGCAGGGCGCGGAGGAACGGAGACCTGCCGTTTGGGGAGGTTTGGGGAGGTGCGCGCGCACCTCCCCAAACCTCCCCAAACTTCGGCAGGTCTCGGACGGCGGTGGCTTGGGAGAGGTGCGCGCGATCCCGGAAGCACCAAAGCCTCGGCCGCGCACAAGTCCTCGGTAAGTTTTTTTGTTGACTGGAGTATAAGCCGAAGTGGAATTTTTCAGCCCAAAAAGTGGGCTGAAAAATTCGGCTTATACTCAAGTATATACGGTACCACTATTGGTAGGAAAACATCTGCAAAAACACAATCCACCTCGACACCCTGGATCCAACACTTCAGTCCTGAGTTAGAGATATTCTGCAGGATTTATTTTCTTGCTTACTTGCTTTTTTTAAAAAATAAAAAATGGTTTCTTTCACAACATACCGTATATACTTGAGTATAAGCCGAATTTTTCAGCCCACTTTTTGGGCTGAAAAATTCCACTTCGGCTTATACTCCAGTCAACAAAAAAACTTACCGAGGACTTGTGCGCGGCCGAGGCTTTGGTGCTTCCGGGATCGCGCGCACCTCTCCCAAGCCACCGCCGTCCGAGACCTGCCGAAGTTTGGGGAGATTTGGGGAGGTGCGCGCGCACCTCCCCAAACCTCCCCAAACGGCAGGTCTCCGTTCCTCCGCGCCCTGCCTGCCTGCTTCTTTCCGCAGCGGAAAGAAGCAGGCAGGCAGGGCGCGGAGGAACGGAGACCTGCCGACGTTTGGGGAGGTTTGGGCGCCTCCCCAAACCTCGGCAGGTCTCCGTTCCTCCTGCCGACGTTTGGGGAGGTTTGGGCGCCTCCCCAAACCTCCCCAAACGTCGGCAGGTCTCCGTTCCTCCTGCCGACGTTTGGGGAGGTTTGGGCACCTCCCCAAACCTCCCCAGGTCTCCGTTCCTCCGCGCAGACCTGCCGACGTTTGGGGAGGTTTGGGCGCCTCCCCAAACGTCGGCAGGTCTCCGTTCCTCCTGCCGACGTTTGGGGAGGTTTGGGTGCCTCCCCAAACCTCCCCAGGTCTCCGTTCCTCCGCGCAGACCTGCCGACGTTTGGGGAGGTTTGGGCGCCTCCCCAAACCTCCCCAGGTCTCCGTTCCTCCGCGCAGACCTGCCGACGTTTGGGGAGGTTTGGGCGCCTCCCCAAACCTCCCCAGGTCTCCGTTCCTCCGCGCAGACCTGCCGACGTTTGGGGAGGTTTGGGCACCTCCCCAAACCTCCCCAGGTCTCCGTTCCTCCGCGCAGACCTGCCGATGTTTGGGGAGGTTTGGGCGCCTCCCCAAACCTCCCCAAACGTCGGCAGGTCTCCGTTCCTCCTGCCGACGTTTGGGGAGGTTTGGGCGCCTCCCCAAACCTCCCCAGGTCTCCGTTCCTCCTGCCGACGTTTGGGGAGGTTTGGGCACCTCCCCAAACCTCCCCAGGTCTCCGTTCCTCCGCGCAGACCTGCCGACGTTTGGGGAGGTTTGGGCGCCTCCCCAAACCTCCCCAAACGTCGGCAGGTCTCCGTTCCTCCTGCCGACGTTTGGGGAGGTTTGGGCGCCTCCCCAAACCTCCCCAGGTCTCCGTTCCTCCGCGCAGACCTGCCGACGTTTGGGGAGGTTTGGGTGTCTCCCCAAACGTCGGCAGGTCTCCGTTCCTCCTGCCGACGTTTGGGGAGGTTTGGGCACCTCCCCAAACCTCCCCAGGTCTCCGTTCCTCCGCGCAGACCTGCCGACGTTTGGGGAGGTTTGGCCGCCTCCCCAAACCTCCCCAAACGTCGGCAGGTCTCCGTTCCTCCTGCCGACGTTTGGGGAGGTTTGGGCGCCTCCCCAAACCTCCCCAGGTCTCCGTTCCTCCGCGCAGACCTGCCGACGTTTGGGGAGGTTTGGGCGCCTCCCCAAACCTCCCCAGGTCTCCGTTCCTCCGCACAGACCTGCCGACGTTTGGGGAGGTTTGGGCGCCTCCCCAAACCTCCCCAGGTCTCCGTTCCTCCTGCCGACGTTTGGGGAGGTTTGGGCACCTCCCCAAACCTCCCCAGGTCTCCGTTCCTCCGCGCAGACCTGCCGACGTTTGGGGAGGTTTGGGCGCCTCCCCAAACCTCCCCAAACGTCGCGCAGACCTGCCGACGTTTGGGGAGGCGCCCAAACCTTCCCAAACGTCGGCAGGTCTGCGCGGAGGAACGGAGACATGGGGAGGTTTGGGGAGGCGCCCAAACCTCCCCAAACGTCGGCAGGAGGAACGGAGACCTGCCGACGTTTGGGGAGGTTTGGGGAGGCGCCCAAACCTCCCCAAACGTCGGCAGGTCTGCGCGGAGGAACGGAGACCTGGGGAGGTTTGGGGAGGTGCCCAAACCTCCCCAAGAGGAACGGAGACCTGGGGAGGTTTGGGGAGGCGCCCAAACCTCCCCAAATGTCGGCAGGTCTGCGCGGAGGAATGGAGACCTGGGGAGGTTTGGGGAGGCGCCCAAACCTCCCCAAACGTCGGCAGGTCTGTGCGGAGGAACGGAGACCTGGGGAGGTTTGGGGAGGTGCCCAAACCTCCCCAAACGTCGGCAGGAGGAACGGAGACCTGCCGACGTTTGGGGAGGTTTGGGGAGGCGCCCAAACCTCCCCAAACGTCGGCAGGTCTGCGCGGAGGAACGGAGACCTGGGGAGGTTTGGGGAGGCGCCCAAACCTCCCCAAACGTCGGCAGGTCTGCGCGGAGGAACGGAGACCTGGGTAGGTTTGGGGAGGTGCCCAAACCTCCCCAAACGTCGGCAGGAGGAACGGAGACCTGCCGACGTTTGGGGAGGTTTGGGGAGGCGCCCAAACCTCCCCAAACGTCGGCAGGTCTGCGCGGAGGAACGGAGACCTGGGGAGGTTTGGGGAGGCGCCCAAACCTCCCCAAACGTCGGCAGGTCTCCGGACGGCGGCGGCTTAGGAGAGGTGCGCGCGATCCTGGAAGCACCGAAGCCTCGGCCGCGCGCAAGTCCTCAGTAAGCTCCGGGCGGTCACTTGCTTCGCGTCTCCTGAGGGAAGGGGGGGCGACTGGAGCGGGCGTGTTTCCTCGCCTGCTGGGCGCCGCGATTTGCCCGGGGAACGCGCGGGCCCCGAATGGCAGCGTGGAGCGAGGAAGCGGACAGCCAGGGCTTCCCCGAGAGCCGCGGCCACACAGGGTATTCCTGTGTATTCAGGCTTGCAAAATGGCGGATCGAGCCTCTGCTGGCGGCAGAGGCTTGCAGAGCGCGGATCCAGCCTCCGCCGGCGGCGGAGGCTTGCAGAACGGCGGATCGGCTTATACTCGAGTCAACAACTTTTCCCAGTTTTTGGGGGTGAAATTGGGGGTCTCGGCTTATACTCGAGTCGGCTTATACTCAAGTATATACGGTACTTCTTTAGAATCATGCAGATAGAATAAATAAAATGCTCTAAATCATGACATGCAGGAATTTTGGGATGCAGGAATCAATGTGGGGTCTTTGAAGCTCTCCAAACTTGATTTTTTTTTCTGCAGATGTTTCATTATCCAAACTAGGTAATGTCATCAGAGCTAGCCTACCGTAGGTAATGAAACGTCTGCAAGAAAACGAAGTCAGAGACCACCAAGGACTCCCCATTTCAACCCTGAGCTGCAAATATTCTCATTTATAGGAATCAACGTACATGTTGGTTAGAACTAAGGAGAAATTTCCTGACAGTTCTAACAATTAACCAGTGGAACCACCTGCCTCCAGAAGCGGTGAATGCTCCAACACTGGAAGTTTTTAAGAAGAGACTGGACAGCCATTTGTCTGAAATGGTATAGGGTTTCCTGCCTTAGCAGGGGGTTGGACTAGAAGACCTCCAAGGTCCCTTCCAACGGTGTTATTCTGTTAAATTTCATTGGATATAATGTGTCCTAAAATTCTTTAATAATACATCTGCTTCCTGGAGTTTCTTATTGGTACAAATCAGGTCCTTCTGTTTCCTAGCTGTAAGATTACTTTTGCTACATTGCTTGGATTTTTCTTTCCCGTGGACACAAGGTCAAATTACATTATGAAATTAGCTTTTTAAATCCTGAATTGTTTAGGTTCTCAGACTAATTTTAGAGATCTGCCTGTAAGTTTGATAAGGCTAGTAAATAAGAGAGACACAGGCTGCTTTCTTTCTTTCTTTCTTTCTTTCTTTCTTTCTTTCTTTCTTTCTTTCTTTCTTTCTTTCTTTCTTTCTTTCTCTCTTTCTTTCTTTTTCTTTCTTTCTTTCTCTTTCTCTTTTTCTTTCTCTTTTTCTTTCTTTCTTTCTCTTTCTCTTTTTCTCTCTCTTTCTTTCTCGCTTTCTCTTTCTCTTTCTCTCTTTCTTTTTCTTTCTTTTTCTTTCTTTCTTTCTTTCTTTCTCTTTCTCTTTTTCTTTCTCTCTTTCTTTCTCGCTTTCTTTCTTTCTTTCTTTCTTTCTTTCTTTCTTTCTTTCTTTCTTTCTTTCTCTTTCTTTCTTTCTTTTTTTTTACATTAGCAACCTGTTTGCTAAAATTCTCCCCTAGTGCAATGAGGTTATTTGATCTTCTTTGAAGAAACAAAATCTGATCTTTAATCGTATTGGCTTAATTTAGATTTTGCCACTTTGGTATTGACATAGAAGGAATGTAATCAATTCAATGGATGAAACGAGCACTCTTTTCCAAAGCAGCTCCTACTGTGTTTCGGTTCATAGAGGCAGAAGGGAAACGCGTGCCCCTTGAGCGGAAGAAAAATGCAATGAGTTCCTTGCTGACTTCATTCAGGCGAGAGAAACTTTTCTCAAGGAAAAACCCCCAGATTGTTTCATTCTGATCCTCTGCACTCAGGTGAGCCAGCCAAAATCTCTGTGATCCCTACCTGCATGGTTTTCCTTGGATCCAAGGCACTACAGTGCATAGAAAAACAGGAAACTCATAGCACAACTCATTGCTGGTCCAGCCAATCTGCCCTTTGAATGTTTTGTTTTGAGTTTTCTTTTTGAATTTATTAATTTATTATTTTGCATTATGAATTTTTTACTTTCTTATTTGTTTTTATTTTATTATTATTCATTTTTAAATTTTATTTATTTTTGACTGATGACAGACAAGCACGTTTAAACTCAGAGAGGATCAGTGGTGGCTTAGTGGTTAGAAGGCAGTTTTGCAGGGTAATTCACTGCTCGCTGCCGGGGGTTCTGTTCTGTTCAGCATTCTGTTCTATTTCTATTCTATTTCTGTTCTGTTCTGTTCCATTCCATATCCCATTCCATTCTGCCATGGTGGTGCAGGAGTTAGAATGCATGATTGCAGGCTGATTCTGCCCACAGCCACCAGTTCGATCCTGACCAACTCCGTTGACTCAGCCTTCCATCCTTTTGAGGTCAGTAAAACGAGAAGCCAGATTGTTGGGAGCAATAGGCTGACTCTGTAAGCCGCTTAGAGAGGGCGGTAAAGCACTGTGAAGCGGCATATAAGTCTAAGGGCTATTTCTATTGCTGAGGATTGACCTACTACCTCTGCTGGAAGTTGGTGCTGAGCTTCCACTATTTTTTTTCTGTACATTATTTTTGAGCTTCCCTCCTATCAATTGGATGTTATCTACCTAATCATAATCATAATAGTAAAGTTTGAAGGGACCTTGGAGGTCACCTAGTCCAACCCCCTGCTCAGGCAGGAGACCCTATACCATTTCAGACAAAATGGCTGTCCAGTCTCTTCTTTAAAACTTCCAGTGTTGGAGCATTCACCGCTTCTGGAGGCAGGTTGTTCCACTGGTTAATTGTTCTCACTGTCAGGAAGTTTCTCCTTAGTTCTAGGTTACCTCACATTCTTCATTTTGTTTAACACTGAAAATGCTGCCTTCTAGAAGCTTATTCACACCCTTAATATATTTAAATGTTTCGATCCTGTCTCCCCTTTCCTTCCTGTCCTCTGGGCTTTACATATTCATTTCCTCCAATCTCTCCTGATGTGTTTCATCCCTCAGGAAGAGGAATGTTTGCCACATAAAATAAATTTGCAAAACCAATAAAGGCAGAATATAAATAAACAAATCCACATCACTTTTGCTCGCCACTCCAAAGTTACTTCGTCAGAGAGTGTACAGTAATTACGAACTGTAGGAGGAGGATGGGACCACATCTAAGTCAAAGATTACCATGCCTCACTTCCCAGGTGGCATAGATTAAACCAGAATTTTATCTGTCCAGTGTGTCAATGAAGATTCAGTCATCCAGGCCAAAGGTTGGATCACGGCAACTGGACCGAACTTGGTGAATCTGAGACCTTTCTCATATTTTGCTCTGACTGATGAAGTTGCTTGAATGAGCAATGAAACGTCAGATTTTACAAAGTTTGATCCATTGGCATATTGAAAAGACATTTTGGGAAGAAACCCCTAAAGTTGGTTTGGCAAGAGTTGGTACATTCCAACGACTCGCTGACTCTCTGCCTAACTAATTTTGCTCTGACTGTCGAAGTTGCTCGGATGAGCAATGAAACACCTCAGATTCACACAGTTCGGTCCAGTAGCCACGATTCAATCTTTAGACCCCTTTGGCCTGGATGATTGAGTCTTCATTGACACATTGCAAGCCATTTTGGGGAGACACGCCTGAAGTTGGTTGCTGGTACATTCCAACAACTTTCTGCCTAACTAATTTTGCTCTGACTGATGAAATTGCTTGGATGAACAACGAAACATCTCTGATCTGCAGAGTCTGGTCCAGTTGCCACGATTCAACCTTTAGATATCTACCCAGTTGGTCAATTAGGAAGGATGGTGGAAATTTGTCTCCAAAAATAAAGGAATTCCTGTTCCTTAATGCTGGGAGTTTTCAAAAATATCACTGGAGTCTTTTCCAGATAACTTCCCCAACAATTATTAAAGCCTCCATTGCAGCTAGTAAAGGAACTCCGTTTACACCGATCCAATAATACGTTGGTTGCTTCATTCGTTAATGCTTTATGTCTAGCATCAAGGAGCAGGTGGGATGTCTGTTGGATTTTTTATTTTCTATTTTGAGTCAGTTATCAAAATAACCTCAGAACATGATAGGGGAAGTCTGAGGATTTGCTGTTCCATCTCAGGAAGTAAAACTTTGGACAGGTCTCATCCCGGAAAGACATCCCAACCGACCAATCAGAAACTGTATTTTTTAAGTACAATTCTCAAAACGGTGGTTGAAGTTACTTTGGTACAATTTCTAAATCCGATAATGATATGAGCTCCATGGAGGTGGGAGCCAATGCAGGGTGATTGTTACAGAGGCTGGAAAGCAAGCAACAGAGTCACAGTTCTAAACCATGATGATCATTGACCAAACTGATTCAATTTTCAAGGGTTAGCATATAAATTCTCAAAGTTTGGGTACAAACTGGAGCCTCTCCAGTGCAAATCAAAAGGAAATATGTCAGATGGGATACTATCGTTGAAAGGCAAAGATCTAAATCCGAGTCCCTTTTTTTGGGGGGGGGGGGTTAGAGGAGATTTTAAAAGATACAAACCATGCAACCTAAAATATGTTATATTTCACAGAGACTTTATCTTGACAAAAAGATAATCTGCCAGTATTAGGAGCAAAAAAAACATGAAAGTTAAGACAATCACCCAGTGGAACAGCTTGCCACCAGAAATCGTGGGTGCTCCATCACTGGAGATTTTTAGGAAGAGGCTAGACAGTCACTTGTCTGAGATGGTATAGGTTCTCCTGCTTGAGCGGGTGGCTGGACTAGAAAACCTCTGAGGTCCCTTTCAGCTCTATTCCATTCCGTTCCATTCCATTCCATTCTATATTCTATTCTATTCTATTCTATTCTATTCTATTCTATTCTATTCTATTCTATTCTATTCTATTCTATTCTATATTCTATTCTATTCTATTCTATTCTATATTCTATATTCTATTCTATTCTATTCTATATTCTGTTCTATTCTATTCTATATTCTATATTCTATATTTTATTCTATTCTATTCTATATTCTATATTCTATTCCATTCCATTCCATTCCATTATTGTATATAACATATACATAGTGGATGGATTGATATAATTTTAACATGATGAAAGAAAGAAAGAAAGAAAGAAAGAAAGAAAGAAAGAAAGAAAGAAAGAAAGAAAGAAAGAAAGAAAGAAAGAAAACAGTGCAATCTTCAGGCATTATGGTTAATCAAATCAAAGCATCCAAACTTCTATGAAACAAATAAATGAAAGAGAATAGAACGTAAACCAGCAATTATAATTTTGTTTAGCTTCCTGCCGTCCCATTTTCTCCCCAACACAGAGAGTGACCAAGAAGCATCCCTGACTGGACATTTGCAGATAACCTGGAGAAGACCGGTGGGGGGGTGGGGGGGGGGAGGAAAAAGGCAACAACCTGCCTCCAGGAATTGTGGGTGCTTCATCCCTGGAGGTTTTCAACAAGAGATCGGAGAGCCATTTGTCTGTTATGATGTAGGGGCTCCTGCCTGAGCAGGGGGTCAGACTAGATGACCTCCAAGGTCCCTCCCCACTCTCTTATTCCTATAGCTATTCTCACTTTCAGGAAGCCAATGTATTGTACAGTTACAGATTTGCATTTTTGGCATAATACCGTGTCGTTATGGCAATGAATATTCCTTTGTGTAGAACAGAGAATTACATTAAAAGGAAATCTTGGTAAATAAGATATATATTTGTTAGCAAGCCAAAAAATTTATACAAAATATGAGCTGCCACTGCTGTGGCTACTGCCTGTAGATGGCCTTGGGCTAGGCTGAAACAGGATATAAGATTTGTCC
The DNA here is from genome assembly GCF_964194415.1 of Vipera berus. NCBI lineage: Eukaryota > Metazoa > Chordata > Lepidosauria > Squamata > Viperidae > Vipera > Vipera berus. The sequence continues at coordinate 103,155,208 of NC_138207.1, read as the reverse complement.
CGTGTATATATATATATATATATATATATATATATATAAAAGGGACGCGGTGGCTCAGTGGGTTAGGACAGATTTTAGTATGTCCTACTCCTGGACATCTGTTAGGTTAGTATGGAGATGCGTGTGAAATAATATTGAACTGATGAGAGGATTAGCTAACGGTAGATCTTAAATATTATTTTCATGGTCTATTTAAATAAAACCCAGAATACTTATACCATCCCGGACAAATGGCCTTCCAATCTTTTCTTGAAAACCTCCAGTGTTTTTAATTACAGTTGGCTCAGTGGGTTAGGACGCTGAGCTTGTCGATCAGAAGGTCGGCAGTTTGGCGGGTCGAATCCCGAGTACCGCGTAACAGAGTGAGCGCCTGTTACTCGTCCCAGCTTCTGCCAACCTAGCAGTTCGAAAGCACGTAAAAATGCAAGTAGAAAAATAGGGACCACTACGGTGGGAAGGTAACAGCGTTCCGTGCGCCTTTGGCGCCTAGTTATGCCGGCCACATGACCATGGAGACGTCCTCGGACAAGCGCTGGCTCTTCGGCTTTGAAACGGAGATGAGCACCGGCCCCTAGAGTCGGAAACGACTAGCACGCATGTGCGGGGGAAACTTTACCTTTACCTATATATATATATATATACATATATATATATATATACACATATATATGTGTGTGTGTGTGTGTGTGTGTATTATTTACCAAGATTTCCTTTTAATTGGAAAACTTAAGTGTGTGTGTGTGTGTGTGTGTGTGTGTGTATTGGAAGAAAAAAAATCAAAAGTGGCATGTAGCACACCAATTATTTTGATTACTCACTCTCAGAGTATAAAAAGTAAGTAGACCCTGACAGGATGATCACGAGGGCCCCCAGAGGACTTGAGTCTGACCAAGTTAATATCAGCCCGACATACCATTTCTGACCACAACTGGAATATTCTCTGACCGACACTGCTGAAGGCACTTCCTATTTCCTCTTTCTGTCTCACATATTTCTTTGTGGGTGTCATTTGAATTCCCTTTAGAACCCCGTCTAGAATAAACAAGATAACTGGCTGAGAATTGGCTTGCCCTGAGAAGCGGCGGGTGAAGACACTGGACAGCCGTTTGTCTGCAATGGTGTAGGGTCTCCTGCGTGAGCAGGGGGTTGGACTAGAAGACCTCCAAGGTCCCTCCCAGCTCTGTTATTCTGTTAAGCGAGATAACTGGCTGAGAAACGCAGAAGCTACAAAACATTTATTCCTTAGCTCAATTCGCCATTGATTTCTCCATCCTGGTTCTCACTCGCTAAAACAAACAAAGCAAGACTACAAAAGGGACACTAATGTGTGTGTGGGGCGGAGAGTCTTTGGCAACACTGAATGTCTTAAATATAACACCAAGAGAGCAAGCTGGGTCACAAAAGCATAAGGATAGTGGAAGAAGAAAAACTTTCGCCAGGTGTCTTTAAAAAAAAAGTGAAGTCATAAAGTTCCTTTGCTAACAAAATATTTACATGCAGGCAGAGAACACGGGACTGCAGCCAGCTACAAAACCCCGTGATTGATGTTCCTCTTCAACAGAGCAAAGAGAAGTTATAAAGGTGAAACTATAAAACAAGCAACGGTTGTTAGGGAAAACATCTGAGCACCACCTTTGTGAAGATCCCTTTTGAAGTCCCACCTCCTCTTTTGCCAGAACGGAGACAAGAGTTGGCTACTAACCCAACTAATTACACAGCAAGAATCAAATTGGAAATTGAAATAGCTATCCCTTCCTCATTAACTTCACTTCTCCATCCCCATCCTTTTAGAAAGATCTTCCCTTCGAGGGATGAATTGAAAAAGTCTGCCCAGAGCAAAGTCCCAACTACAATGTGTCATGCAGATTCAGACTAAATGAGCTGAGAAATCCCATTTTAATGATGCATTGCAATGCAAGAATTGTTGATTTCCATGCTTGCTTTTTATTTAATGAAGTGTGTGTGTGTGTGTGTGTGTGTGTGTGTGTGTGTGTGTGTGTGTGTGTGTATTCGGAGCGTTAGGGGACAAAATGTATAATGGCTGCTGGGGGCTTTTTTGGTGGTGGTGTTGATTTTCCATGAAAAATGTTGTGCAAATACTAATATTCAGTTGCTTTTATCAGACACAGCAACTGAATAAATAAGGATGTGGGCTAACTTCTAGAATTAATTAGGCAATTAAAAATCAACAGGTTATTCAATCTGCATGAAACAGACTCAAGAATTTTTAAGAACTCACGAGCAGATGGCTATAGAAATCTAGTGTGTTGTTTACTTTAGCTTTCTTAAAAGTTTTTAACAGCATCCTTTTCCTTAAAACTCCTCAGAAGCAAAGTTTTAAATGGAAATATGGAAAAAGGGTAATAGTAGAAAAGTTAGTTCTTGTCTTAAAGAAAAACAAGCGGTGAGATTCATTATCATCCTTTCTGGAGTCTGTGCTATTTAATTTATTCATAAATGTCTTTTGTGAGCAAGGAGATGGCCAGATTTGCAAGTGACATCAAATTATCCAAGAAGGATTGAACCATTCCCCAAAAAACTATACTATGATTATTATTTTTTTAGATGCTCGGTAGATAAGATAGGCAATGAAATATAATGTACTTTCAGGGAAATGTTAATATCCACAGTTTCAAACATAAGTAGTCCTTGACTTAAGGACACAATTGAGCCCAAACTTTCTGCTTGTTTAGTGACCATTTGAAGTCATGATACTGAAAAAAAGTGACTTCAGCATCCCCATGATGTAGTTATGACGGTTGCAGTGACCCGGGGTCATGTGATCCCCTTTTGCAAACTTCTGACAAGCCAACTCAATGGGGAAGTCAGACTCACTTAGAATAACAGAGTTGGAAGGGACCTTGGAGGTCTTCTAGTCCAACCCGCTGCTCAGACAAATGGCTGTCCAGCCTCTTCCTAAAAACTTCCAGTGATGGAGCATTCACAGCTTCTGGAGGCAGGTTGTTCCACTGGTTAATTGTTCTAACTGTCAGGAAGTTTCTCCTTAGTTCCAGGTTGCTTCTCTCCTTGATTAGTTTCCATCCATTGTTTCTCCTCTTGCTTTGGAAGAGAGGTTTGACCCCACTCCTTTCTGTGACAGCCCATCAAATATTGGAAGGCTGCTGTCATGTCTCTCCTAGTCCTTCTTTTCACTAGACTAGCCACAGCCAATTCCTGCAATTGTTCTTCATATGTTTCAGCCTCCAGACCCCCAATCATCTTTGTTCCTCTGCTCTGCATCTTCTCTCCAACATCCAGGAGAAGGGCGGTATATAAATCAAATAAATAAATAAAATAAATAAATAAATCTCTTTTTATATATTATGGTGACCAGAACTAGATTCGGATATCCCTAGCCCAGTATTCCAACTGTGGCCATTCTCAGGCTTTGTAAAGTTCTGCAGTAAGAGATAGAAAACCCAGAAGCCAGTATGGGTGGCACGTCTTACCATCAAACAGCTATTAGCTCCCTCCAACTCTACAGCAAATTCTACAAAAGTATATTTCTGATGTTTATTCTAATCTAGACAACTAGTGAAGCCGATGGCTTTTTGCTGGTTCCAAAGGGCTGGGGAAATTGAGACAACATGGAGCTGATCACACCAGAGAGAGGACCAAGCAAAGAGGGAAATGGCTTTCATTAACAGCGTTAAACATCTTCATAACCACGAAAGACTTTGCTGATTTAGTTATTTTGGATTCCTCTGGCGTCATCAGAGAGATTTCTGGAAGAGTTTTATTCCTGAGCTTTAGCACCAATGCGACCATGATCAAAGTAGTGCGAAGTCTTTTAAGAGCTAGCTATAATGAGGCCGTGCTTTTTCCTTGGTGACAAACATCTCTGAAACATTGGGGTGGGAAGTCAGAGAGAGGGAGAGAAGAAGGAAGGGAGGGAGGGAGGGAGAAGGAGAGGGGAGAGAGGGAGGGGAGAGAGAGAGTGAGAGAGAGGGAGGGAGGGGAAGGAGAGAGAGGGGGAAGAGAGAGGGAGAGAGGAAGGGAAGAAGGGAGGGAAGGAGGGAGAGGGAAGGACAAAGAGAGAGGGGGGAGAGGGAGAAGGAGGGAGAGAGAGGGAGGGAGAGAGAGAGGAAGGGAGGGGAAGGAGAAAGAGAGATGGAGGAGAGAGAGAGGGAGAGAGACGGGGAGAGGGAGAGGAAGGGAAGAAGAGAGGGTGAGGGAGAGGGAAGGAGGGAGAAGGAGAGGGGAGAGAGGGAGGGGAAAGAGAGAGGGGGGAGGGAGAGGGAGGGAGGGAGGGGAAGGAGAAAGAGAGAGGGGGCAGAGAGAGAGGGAGAGACGGGGAGAGGGAGAAGAAGGGAAGAAGGGAGGGAAGGAGGGAGAGGGAAGGACAAAGAGAGGGGGGAGAGGGAGAAGGAGGGAGAGAGAGGGAGGGAGAGAGAGAGGAAGGGAGGGGAAGGAGAAAGAGAGATGGAGGAGAGAGAGAGGGAGAGAGACGGGGAGAGGGAGAGGAAGGGAAGAAGAGAGGGTGAGGGAGAGGGAAGGAGGGAGAAGGAGAGGGGAGAGAGGGAGGGGAAAGAGAGAGGGGGGAGGGAGAGGGAGGGAGGGAGGGGAAGGAGAAAGAGAGAGGGGGCAGAGAGAGAGGGAGAGACGGGGAGAGGGAGAAGAAGGGAAGAAGGGAGGGAAGGAGGGAGAGGGAAGGACAAAGAGAGGGGGGAGAGGGAGAAGGAGGGAGAGAGAGGGAGGGAGAGAGAGAGGAAGGGAGGGGAAGGAGAAAGAGAGATGGAGGAGAGAGAGAGGGAGAGAGACGGGGAGAGGGAGAGGAAGGGAAGAAGAGAGGGTGAGGGAGAGGGAAGGAGGGAGAAGGAGAGGGGAGAGAGGGAGGGGAAAGAGAGAGGGGGGAGGGAGAGGGAGGGAGGGAGGGGAAGGAGAAAGAGAGACGGGGCAGAGAGAGATGGAGAGACGGGGAGAGGGAGAAGAAGGGAAGAAGGGAGGGAAGGAGGGAGAGGGAAGGACAAAGAGAGGGGGGAGAGGGAGAGGAAGGGAAGAAGGGAAGAAGGGAGGGAGGGAGGGAGGGAGAAGGAGAGGAGAGAGGGAGAGAGACGGGGAGAGGGAGAGGAAGGGAAGAAGGGAGAGAAGGAGGGAGAGGGAAGGACAAAGAGAGAGGGGGAGAGGGAGAGGAAGAAGGGAGGGAGAGGGAGAGGGAAGGAGGGAGAAGGAGGGAGAGGGAGGGAGAGAGATATCTCCAAGAGTTATATATAAACTTTGTGGTGGAATTCCTTTTCCAACAGCAGCATCTCACTCCCTCTTTCACCGGATCCAGCCTCAGGCAGGCAGCAAAACAAACTAGTAAGAAAACAAGAACTCCCAGCCTGTCCAAATATTTCCAGAGCGGCACTTATGCAATCAGTGGAACATTAAGTACTCAAGAACTGCGCTCTGTTGATAGGCAAAAGAACATATCTGAAAAGCCACTCCGTTTGCCAACCAGCTATCAACCAATATGTACACAAGATGTTCCTGTAGGCTCCTATTTGGAAGCTGCCTCGTTGGCTTGTTCCTCTCCTGCCTGAAAGGGTTTCATGATAGATTAACTAACCTGAAGGTTGTTGTTTTTAGAAAGAAAGAAAGAAAGAAAGAAAGAAAGAAAGAAAGAAAGAAAGAAAGAAAGAAAGAAAGAAAGAAAGAAAGAAAGAAAGAAGGAAGGAAGGAAGGAAGGAAGGAAGGAAGGAAGGAAGGAAGGAAGGAAGGAAGGAAGGAAGGAAGGAAGGAAGGAAGGAAGGAAGGAAGGAAGGAAGGAAGGAAGGAAGGAAGGAAGGAAGGAAGGAAGGAAGGAAGGAAGGAAGGAAGGAAGGAAGGAAAGAAAGAAAGAAAGAAAGAAAGAAAGAAAGAAAGAAAGAAAGAAAGAAAGAATAAAACAAACCAATAAGCAAATGAGAAATTTACATAGGTAACCCTCCCTCCCGCAGAACTTGCTGGAGAACATCAGCAGATGTCAGAATTGTGAGGCATCAGCTCTTCAAACGGGGATCTATCCTTCCCCAAACTAATACATTTCGGGTAGCAGAATTTTAGTTTTCAAAGAACGAGAAGCCATTCTGAGCGTGGAGGGGGGGGAAGAAAATGGAGGCAGCATTTGCAGGAAAGAGGCACAAGAATTATCCGCTCCCATGTGCTCAAAACAGGGGTCTTTGGTCTCTTGCTTTGGTGCTATCACTTGGTGCTATCAGCAGATCCTGAGGTCAAATGCTGATACAAACTAAGTTATAGGAGGGAAGCTTTATTGTCTTCTGAATCCGGACTCCCAATTCTGACATCCCTAGTCAACAAACTGGTTGATTAGAGCAGCAGCCCCCAACCTTTGGGGCACCAGGGACCGGTTCCGTGGAGAGAAGTTTTTCCACGGACCGGAGAGTGCGTGGTTTTGTGTGCTGCCTGCATCTTGCGGATGGGACTTTGCTTGTTTGTGCGGACGGGTTGCTGGCACGCCACAGCCCGGTACCGGTCCACAGACCGGGAGTTGGGGACCTCTGGATTAGAAGGGCACAGGTTTTATAGTGTGATATAGATTGAAAAATTGCAACAATGGATTGAAAGGGCTTTTATTGCCGTAGTGAACCCATTAAAATAATGACAGGTGAGAGATGTCATTTGGGTCAATCAAGCTGTGCTGCAACTTCAACCACTGGGAGGGAGAAATCCCTTGGGACCGTGGTGGCGAACCTTTGGCACGCATGCCACAGGGGGCACGCAGAGCCCTCTCTGTGGGCGCGCGCTCCGTTGCCCCAGTCCTAGGCCTTCAGCTGGGTTTTATAAAACCTTCTCGCTTTAGGCCTCTGCCATTTGCAAAAAAAAAGAAAAAAGGTTCAATTAATCAATTTCAACTTCTCAAGGGGAAAAAAAGATCTCACAAAGTTGGAATTGATTGATTGGATTTTTTTAGTCCCACCTAGTCTGCTGTTAAAAGGGACGCGGTGGCTCAGTGGGTTAGGACGCTGAGCTTGTCGATCAGAAGGTCGGCAGTTTGGCGGGTCGAATCCCGAGTGCCACATAGCAGAGTGAGCGCCTGTTACTCGTCCCAGCTTCTGCCAACCTAGCAGTTCGAAAGCACCTAAAAATGCAAGTAGAAAAATAGGGACCACTACGGTGGGAAGGTAACAGCGTTCCGTGCGCCTTTGGCGTCTAGTCATGCCGGCCATACATAAGTGGGTTTTGGGTTGCAGTTTAGGCACTCGGTCTCTAAAAGGTTCACCATCCCTGCCTTAGGACGTGTCCTCTGGGCTGCCCCACTTTTAGGGTTCCCCCAAGCCCTCACCCAGTTCAAATTCAAGTCAGTTTATGGCAGCCCTAGGGCCAGAAACAATAAAATGTCCAACTGCAGGCTACTTACGTACATGGGTGCATGTATAAAAATGCACTGAGCACGATCTAATGGGGAATAAGAACCCAAGTAGTAAATTTTAAAATAAAAACATTATTAAAAGGATCTAAAAATCACATTTATCTTATTGATGTTTCCGACGAACCTGGCCACCTGCACTATAATCACAGCCTGTTCATCCTTAAGCAGCCACAGGAGATAAGTCATGTCAGAACAGCCAGGATACCTATCGATTATTTGGGAGGATATGGGTTGTTGGGTTTTTTTAGAATATCTCTATAGAGATAGAAATGAAGAAGTATGTGTCCAATAGGCTCCACCTCTCCTGAGCCACAGGAGCAAAGTCTTTCAGTCAATGGCATATTTTTATATTGCCGTACGGGACAGCCGTGCCCTCATCCAGTGGAACTCGTGCATTTTAAGCTAACTGCAGGAAAAGAGAGACAGGTAGGTGGAGCAAATCAATTGCAGGTTCCCTCAAAGCAAGCCACCTCCTCTGTTTGTACTGCACGGGAAAGGCCAAAGCTCTTTAAGAACAGAATTGTTAGAATACATAATTTGCAATGCGGGCTAGAAACTAGGAGAGTGGGACTTCTAGTCCCGCCTTAGGCACAGCTGGTCAGCTGGTGACTTTGGGCCAGTCGCTTTCTCTCCGCCCTAGGAAGCAGAAGAAGGACAGACCACTTTGGAAAAACCTTGCCAAGAAGACTGCGAGGAATAGTCCAGGAATAGTCCACCAAGAGTTTGGAGACCTCTTTCGAACCGTGATTTCATCTCTTAACACCCCAGATAGCTGTCAAATCCTTGGCAGCAGAAAATTAATGTTCTCCGAAAGTCCCCTGTAATCTGATTTACTAAAAGAGAAAAGGGATTAGGTTATGGAAAGCTCATTAACTGGAGACTTCTGCTTTAACGCCCACAATTTATCTCTAGGTTTATTAGGGAAGGGACTTCTAAGCTGTCGTGGTAAAAACTGGTTGATGAACAAAATATGTGGCTATCATGGAGGGAGGGAGGGAGGGAGGGAGGGAGGGAGGGAGGAAGGAAGGAGAGGGAGGGAGGGAGGGAGGGAGGGAGGAAGGAAGGAAGGAAGGAAGGAAGGAAGGAAGGAAGGAGAGGGAGGGAGGGAGGGAGGGAGGGAGGAAGATTTCTGAAAAATAATGGAAGAAAACTTCTCTGTAGAACTACAAACTTACTTTAGCTTAATTGGCTGATGAATCCATTATTTTAGGATTTTAGACCATTACAGGATAGAATTTATACTTATATTCTATATTTACATTATAGTCCTCATTTTACCAGCCTCGAAAGGATGGAAGGCTGAGTCAACCTCGAGCCGGTCAGAATCGAACTGCTGGCAGTTGGCAGAGTTTGCTTCCAATACTGCATTCTAGCCCCTGCACCACTACGGCTCTTAGCAAAATTAGTTCTTTACATTTTGACGGATTTATCATTTGAGACTTGGAATATGCCAGCACAGAAACTAGCAGAGCACAGAAGAGACAAAATTATACGCCGTAGATAGAAGAACAAGCACAAAATAATAAAAAAATGAAATAAAATACAGTTTTCTGAGGTCTTCATTAGCTTTGTAAAGGATTAAATTTTCTCCACCAACATCTTCACCAGATTTCTTTCCATCCTTCCATTCCCTACAGACGCATCGGCAATACGCTGAGGGAGAGGAAACCTGAGTTCATTTTGACAGGAAAACTCCCCAAAAAACAAGGTAAGTCTTCAGAGCTATGCTAAAACTTGACAAGGTCCCTTTTAGTCTAGCTGCAAATCTTTTAACAGCTAGCAAGCCTGACAGCAGGCAAACTAAAGATTTTTCTGGCAATTCATTAGATGGATTATGGGCCCGATAAGCAAGTGAACAACATCAATTACTTGGAACAATCTCCCACCGGGGCTCTGCAAAATCTGGAGAGAAAACACCTTTTTTTTATCATCAACATTGCAGACCAGTTAGAGAAGCAACGGTGAAATTCATCATTTTCATAGTGCTTCTGGCTCCCATCAGCCAGGGCGGAGCAATTTGGTTCTTTTTCTCCTGGTGGTTGTTTTTAATGGGAAGAAGGAGGACGAAACTGTTAACTCTGCCAGCTTCTAATTGTTGCAGTTGAGAAAACAGATTCTGGAGCCAATAAATCCTAGTTCGTTTTCTTCTACACAAATATGGGCACTGAAGTTTCCACCGGCAGAGTTAGGGTATTCCAAGAGAGACAGAGTCCTCCACGAGTAAAAAGTCCTCCTTGCCCCATCTTAAATAACTTCCAGTGAGAAAGGGTGGAGATGAGAAAAAACAACTAACGTGGTAAAATATCTGTCTTGCATTCTCTGCGTAAAGCGTTAGATCTCTTCTCTTAAACATGTTAGAGGAACATGGACTTGTTTGTAGATGTTCTGGAACTCTCTGGCTACTGGGGTCTGATTATAAGGTCTTTGTTGTTGTTGTTAGCTGTGAAGTCGTGTCCGACCCATTGCGACCCTATGGACAATGTTCCTTCAGGCCTTCCTGTCCTCTACCATCTTCTGGAGTCCATCTAAGCTCACGCCTCCTGCTTCAGTGACTCCATCCAGCCACCTCGTTCTCTGTCGTCCCCTTCTTCTCTTGCCCTCCATCTTTCCCAGCATGAGGCTCTTCTCCAGTGAGTCCTTCCTTCTCATTAGGTGGCCAAAGGATTTGAGTTTTAGCTTCAGGATCTGGCCTTCTAAAGAGCAGTCAGGGTTGATCTCCTCTAGGACTGACCGGTTTGATCGCCTTGCAGTCCAAGGGACTCGCAGGAGTCTTCTCCAGCACCAGAGTTCAAAGGCCTCAATTCTTTGGCGCTCAGCCTTTTTTATGGTCCAGCTTTCACTGCCATACATTGCAATATAAAGTCTTATGAGGTCTTAATTAAAGGCCTGGAGACTAAAACATACGAAGAACGGTTGCAGGATTTGGGAATGGCCAGTCTAGAGAAAAAGTAGGACTAGGGGGGACATGATAGAAGTCTTTCAGTATTTGAGGGGCTGCTGCAAAGAAGAGGGGGGGGTCAACTTATTTTCCAAAGCACCAGAAGGCAAGACAAGAAGCAATGGATGGAAATTAATCAAGGAGAGAAGCAACCTAGAACTAAGGAGAAATTTCCTGACAGGGAGAACAATTAACCAGTGGAACAGAAGTTGCCTTCATAAGTTGTGGGTGCTTCATCCCTGGAGGCTTTTCAGAAGAGATTGGACAACCGCCCTGAGTCCCTCGGGAGAAGGGCGGTATACAAATAAAATTATTAATTAATTAATTAACCGTTTGTCTGAAATGATATAGGGTTTCCTGCCTGAGCAGGGGGTTGGACTAGAAGACCTCTAAGGTCCCTTCCAGCTCTAATCTATTCTAATTCAGGTCTGGATGTCCCCACATTTTAAGAGTTCAGGAAGATGTTTATTGGTTGTTCCTTCAAGGCTTCTAATAAATGGTGCTAGGGTATAATGTATCTTGTTTCAGCTGATTTTATTTATAATTTACAAGGATTGTCATTTTTATATGAGCCGCCAAGAGTCCATACAATTGGTCAGGATGCCAGATCTATCAATAAAAACAAAAATAAACTTCCCGTAAGCTACCTTGGAAAGACTGTTGGGAGAAAACGTACCTCTAAGGAACATCATGCAAGAATGTCAGCAAGGGGTCAACTGCTACAAGGAGCAGATATCATTTGAGGAACATCAATCAAGGACAGGATTGCTTTGTAACCTGTGAATGGGATTAATATTGTGCCACACTAATTTTATAGCGGGAAGAGAGGACAATTTTGTGTGTTTAAAGTTCCTTTTATCAGAGTAACAGAGTAATTTATCAGAATAACAGAACAAGAAACAAAATAAAAAGGGACCTCGGAGGACCTCTAGTCCAGCCCCGCTTGAGCAGGAGACCTTATGGTTGTCCCATTTCTTCTTAAAAACCTCCAGTGATGGAGCATCAACAACTTCTGAAGGCAAGCCTTAATTGTTCTAGCTGCCAGGAGATTTCTCCTTGTTTATTTACATGTATGACCCAGATGTCTCACTTATTTTGGCTACGTCGTACAGGAGAATTCACTGAAAAAAAGCAATTGTGTTGGGAAGAGTTACTGGTAAAAGGAAACTAGGCCTCCAAAAAACACGATGGCTAGATACCATTAAACTGACACGAAGCAGAGATAGAACAACTCAAAGAAGTAGTGCAGGATTGGAAGACGTGGAGAGACGTGGCCCAGGGAATCACCAAGAGTTGGACATGAATAAATGATAAGAGCATGATCAACATGATCATCACCACCACCACCACCCAGATTCTACTCATCAGTACATCCAGGATGTGTTCCACACGTATGTTCTCTCCATGCTACAATTCCTTTTCAGCCACCGATTTCCATATTTTAACTCCCCTTTCCAATTATTTTTCACAGGGGTCAGTTTAATTCTTTTACTACTTGACCTTTGTGCAAATGCAGAAGAGGTTTTACCTTTAACAACTTCAATCAAATGTGTAATTTAGCCTTTTTGTACAATGACTAACTTCATCCCTCTGGTTTGGTTGGTACCCTCAGCTTTTTTTCTGTACTGTATATTTACTGGAAGTAATATATTGTGCTAAGACATTCTTTATAAAGAACACTATTACTTAATGTGATTTTATCTCTACTTGGATTCAATAGTAAGTTCTTTGCATTTCTTAAAGCACTGTTTGGAATGCCTTCTGTTGTGGCATTTCCCCCCCCCCAAATAGTTTGGAGTGTTTTTCTTATGTAACATACCCTTTTTTACATCCAAATACTTGCTACATGGTTTGATTGGGTTCTCCATATTCCAAAGGTCAAGAGTTCTTTTTTCCCTCCAAACCTAAAGTATTTAGCAGATTTATGACAGCTATTACTGCCTCATGCTAATATTTTTCCTGCTACGGTATAGCCAGCATAATTCTTGTATCTATGTATGCTGTTTTCTTTTGCACTGGAATTTCCATGAGGTTTCAAACAGCATTTAATTCTTCCACCAAAATCAACACATTCCTGCCTTTGTCAAAAATGGCTGGCATTAAAAAGGATTATATGTCAAGCTTATGAATTCTTGTATATTTTTCAAATACCTAACATTTAGCTTCAGGATAGGATAGGATAGGATAGGATAGGATAGGATAGGATAGGATAGGATAGGATAGGATAGGATAGGATAGGGAATAGAATGTAGAATAGAGTATGAAATAGAATAGAATAGAATAGAATAGAATAGAATAGAATAGAATAGAATAGAATAGAATAGAATAGAATAGAATAGAATAGAATAGAAGAGTTGGAAGGGACCTTGGAGGTCATCTAGTCCAACCCCCTGCCCAAACAGGAGTCCCTACACCATTCCTGACAGGTGGCAGTTCAGTCTGTTCTTGAAAGCCTCCAGTGATGAAGCACCCACAATGTCTGAAGGCAAACTGTTCTATTTGTTGATTGTATTCACTGTCAGAAAATGTCTTCTTATTTCCCAGTTGAATCTCTCCTTGATCATTTTCCATTCGTTATTCTTTGTCTGGCCTTCAGGTGCTTTGGAAAATAGCTTGACCCCCTCCTCTCTATGACAACCCCTCAAATATTGGAGCCCTGCTATCATGTCATTCCTGGTCCTTTTCTTCACTAGGGTAGGGTAGGGTAGGGTAGGGTAGGGTAGGGTGGAGTGGAGTGGAGTGGAATGGAATGGAATGGAATGGAATGGAATGGAATGGAATGGAATGGAATGGAATGGAATGGAATGGAATGGAATAGAATAGAATAGAATAGAATAGAATAGAATAGAATAGAATAGAATAGAATAGAATAGAATAGAATAGAATAGAATAGAATAGAATAGAATAGAAATAAGAATAGAATATGGAATATGGAATAAGACTAGACTAGACTAGAACAGAACAGAATAGAATAGAATAAGAATGAACAGAACAGAACAGAATAGGTTTTATTTGGCCGAGTGATTAGGAATTTGTCTCTGGTGCAGACGCTCTCAGTGTACATGCAAAACAACAGAGTAACAATATTCATAATAATGATACCAATAATAGGAGGTAGCAGAGAATGAGTTTCTTGAGTGAAAATAATTAAGTGAAGCAAAACTGGGAGGTAATTGGTATCAAACGTAGGCTTAACTTACAACTTATTGAAGAGCACGGAGATAGATTTGTACAAGTTCATAAGCCAACTGGACAAAACCAGGCAATGCATTTCAGTAATCTACTTATTTCATGGATACTTTGCTTTTAGGTACGTTTTGACTTAAGAAAGAAAGCATTCCTTCCATGTTGGGGCTACCTGAAACAGCATGAATTTTGGGAACAAAGGTCGGCAACATATTTTTTTTAATACAACATATCATCACAAACAAGATCTAATTACTTCCTCAACTTGCAACTCAAGAGGGCAACTTGCTACTCATCCCAAACCATAAACGCCGCTGACTAAACTTGCCCACATTTTGCTTAATGTTTCTAATGCAGCTCCACTTCATTAATATATGCTTATAATTTTATGCACTCTTGTTTGATTCATTAACCCCTGGATAAAATGAATGAGCTGTTGATTTAGGGACACTATTAATGAGATGCTGGGAAGTTATGGATCACCTCCTTCCAATCATCCTTTTTTTTTTGGCACCTACCTTTTCCAAGCTGGGCTCTGCCCCTCCCTTCTCCCAAAGCCACAACAGCAAATGCTAGCAAATTATTCGGCATGGTCAGGGAGCTACTATATGCCTTACTTTCACCATCAAGAGTCTGGAACCACAGAACGTAGAATAACAGAGTTGGAAGGGACCTTGGAAGTCTTCTAGTCCAACCTCCCTTTTCGAGCAGGAGATCCTGGACCATTCCCGACAAAATGGTTGTCCAGTCTCTTCTTGAAAGCCTCCAGTGATGGAGCACCCACAACTTCTGAAGGCAAGCTATTCCACTGGTTGATTGCTCTGACCATTAGGGAATTTCTCCCTTCGTTCCAGGTTGCTTCACTCCTTAATTGGTTTCCATCCACTGTTTCCCATCTTGACTTTTGGTGCTTTGGGAAGATAGTTTGACCCCCTTGTCTTTGTGGGAGCCCGTCAAATATTGGAACAGTGCTCCCCTCGTCCTTCTTTTCATTAGACCAAACATGCCCAATTCCTGCAACCGTTCTTCGTATGAAACGTGGAGCAAAGGTGAAAGAATAGCCTGGAGGCGAGTTTCCTGGAATTTTTTTTTCCCCGTTTTTCAATTCATCCACAGGCTATGAAGGACACAGAGGACTTTCCAGTCAAGGTTAAGATCCATTAAACAAACATAAAGACAAAACAATGTATGGCAATGAAAGTTGGACCATAAGAAAGGCCGAGCGCCAAAGAATTGAGGCCTTTGATCTACGGTGCTGGAGAAGACTCCTGTGAGTCCCTTGGACCGCAAGGCGATCAAACCGGTCAGTCCTAGAGGAGATCAACCCTGACTGCTCTTTAGAAGGCCAGATCCTGAAGCTAAAACTCAAATACTTTGGCCACCTAATGAGATGGAAGGACTCACTGGAGAAGAGCCTAATGCTGGGAAAGGTTGAGGGCAAGAGAAGAAGGGGACGACAGAGAATGAGGTGGCTGGATGGAGTCACTGGAGCAGGAGGCGTGAGCCTAAATGGACTCCAGAAGATGGTAGAGGACAGGAAGGCCTGGAGGAACGTTGTCCATGGGGTCGCGATGGGTCGGACACGACTTCGCAGCTAACAGCAACAAAAGACAAAACAATTGTAGACTTGATTACCACAGTATAGCTACCCTTACTTGCGATACTTTATGGGGCCATTCTGGATCATCAGATAGGAACAGAATAACCAAAGCCGCACTTCCTTTTCACGGAGAGAAAATAGAAGCCTTTTCTTTTATTTCCACGGAAAAAAGAAAACCATACACTTCCAGGAATACAAATAAAGGTAAAACAATGCTGTTGTTTTCATCTTTAGAATAGAAGATAAGAAGGAAGAAAGAACCTATAGGAACATCAGCACTATAAACGCAGAAGTCTTCGATTCAGTATTGTGTTGTGGCCTCTTGCAATTAAATATTTTAGTATAACAGTGACAGAATCAAACAATGATTTTTTTTTGTTTCTCTTTTGCATTTCTTTAGAAGCTATTTGTCTCAAGTTGACCAGGGATGATTTGAGGATAGGAAATGGATTTTTTGTAATATTTTTCTTTTCTTTTCTATCTTGTTTGTTTGTTCTTTTAAGCAGGCAAGTGAAGTGTGCAAATGTCCCAGCAGGAGGACAAGCCTGAAAAAAATTGAGTTATGCAAAGTAGCACTCCGGGCTCCCTCCAAACTGACGATTTAAATATTAAATATTAAACTGAGTCTTCCCCAGATGATATTTTTTTTAAAAAAAAAAAAGAACAAAGGAGTCCAGGTATTTTTTTTCTACCATTTTACTGTCCCTTAATAAGAGTTTGAAATTGCCATTGTCTGAGGCACTAGAAATGTTTATAGCTGAGCCAGTAGATGTATTAATGTTATCTAATACATAAAACAAGGGACGTGGTGGCTCAGTGGGTTAGGACGCTGAGCCTGTCGATCAGAAGGTCGGCAGTTTGGCGGGTCGAATCCCGAGGGCCGCGTAACAGAGTGAGCGCCTGTTACTCGTCCCAGCTTCTGCCAACCTAGCAGTTCGAAAGCACGTAAAAATGCAAGTAGAAAAATAGGGACCACTCCGGTGGGAAGGTAACAGCGTTCCGTGCGCCTTTGGCGTCTAGTCATGCCGGCCACATGACCACGGAGACGTCCTCGGACAAGCGCTGGCTCTTCGGCTTTGAAACGGAGATGAGCACCGGCCCCTAGAGTTGGAAACGACTAGCACGCATGTGCGGGGGAACCTTTACCTTTACCTTTTTTAATACATAAAACAAACTGTATAGATTTAAAGAACTCGATTAAGAATAGCTGCTCGGCAGCCTGTGTGGCCACAACGTGAACTTTATTAAAATATCATGAAATCACAAAATGATATTTCAGCGGGCTTTCGCCACGCTTCTGTTGTAAAGTTGTGATCACTTTTGCCAATGCTTAGCCGAGTCTTGCACGCAAGGCTGTAAGGATCATCCAAGAACTGTGATCTTCAAGTCTCAATATCTGTTAAGAGGAATAAATCAGTAACTTCTTCTCGACTTCTTAGATTACAAGTATGAGAGACATCAAGAGCTAAAGAAGCTTTTTGGGTGAGAAGTGAAACGTTTTTGAAGGAAACACCAAGAAAGTCCCCTGTTTCCTTTTGGAAAAAGCATTTTGGGACAACCATGACCTGGGTCATTGAGAATCTCCAAAGACACGAGAGACGCAAAGGATACGATGTCTTGAGATGACATATTTCTGAGGCTCAGTGAAACAACTCCAGTGTGGACCACAACACCCATGGGGCCCAACTGTGGACCAAGAGGACTCCATATTTCCTCATTTTCTAAAAGAGGACCGTGCTATTATCTCTACTTTTCAAGCAACATTCAGTCATGAGATGATTCTTTGCCTAAGGTCGCCTAAGAAATTTGCTCAGAAAATATGGTTGAGGGAAGAAGCTTCTCTATTTAGAGCTACATGTTTAATGTTGCAAGTTGGGGTGCAAAAGTCAACTGCTGGTGGGGAGAATGAGCACTTCTAAAGAAGGGACCAAAGCAATTGGAGATAGATACGACAAAGTAAATGTTATCGACATGCGCAAACTGCAGTGATCACTGGACCCCTCCCTAAAAGAAGACACACAAAAGGGCCCAAAATAAAGCAAGATCAAGCAGAACAAAGGAAGAAACAACCATCTGATTTTGGTTAGCTATCTCCTCCGCTCCTGATCTGGACTCAAGCTTTTACTCAGGACTGCACTGAAGGCTTGATTCCGTTCATGCTTTAGGTGAAGGTAAAGGTTCCCCCGCACATGCGTGCTAGTCGTTTCCAACTCTAGGGGCCGGTGCTCATCTCCGTTTCAAAGCCGAAGAGCCAGCGCTTGTCCGAGGACATCTCCGTGGTCCTGTGGCCGGCATGACTAGATGCCAAAGGCGCACGGAACGCTGTTACCTTCCCACCGTAGTGGTCCCTATTTTTCTACTTGCATTTTTACGTGCTTTCGAACTGCTAGGTTGGCAGAAGCTGGGATGAGTAACAGGCGCTCACTCTGTTACGCGGCACTCGGGATTCGACCCGCCAAACTGCCGACCTTCTGATCGACAAGCTCAGCGTCCTAACCCACTGAGCCAACTGTAATTAAAAACACTGGAGGTTTTCAAGAAAAGATTGGAAGGCCATTTGTCCGGGATGGTATAAGTATTCTGGGTTTTATTTAAATAGACCATGAAAATAATATTTAAGATCTACCGTTAGCTAATCCTCTCATCAGTTCAATATTATTTCACACGCATCTCCATACTAACCTAACAGATGTCCAGGAGTAGGACATACTAAAATCTGTTTTATTTAGCTTCTAGGGCAATAAATACCTGTGATAAATTATTTGTTAAAACAGTTTCTGTTAGGCTTCTTTGACATGAGAAGACAAAGGGATGGATCCCCTTAGAGAATAAGACTCAACTAAGATCTCTTCAAGGAATCCGTGAGAATGACGCTTCCTGATGTTATCTGGTCACCTGAACAAAACTGGGGAGGCGGGGTGAGAGATTGGATTCAATTTACTCAACAAATGCAATTTATCATCCCAATCCATTCAAATTTTAGAGTCATCTCAGAATAACAGAGTTGGAAGGGACCTTGGAGGTCTTCTAGTCCAAACCCAAAAGCAGCAGACCTTATACATTTCAGACAAGTGGTTTCCCAATTTCTTCTTAAAAACCTCAATTGATGGAGCACCCACAACTTCTGGAGGCAGGTTGTTCCACTGGTTAATTGTTCTACTGATGGGAAATTTCTCCTTAGTTCCAGGTTGCTTCTCTCCTTGACTAGTTTCCATCCATTGCTTCTTGTCCTGCCTTCAGGCACTTTGGAAAATAGCTTGACTCCCTCTTCTTTGGGGCAACCCCTTAGATCAGACATGTCAAACACAAGGCCTGGGGGCCGGATCCGGCCCACGAAGTGGTTTCATGTGGCTCACGAAGCCATCCTGGAAACAGTGAGGGAACGGCCCCCACTGCCTTGGCCCTGGCCCAGAGACCCCCCTTCTGCCAGAGACCCTCAGATCTGTTCCTCTCCTGCCCAGGCCCCCATAGGCACCCTTGATGCGAATGATGTAGGCCATATGAACTCTAGCCACGCCCACCCAGTAGGCCACGTCCACCCTGGCCACACCCACCCGCCCCCCTGAGGGCAACCGCAATGCTGATGCGGCCCTCAATGAAATTGAGTTTGACACCCCTGCCTTAGATATTGGAACACTGCTATTATGTCCCCCCTTGTCCTTCTTTTCGTTAAACTAGACATGCCCAGCAACTATTCTTTGTATGTTTCAGCCTTCAGTCCCCTAATCATCTCTGTTGCTCTTCTTGGTACTCTTTCCAGAGTCTCAACATCTTTTTTTACATTGCGGTAGCCAAAACTGGATGCAATTTTCCAAGTGTGGCCTTACCAAGGCCTTATAAAGTGATATTATCACTTCACGTGAACTTGATTCTATCCTTCTGTTAATGCAGCCATGACTGCGTTGGCTTTTTTGGTGGCTGCAGCATCTCCTCTCAAAAATCCTCGCTGCTCCTTCTACTTCATAATTCTTTAATACAAGCATGCAATTTACTAACATTTCACCGTAAAAGTTGATATCTAAATTTTATATTTCATCTTGTTTACAACCATCTATATTTAATTAAGTAACAGTCTGTTTATATTACACACATGAAAATGTTGAAATTCATACATATGCACAATTAACTGATCATGTGAAATTATGCTATTATTAATACTTGTTTTGCAAATATTCTATTTGCCACTATAGGTGGGCTGTTTTGCCAAATGAGTCATAATCATTATTTTTGCCAGTTTATTAATAGGTGTTAAGTAGATTCTAAATGTTAAGTGGATACAAAGGATTTTTTTTAAAAAAATGTTGTCAACACAATCTTGATTAGTATTGTTACTTTTCTGAAACATCCACAAATGGAATGAATAAAATACGATACCCCCTATTTTTAAGTAAATAGTTTATTAAGCTTAACTTCTAAAAGATCACTCAAATATAAAGTGAGCACCAGAAGTATTTTGCAATAATTTTCTCAGTGGATATTTATTAATGTCCTTAATAAATAATAATTTATTGATCAGAAGTAATACTTTTGATTTGTTTAAAAACAAAAGCAGAATTACAGCTAGAAACAAAAAAAAAACCTTCAGAGGGGACGCATCGAAGTTGCCAAAAGACACAACTGCTTTAATGCACTACAGAGAAGTGCTGTATCTGCACAATACTGTTCATGAAACAATTGTTTTGACAAATTGCACAGCGTATTCTGACAAAACAATTCCATATACAAGCTAGCCTCAATTATTGAAGTCTTGTGATTATTTAGAAACTTTAAATGACTATGCCCAGAGAGATGAACGGGATCCTAATATATACAGGTATCGAAAGTGCTGAATTAAAGCAGTCATTAGCAAGAAATGCCACAATATTACTTTCCACGCTAAAATTTGCAGGCCCTTTATTGCCTTCACGCTCAGACATGTGGAACCTAGCTGAGGTAACCTGATGCTTGCAAATGACTAATTAGCTGAAATTTAGAAAGGCAGATATAAAAGCAACTGGGGATAATAAAAAATTTTTTTTGTCCTGCAGCAATATCAGATACTATTTTTGCAGTTCTTAATTTTTCTCCCTTCCTCTCTCTCCCTTCCTTTCTTCATCGGCGGAAAATATAAACCTATTATGCTTTTCACTTTCGGGTAAGCAAAATTATGCCAAGAATGGAAAAAAGAGCCAGAAAGACAAAGAAATTAAGGAAACATAGCTAAATGTAGCTTTCACTGTTTTTTCCCAAGCCTTTCTACCTTTGCAGATCATCCTCAATTCTACAAGATTTTAAAAGCTGAGCCAACAACTGTCATTTTTTTAACCGAGTCAGTCCTGATCACTAGAAATGCCAGCCTGATCTGACCACTCAGGAAAGGAAGAAATAAATGTTTTCATTCAAGCCGAGCAGAGCCAACTTTTTTCCCCTCAATCTCCTCCAGGAAAAAAAACGTCTCTGGAGCTCTTCAGGGTCAGCAAATACAGAAAGCCAGTGATTTGGTTAAACAAGGTTTAAAAGAATTAGGAGCTTCTGCTTCTGCTCCATTATATTTTACTTTCCTTAAGTTTAATCTCAGCATTCCTGTTTGGTTTATCATTGCCAGCCTGGCCTCGTTTAGACAAAACGTGGAGCCTGATAGCATAACATCTAATCAACATTCGCAGCTAATGTTTATGCAAGGCTTGGCCTCGGCTACGGACAGCAGAGGAATTATTTTCTAGGTCAAAACCCGAGGAGAAAAAAAACTAGGAAGCCACAGGGTCTCCAACACCTATAAAGGTCTAAAAGCGAAGTCCATTTCCTACATGAGAAGAGCAAACCAGAACGAAATGCAGGAAGACGTTTGTTAAGCGCCTTTCTTGCCACGGTTGTTAAGTGAATCACGGCCGCTCTTAAACCGGTAGCACGGCTGTTAAGCAGAATCTGACTTCCCCGTTGACTTCTGCTGGTCAGACGGTTGCCAAAGGGGATCATATGACCCTGGGACGAGTATGAACCAGCTGCCAATTTGGATCACATGATCCTGGGGCGGCTGGAAAGATCTTCAACGTGAAAAACGGCCATAATTTCACTTTTTTTCACTACCGTTGTAAACTTTGCATGGTCACTGGGCTGCCTGAATATCCGCAATATCTTCTCGATACAATTTTCTGAAAAATGCAAAGGTAACCGAGGCCAGCTAAGGAATTACGCAAGGCTAAAAGTTTCCACGCCACCACCTCCTTCAGACCTCACCCATTTTTCCTACTGGCCCTGATGATGAGGACATTTAACAAGCAGACCATTAAATGGGCAAATAATTACCTTTTAGCTCCTGGAAGAGGCCAACGTCAATTAACGCAACGGAGCTCTCAACAAACAGAGAGGAGGAGGAGGAGGAGGAGGAGGGGGGGTGGAAAGTAAGGCCAGTTCCTGCAGTCATCAAGGCTGTTCCTAACGGGAGGAAAAATCAAAAAGAAGGGGGGGGGGAATAGTTAACTATTAATTTGGAGAGAAGATGGTTAACCCCCCCTCCCCCAAACATGAACAGAACGATCAAGACCTAGTCATGATATTTAATCTTCCGTTATGAAAAAACACATGCATTTCTTCCTTACAGGCTGAAACGCTGAAATACGTCTGTTCCCTGACTTACGACCCACCACTGGGCTCAAAATTTACACTGCTGAGCGAGACAGCTGTCACCCCCATTTTACCACCTTTTTTGCCACCGTTGTTAAATGAATCCCTGCAGTTGTTCAGTGAGTAACACGGTCGTTAAGCCAATCCGGCTTCCCCCATTGACTTGGCTCCTCAGAAGGCGACGCAAAAGCGGATCGCAGGATCCCGCCAGGCTGCCACCGTCGTAGATACAAGTCAGTTGCCAAGCATCTGGATTTTTGATCACAGGGCCGTGCGGATGCTGCAACAGTCATGTGTGTGATAGATGGTCATGCGTCCCCTTTTTTCAGTGCCGCTGTAAATTCAAATGGTCACTAAACGAGTGATTGTAAGTCAAGAACTACCTGTCATGAAAGGTGGACTGAAAAAGGAGATGGAAAGGGGGAAAAGGAGGGTAGGCTAAAATTTCCATTCTATTTAGGCACCTCACTTGTTATAAAGCCACTTTTCATGAGTTTACAGTACCAAGCATTCATTTTTCACTCCAGCTAAGTTAATAGACCAGACCAGAATATAGAACAGAACAGAACAGAACAGAATAGAATAGAATAGAATATAGAATACGGTAATAAGAATAGAATAGAATTACAGAATAGAAGAGAATAGAAAATAGAATAAGAATAGAATAGTATAGAATAGAATATAGAATAATAAGAATTGAATAAAATATAGAATAATAAGAATTGAATAAAATATAGAATAATAAGAATAGAATAGAATAGAATAGAGAATAATAATAGAATAAAATAAAATATAGAATAATAATAGAATAGAATAGAATATAGAATAATAAGAATAGAATAGAATTACATAAAATATAGAATAATAATAGAATAGAATAGAATATAGAATAATAAGAATAGAATAGAATTACAGAATAGAATAGAATAGAGAATAGAATAATAAGAATAGAATAAAATATAGAATAATAAGAATAGAATGGAATGGAATATAGAATAGAATAGAATAGAATAGAATAGAATAGAATAGAATAGAATAGAATAGAATAGAATAGAATAGAATAGAATAGAATAGAATAGAATAGAACAGAACAGAACAGAATAGAATAGAAAATAGAATAATAAGAATAGAATAGAATAGAATAGAATATAGAATAATAAGAATAGAATAGAATTACAGAATAGAATAGAATAGAAAATAGAATAATAAGAATAGAATAGAATAGAATAGAATATAGAATAATAAGAATAGAATAAAATATAGAATAATAAGAATAGAATAGAATAGAATAGAATAGAATAGAATAGAATAGAAAGAAAATAGAATAGAATAGAATAGAAAATAGAATAAGAATAGAATAGAATATAGAATAAGAATAGAATAGAATATGGAATGGAATGGAATGGAATGGAATGGAATGGAATAGAATAGAATAGAATAGAATAGAATAGAATAGAATAGAATAGAATAGAATAGAATAGAATAGAATAGAATAGAATAGAATAGAATAGAATAGAATAGAATATAGAATTACAGAATAGAATAGAACAGAACAGAACAGAACAGAACAGAATGTTTAGGAATAAACTACAGTTGCAAGGAAGAAATGACAGCACTCAAAGCCAACAGAAGAGAAACAGAATCACCTTTCAACTGACTTAATCTTAATATAAACAAATAAAATCTGATACAAATGTACAGAAGGGCAAAACATTCTCCTGCTTCTGTGAAAACAGGACACTTGTGAACTTTTCTGGAATGTACGCAAGGCAAATTTGGAAACATTTGGAGTTGAGAGAGGGAGGGGGGAAAAATGGCACCAATGGGGAGATTTAATAAGAGCCTGAATTGGAGGAAAAGAAACAGGGCATCTGGTTTTTGGTATCTTACTACACTACAGTGCATTAGGTGACTGTTCAAAGTTACAACAGCACTGAAAAAAGTGGTTTATGACCATTTTTCACACTTACGACCGTTGAAGTATCCCCATGGTCATGTGATCAAAATTCAGAGGCTTGGCAACTGGCATGTACTTATGACAGTTTCAGCGTCCCGTGTTTGTGTGTGTGTGTGTGTGTGTGTGTGTGATGTGATCCCCTTCTGACAAGCAGAGTCAATGGGGGAAGCCAGATTCACTTAACAACCGGGTTATTAATTTAACAACTGCGGCGATTCAGTTAATAACTGTGGCCAGGAAGGTGGCATAATGGGGCCAAACTCACTTAACAGATGTCTCACTTAGCAACATGCATTTTGGGCCCAATTGTAGTCGTACGTCGAGGGTGACTTGTCATATAACCCTTAAAATCAGCCATGGCTAGCTTAAAATTCCTGGCAGCTGATATTAGCAACATCCGAACAGCTATAATTGCGTCCTTAATTCGAAGAAATTATTATATCCAAATCCCTTCTCCAGGAAGGAAGGGAAAAAAACAACCCTGCAAAGCATTGTATTCTTTTTTTTACAACTTTTCCTAATTAATATTAAGCAATCTAGCAAAACAAAGGTGATTTTTTTAAACAAAACAAAAAACAAAAACGTTCCAGGGCTGATTTTAAACTTTGTTATAGTTGCAAGCATCACAGTGCAAGCTCCGTTTTTGGCACGCCTGCTGGTAACATTGCAATGCAACTACGAAAGAACCTCATAATAACCTCACAGTGGTTGGAAAAGGATGTCTATATGGCTATACAGGGAGTCCTCAAGTTACAACCACAGCTGAGCCAAAATCATTTGGTTGCTAAGCGAGCCGGTTGCTAGGTTTTGCCCCATTTTACAGCCACCATTGTTAAGTGAATCGCCATGAAGGAATTGTGCAGCCGCTGTCCAGATGAAGTGGGAGACACTGACAAAAACCTGTAGTTTCTTTACATAAATAAATACAGTTTCTTTATATGAAGTTGAAGTCCGCACACCTTAAACTTAAATAAGCATTAGGATGCTTATTTAAATCTTTAACGCTGATTGAAATTTAAATTTAACTTTTAAATGGACAGTAGCCTGTGTCATCACCCACAGGAACCTCGTGAGGTAAATCGAAACTGAATACGGAACACACACAAAAAAAAAGGTGGGGAAAAAAGGAAACGCCCCCTCCACCCACCGCAACCAACCACAGCAGGAGCCAGCACTCTCCAGCCAATCAACTACCCCGGCGTGTTCTGGCCTATTGTACACTTTACCCTTCCCGCTACTAAATTCAATATCCGAACAATCACAACAGAACACAATTCATTTTTGTTTCTACTTGGAAATCGCTTCTGGGCTTTGTGCCCGAGGTGGAAACCCCACCCCACCCCCACAAAACTCTGATTTTAGGTATTGCAGATTAGATTAGGATTTATGCATTTATTTTGTTAAAAAATAGATTCACTGGAAGCAGATAAAAATTTGTTGGAAGCGGATAAAAATAACATCAGTAAATATACCGTAGGAAGACTAAGCAGGCAGGCAGAAGGAAACAATGCTGTAATTCAGTTCCAAACAAGTGGCCATAAGAAGCTGAGATAATCTTTTAGAAGACAAGCAAAATCTATATAAAGGAATGACTTTTTTTTAAACAAAGCTCTATTTTCTAATAAAAAGAAAGCATCGCATTGTTTTAACTACCTTTCAGAGTGTGTTAACTTAGTTCATCTGCAATAGATTTCTGGAACCGATGTGGTCTCAGTTATGCTACAGGAGAGGCCTGTTAGCAGAACAGAGCCATCTTGTAGATAATGTAAATTACAGCGTAGTATAGTAAATGTACAGCGGCTGGGGCTGTAAAGGGGCTCAGCTTTTCTGCAGGTGTAATTTTCCAGGCTCAATTCAAGGTGATGCTTGTCGCCTTCATGGCTTGGGAAAAAGCTTACAATCCCATCCTTCTCCCAATCCTATTTTTTCCTACCCATCCAATCCAGTCCGACAGGATGAGCATGTTCTAAGCGCCCTCAGCCAAGCAATGTTAGCTGGTGGCAACGAGGGAGAAGTTCCTTTTCTAACCTAGCACCTGCCCATCCACTTCCAGAGATTAGGATGGTCCAGGCTCTGTTCAGCTTTTGGAAGCCTTGAAAGGCTAGGAGCCCAGGTGTGGCGTTCCGGGTGTGTGTACGAAGGACCCTGTTTCCTGGTTATGTTGCCACCGATTGATTAGTATCTCTTAGTTGCTCCTGTGTTTAATTTCCTTCTCTCTCTCTCTCTCTCTCTCTCTCTCTTTTTTACTGTTTTAACTCTTTTTATAATTGTTTGCCCTCCAGAGTCACTGTTTGAGAAAGAAAGAAAGAAAGAAAGAAAGAAAGAAAGAAAGAAAGAAAGAAAGAAAGAAAGAAAGAAAGAAATGAAGGAAAGAAAAAGAGAGATAGATGATAGAAAGAGAAAGAAAGAAAGAAAGAAAGAAAGAAAGAAAGAAAGAAAGAAAGAAAGAAAGAAAGAAAGGAAGGAAGGAAGGAAGGAAGGAAGGAAGGAAGGAAGGAAGGAAGGAAAAAGGAAGAAAGAAAGATAAATGAGAAATAAAAAAGAGAAAGATAGATGATAGAAAGAGAAAGAAAGAAAGAAAGAAAGAAAGAAAGAAAGAAAGAAAGAAAGAAAGAAAGAAAGAAAGATAGATAGATAGAAAGGGAGAAAAAAAATATGAAAGAAACAAATAAAGAGAAAGAAGGTAGAAAAAGATAGAAACAGCAAAAGAAAGAAAAAGAGAGAAAGAGGGAGAAGAAAAAGAAAGAGAAAGAAAAAGAAAAGAAATAAGAAAGAAATAAAAGAGGAAGGAAGGAAGGAAGGAAGGAAGGAAGGAAGGAAGGAAGGAAGGAAGGAAGGAAGGAAGAAAGAAAGAAAGAAAGAAAGAAAGAAAGAAAGAAAGAAAGAAAGAAAGAAAGAAAGAAAGAAAGAAAGAAAGACAGGCACACAAAGAAAGAAAGCATTTAAGAAGAACATTTTTTTGGCATGGAAGTTTCCACCATCGTTCAACAATGTTAACTTTCAGCAAACTGCGCATACAGAGGCTGAACACAGCTGCAAAAGGCAGCTTTTGGTCTGTGACAACTCTGACTGCTTTGTGCAACCAACCGCCTGCTTTTGTCAATGCTCAACTGTCATCTCCTGCTGTTTTAACAGGAGTTTTGGGTTGTCTGGCAGAAGTCTGTCTCTCCTTGCCTTGCAATTACTGTTACCTTTATCTGCCCGTCAGGAAAAAGAAATGGGAGATAACTTCCAAGTTTCTTACACACACACACACACACACACAGAGAAAGAGAGGGGGGGGCACACACAGGAAACATTTTGCATTTTAAAGCCAACAACGGCTCATAGTTATCTCTACCATATGATCAAAGTCCATATTTTCTAACAAGGGAGGACTTTAATACACTGTGATTCATTACAGCCGCCGTTTATTCCTGCAGACATCCTTTTTAGAAGTTACAGTTACACTTCCCACACAGCTCTGTTTCCTGCCATCGCCAGACCATAATAATATGGCAGCTGTTTCTCAGAAAGCTGGTGGACTGCAGCTTTGAGAGGGGACACACATTCGCCCCTTGTCATTTGTCTTTGGGGCCATCAAGAAAAACAACAACAACAACAACAACAACAACTCACTATCCCTGCAATCTAGTCGAAGAAAAAGAATTGTCACACCATTTCTCTGTTTCCTATCTCCATTCATTTTGGGCCCAGGAGTAAAAGTCACACTGACAGCATGCATCATCAGGAAAAGAAGAAAGGATAATAAAACATCTAAGAGTTTGAAAACAAAATACACACACACACACACACACACACACTCCAACAATCTGCAGCTTGGAAACACTAATAATGCCAGCTGAATTGGGAACATCTGTACACAACCATTAGAATAATAATAGAGTTGGAAGGGAACTGGGAGGTTGTCTAGTCTAACCCACGCTTGAGCAGGAGACCCGTCCTATACAAAAGCTAAATCCTGCGCCCAAACTATAGCAACTATAGCAATAGGTCAGGATCGAACTGCTGGCAGTTGGCAGAGTTAGCCTGCAGTACTGCCTTCTAACCACTGCGCCACCACGGTTCCTATAAACTAAAAAGCTTCTCAACGTGATTTACTTAATGAATCAGATTTTATTGGGTTTTCAAATTGTGCTTGATTATTTTAACTTTTATGGCCTAGTTGTCAGGCAAGCCCAACCAGAACCACTCATGAAGAGTCTCAACAGTAGTTTTATTGCGGGTCAATTATGTTTCAAGAATCTCACCAGACCTGCATTTCTTTGGGAACGGCAAGTTAAGATGCTTCAAAGGTACTTCAGGCTGCAGTGCAAGGACTCTCAGCTCATCCCCCTCTTAACCCAGCCCTCCAGTCTAGCTGGAGAGCCCACCACATCAGCACTGTACTCGAATAATTTAAGGTGCAATGTATGGCTACAAGAAAGAGAATAAAATAGAATAAAAAATAATAGTTGTATCTTAGCTTACAAGAAACAGTAAAAGAAAAAAACAACACTTCACTTGTTTTTCAGGTCAGTGTCATTTTAGGAAACTATTCCACTGTGTGGAACATGTGTCTTTGAAGGGAAATTTAAAGCCACAAAAATCCAGAAGTTCATTCTCCTACAGTCCCACATGAGAAAATATAACTTTAACAAGATCTTTAATTTTTTCCTATTTTTTTTTTACCGAAGTGGGTTGGCGTGCCAGATTCCCGCCAAAATCAAGGTGGGGTTGGTGAGCCCTTAACTTTATTGCTTTCGCATACACTGTACATGTTGGAATTTATAAAGGCAAAATATCATTGTGGTTGGAAAATCAATCAATCAGAATAGAGTTGAAAGGGACCTTGGAGGTCTTCTAGTCTAACCGCCTTGCTCAAGCAGGGGAACCCCATACCATTTCAGACAAATGGTTGTCCAGTCTCTTCTGAAAAACTTCCAGTGATGGAGCACTCACATCTTCTGGTGGCAAGCTGTTCCACTGGTTAATTGTTCTCCCTGTCAGGAAGTTTCTCCTTAGTCCTAGGTCGCTTCTCTCCTTGATTAGTTTCCATCCGTTGCTTCTTGTCCTGCCTTCTGGTGCTCTGGAGAATAGCTTGACTCCCTCTTCTTTGGGGCAACCTTTCAAATACTGGAATATTGCTATCATCTCAGCCCAGTCTTCCTTTTCTCTAGACTAGCCAAACCCAAATCCTGCAACCGTTCTTCATATGTTTTAATCTCCAAGCTTTTAATCATCTTAGTTGCTGGGTTTTATGGTCAGAGAAGTGGAGGGGGGGAATTTTTGACAGGCTGCTTCTTTTGGAATACCGAGCCGCGGAGATTATCAGAGAGGAGAGGCTATGAGATGAAAGTAAAATATATTAACCCACGTTGGATGAAGCCCCATCATTTTTAGTCTGTCTGTTGCATTTGCTACTCTTTGGACCCAGGTTGGTGAACTCGTGGGACAAAGTTTCCATTCATGTTAACAAGCCACATGAGCTGTGGGCTTCTCAAAGAGTGAGGGGCATATTATGGATCATTTTTTTCTCTCTCTCTATCATTTCTCTCTCTCTCTATCTATCTATCATTTCTCTCTATGTCTCTATCATATCTATCTATTTATCTATCTATCATTTCTCTCTATTTCTCTATCATATCTATCTATCTATCATTTCTATCTCTATTTCTCTATCATATCTATCTATCTATCTATCTATCTATCTATCTATCTATCTATCTATCTATCTATCTCTATCTCTTATCATTTCTCTCTATCAATCTATCGAGCTATATCTATCTATCCATCCAGTGGTGGGATTCAAACATGTGAACAACTAGTTCTGTGTAGATGCTGCTTCCGGAAGTCCATTCTAGGCCTGGGCAACAAAATATTAGCTACCGGTTCTGCCAAACTGGTGCAAACTGGCTGAATCCCACCACTCTATCTATCTATCTATCTATCTATCTATCTATCTATCTATCTATCTATCTATCTATCTATCTATCATCTATCCATCCATCCATCCATATCTCTCTCTCTCCCTCTCTCTCTCTCTCTCTCTCTCTCTCTCTCCTCTCTCTATCTTATCTCTATCACAACCTTGGCAACTTGAAGATCTGTGGACTTCAATTCCGGGAGTTGAAGTCCACGCGTCTTCACGTCACCCAAGTGACACGACAACAGACAGAGGCCTATGCTTGATCCAACATGAAGTTGAACCTGTGTCAGAGTCAGAGAGCTCTGGCAAGGAGATCTAACCGCCCACCTCTTCTAGAAGGCAATTCTCAGGGTGGAAACCACAACAGTTAAGCCAAGTGCTTTGGCACTCAACAACGCAGGCCTGGATTCTCGCAGAGACCATATGATGCACCGAGGTGACATCAAGACAATGGTCTAATTTTCTCAATTCCTCTTGCCAAATTCAAACCCTGGCCGTCCTAAAGAGAGGCCTCCAAGACAGCAGAGCTTCGCTTAGCTTTGTTAATGCCGCTTCTTCCTCTCGGCAATGGAGAAAAGCAGAATCGGAGACTGTTATTTTTGGATCAAGTATTTCCATTTGATGTCAAGCTTTGGCACGAAGAGAAAGCAGCTGTTCTCTCCAGTTCCTCCGGAGAGCATATTCATCATTAAATCTCCCAAGCCTGTTTAAAACCAGGCTAGTGACTTTTATTTATTTATTTATTTATTTATTTTTAAAGTGAGGTGCCCTTTCTTAAAAAACCCACTGTGAGGGGGGTGGGGGAGAGGGAGTTAGACTATCTCTAAACCCTTATCAACCATTAATCCAATTTCCTGAGAAAATCTCAAGATATCTTGTAGGAACACAGAGCTGAGTGTGAGAGCCTTTACTTTTTTTGGCAGGAAGAAGTACAAACTGTAAAATCAAGATGAAAGAGTTAAGAGAGGACAGCCTCTGTTGGGCAAATTAGCCCCTTAAGAGCAACATCTAGCTGTCACTTTTAACAAAAGCCTTATCAGGACTGAATATGCTACCACGCCCAAAAGCCAATTCTACACATTGTGTAACAACTACCCCCACTTGTGTGCGTCTTACAGAGAGTCTGGCCAATCTAATTAATTTGCCTAGGTGATGCACATGCTTGCACACCTGTGTAGGTACACGAACACACACACACACACACACATCTCTTGTATCAATCAAATCACGGTCAAAGAACGGCATAAACACATCTCTTCTATCTGAAAACAGACTGGACGTAGAAACGCACAGAGTTACTTCCAAGACAAAGACTGGTCCCAGGAGAGAATATTTGTAGCTCAGGGTTGAGTTGAGAGCTCTTTGGTGCAACAGCTTTGTTGCTTTCTTGCAGATGTTTCATTGCCAAATTAGGTAACATCATCAGTGCTAGAAGGGAGTAGAGTTTCCAGACGAGTAGAGGCAACTCCCTTCTAGCATTGATGGTATTCCCTAGTTTGGTAATGAAACGTCTGCAAGAAAACAACCAAGCTCAGAAAACACCAATGGCTCCACAATCCTCCTCCTCCTCCTCCCAAATCCCATTCCCTTGTAGCACTGATGGTGTTCCCTAGGTTGGTAATGAAACGTCTGCAAGGAAACAAGCTCAGAGAACATCAAAGAAGCCACAATACTGAGCGCGTTTTTTCCCCTCTTTTGTATTAAAAATCGTAAATACGATCCTCCCTCACCAAAAAGAGTTGTAACAAAATGCAATGGATTCAGAATAGCTTTCTTGCTTTTTTTAAAGGATTCTTACTGCGTTCTTCATGAATTCTCAACTTCCAAAAGGAAACCCTTCCACTCCCGTCGCTTATAAATTCTTCTCTTCTTTTTTCAAAATAGTTCCCTAGTGGGTTGTTGTTGTTGTTGTTGTTTTAAATCTTCCAATAAACGAATAGATGCGTATGGCTAGATATTGGCAGATTCTTTTAAGGCGTTCGCCTCACTGGGTACATTTTTGGAAAATCAAACTCAGCATGTGCATTGCAAAGATAAGCCAGGAGAATATACAACTGATAACACCAACCAGGGCTGCTTTGCCAAAAGGTAGCCCATCAGATATTTTTTTTGCAAGAAGACCTGCAGGTGGGGAAAATGGTGTAGGCCTTCTTTTTATGAAAGAAAAAAGGGAGGGGGGGGAATACACGAAACAAACAAGACCCCAGCGAACAGGGCAGGCGAGTGTGACACAACATGAAAGAAAGCAATTGCTTTGGAAAACCGGGACTCTGCAAGAGTTATAATCCACTTCAGACGCTGGTTAAAACTTAACCGCTGTGATAATAATTAGTTTGAATATTAATGGTTAATAGACTCCAGCTTGAACGCCTGACAAAGAGAGCCGGGTCAATGTCGTTGGAAATTTTTAAATGATGTTTAAAGATCATGAGATAGTTAAGCAGTTGAGAACCTCTCAGCAAGAAAGCCAAGGGGCGTCTCTCTCCGATTTCTTGGTGCCACCAGGTGATCGACATAACCATGTATCTTAAAGAAGGGGTGCCCGATCTTTTGGCTCGCCTGGGCCACGTTGAAGGAAGAATTGTCTTGAGCCGCATCTAAAATATGTAATGTAGTTTTATAATATAATGAGGTCCCACTCGTCATCTTCAGGCTGGTGTCTTCGGCTTCATGCTTGTGCAAGCACGAAGCTGAAGACACCAGCCTGAAGATGACGAGTGGGACCTCGTCGAAACGTCGCCAAGACACCCTCAATCTTACACAGGAAAAGACCCAAATACGCCAAGACCTACATATATATAAAATACTTAACAAATACTTAACATATACATACATACATATATACAGACACACACACACACACACACACACACACACACACACACACACACACACACACACATATATATATATATATATATATATATATATATATATATATATATATATATATATACATAATATATGAATGTGAATGCTCCAACACTGGAAGTTTTTAGGAAGAGATTGGACTACCAATTGACTGAACAGGGGGTTGGACTAGAAGACCTCCAAGGTCCCTTCCAACTCTGTTATTCTATTCTATTATTCTATTCTATTCCATTCCATTCCATATTTTCTATTCTATTCTATTCTATTCCATTCCATTCCATTCCATTCCATTCCATTCCATTCCATTCTATTCTATTCTATTTTCCATTCCATTCCATTCCATTCCATCCCATCCCGATCCAATCCAATCCAATCCAATCCAATCCAACCCAATATAAATAATATATCAGTGTGAATGCTCCAACACTGGAAACTTTTAAAAAGAGACTGGACAGCCATTTGTCTGAAATGGTATAGGGATTCCTGCCTGAGCAGGGGGTTGGACTAGAAGACCTCCAAGGTCCCTTCCAACTCTTCTCTTCTCTTCTAAATATATTTATATAATATAAATATAAATATTATTTATATAATATATAAACATACTGACACCAAACAGCACCAGTTCGATTGGAGCAACACTACAATCAACGGCCACACTACCACCCGCCACGCTTATGAGTACATCAAAGTCCTGGCACACCACCAGCAATTCCATCCACAGACACATCGACCCACAACCAGCCTTTGAACCCCTCAGGATCCGAATCAACCACACAGCCAACCAGAGACAGCATCGGCCCTCAACCATCCCGCACGAGCCCCCATCCCATGGCCTGACCCGAGGTAACCTCCCCATCACAAGATCCATCACAAGATTCTAATTGATGACTCACACCTGACCCATTGCAAGACCCTCACTCGACACACCCACACCAGAAGCCCTTATAAACCAAAGAACCCTGACATCCCCTAAACCAGGGGTAGGCAACCTCGGCTCTTTTATGACTCATGGACTTCAACTCCCAGAATTCTGGGACTTGAAGTCCATGGGTCATAAAAGAGCCGAGGTTGCCTACCCCTGCCCTAAACTCTGCTGAAGACGTCACTT
This sequence comes from Vipera berus, assembly GCF_964194415.1. Lineage (NCBI taxonomy): Eukaryota > Metazoa > Chordata > Lepidosauria > Squamata > Viperidae > Vipera > Vipera berus. The sequence continues at coordinate 103,121,683 of NC_138207.1, read as the reverse complement.
AGCCTGGTAATGAAATGTTCGGAAACCAACCCACAAGCTTGGAGAATGGACCTCCACCCTCATATGATATATATTATAAATGTAATATATAAATATAAAATATAAAATAAAATATAAAAAATATATATAATATTTTTCGGATAGTTCTATTCAGATAGGTACGTAGTGAAAGCCTATGTGTCTTTTTTTTCCAGTTTTACTCTCTCTGGCACCAAATTTCTTATGTCCTTTCGAGGATCAAACGCTATTGTTGCCCTGAGATACTTTTGGGGGTGGGGGTGGGGAGAAGAGCAGGATAAAAATTGAATGAATTGTTTGCTATCATGATGAAGCCAAAAACGCACAGCTGTTAAAAATTTGGATTACAATTGGGTGATTCCACAGGGACTGGAATACGACTCTCCTTTAGCACTCTCTCTTTGCTCCCTTTTTGACCAGAAGACCTTATAACTACAAGAATGGAGAGAGGGATAATCCAAGCTCCGTTTGGAAAAATGCAGGAATTCAGTCTATCCTGAAGATACATCCTGAATGTTTTTGGGTTAGATTTATTCTTTCATTTACCAGGCGTCATCTTGTCAATGGAAATCTCTTCAGGCATGGGCAACAATTTTCCTTTTACCTTGACAAAATTGATTTAAGAAAAGAAAAAAGAAAAAGTTGCAAGATCAGCAAATATTTTATTAGAGGTTTCTCCTTCCCAGTTGCCCACCCTTTCTCCTTTCTGTTAAAACCTGTGCTACAAACAGTTACAGGTAGTGCTGTGTCATTTTTCTTTGTTTGAAGAAGAAGCAAGCAAGTCTCTCAAAAAGAAAGAATAGAATAGAATAGAATAGAATAGAATAGAATAGAATAGAATAGAATAGAATAGAATGGAATGGAATGGAATGGAATGGAATGGAATGGAATGGAATGGAATGGAATGGAATGGAATAGAATAGAATAGAATAGAATAGAATAGAATAGAATAGAATAGAATAGAATAGAATAGAATAGAATAGAATTAGAGTAGAGTAGAGTAGAGTAGAGTAGAGTAGAGTAGAGTAGAGTAGAGTAGAGTAGAGTAGAGTAGAGTAGAAATGCAGAATAGAATAGAATGTAATACAATACAACAGAAGAATAAAGAATGGAGTGGAGCGGAATGGAACGGAACAGAACAGAACAGAACAGAATAATAGAGTTGAAGGGGACCTTGGAGATCTTCTAGTCCAACTGCCAGCTCAAGCAGGAAACCCTGTGCCATTTCATACAAATAGTTATCCAGTCTCTTCTTAAAAACTTCCAGTGTTGGAGCACTCACAACTTCTAGAGGCAGGTTGTTCCACTGGTTAATTGTTCTCATTGTCAGGAAATTTCTCCTTAGTTCTAGGTTGCTTCTCTCCTTGATGAGTTTCCACCAGTTGTTTCTTGCCCTGCCTTCGGGCACTTTGGAGAATAGATTGACTCTCTCTTCTTCTCCCTCCCCCTGAGATATTGGAAGATTGCTATCATGTCAGCCCTTGTCCTTCTCTTCATTCGACTAGACACCCCCAATTTCACGAAGATGATCTTAAAGTCTGAAGTCAGTGGAGCATATACCATCAAGGCAATGAACATCTGGGCAATTCCAGTCATTAGGCACAACAGCTGGAATAGCGGACCGAAGTGAAGAGAACTAAAAGCCATGGATAGGAAGACCAGAAAAATACTGACAATAAATCATGCCCTTCATTTTGACATACACATACAAATGCACACGACAACCTCACTCAGGAACAAATTTAATGGAGACAAGATGGGTGACAAACACCACAAGAATAAAGACACTCCAGGGCTGATCCGTTGTATAATCAGGTTACATAAGCAATCATCCCCGCATGGACAAATTTTGCCACCAGCGGGTGTGGTATGGATTTGCTAGCCTTACCCCGACAGAAGCAAGCTATTCTTTTCCCGTGGAAAATCGTTGACCTTCAGGGGTCATGGGAATTAGTAAAATTAACATGACAGGATTTGATACGCCAAGGATGAAACGGCATCTTATGAGAAGGCAACAGAGCAGAGACAAAGCATTAAAGATGAGGAATATCATACGGAAAATATTGTTTTAAGAAAGCCTTATGGCTTATTAATAACTTGGAACAAAAATACGGGATTGAAAATGTGGTGCGTTCCTAGAGTTTTTGCTGTCAGGATTTCCTATGTAGGATTTTGGTCACAGTGCAACTATTTTTTTTTTTAAAAAAAAGACAATGTAGCACAGTAGTTAAAGTGTTGGTCCAAGACTGGAAGTCAGAATCAAGATCACGTGAAGTGTTAATACCGCTTTATAAGGCCTTGGTAAGGCCACACTTGGAATCCTGCATCCAGTTTTGGTCACCACGATGTAAAAAAGATGTTGAGACTCCAGAAAGAGTGCAGAGAAGAGCAACAAAGATGATCAGGAGAGTGGAAGCTAAAATATATAAAGAACGGTTGCTGGAATTGGGTATATCCAGTTCAATGAAGAGAAGGACGAGGGGTGACATGATAGCAGTGTTCCAATATCTCAGGGGTTGCCCCAAAGAAGAGAGAGTCAAGCTATTCTCCAAAGCGTCTGAAGGCAGGACAAGAAGCAACGGATGGCACCTAATCAAGGAGAGAAGCAGCTGCAATTAAGGGGAAATTTCCTGACAGCGAGAACAATTAACCAGTGGAAGAGCTTGCCTCCAGAAGTTGTGGATGCTCCGTTACTGGAGGTTTTTAAGAAGAAATTGGACAATCGTTTTTCTGAAATGGCATAGGGTCTCCTGCTTGAGCTGGCGGTTGGACTAGAAGATCTCCAAGGTCCCTTCCAATTCTGTCATTCTGTAATCTGTATATTTGAGCCCCAGGTTGGGTTGGTAAACCTTTTAATGGTTGAGGAAATTTTAAGTGGCTCCTAATAATGGGCAGGTCTGCTCAAGCTCTCCCAGATGCTTTGAGAACGATATTACTCGTTGGCTATGAGAAGAGTTCTTCTTCTCCCTCCTTCCCAAAGCTCAGCTTAGAAATGTGTTTCTATGCAAGTTGACTTCACGACCGTCAACACCGGTCAGACAATGGATTCCAGCTAAGTTCTCTCTGCAGCTCAGCCGTGGGTCTTGTAAAACACCGAGAAGGTCTTTTGGAATGACAAGAGGGCACCTTATTAAGCATCCAGGCTGACAATTCTTCTCAGCAAGGGTCAGAAAGTCTCACCCTACTCCTATCCAGAGTAGAAAGAGCCAGAAACATTCATGTGACTAACTGGTAGAGAAAGCCCACCGTTTGGACTAACAACAAGAAGAAAAAGCCTGCTTAGATACTCAAGGATCCCATCCGTTAAGAGCAACTTAGCAAAGAGTCAGTTGACCACGTCTCTCGGCAAAAGCCATTCTGGAAAACGCAGGTCTCTTCTGTGCTTGGAACGGAGATCATTTGAAACCGAGTGTTTTCTTTCTTTTTCTTTCTTTCTTTCTTTCTTTCTTTCTTTCTTTCTTTCTTTCTTTCTTTCTTTCTTTCTTTTCTTTTCTTTTCTTTCTTTTCTTTCTTTTCTTTCTTTCTTTCTTTTTTCCCCTCTCTTCCATCTCCAGCATGTTTCCACTGTCCTCAAACAGTAGTAAAAACCCTGGTTGGCCTCTTTCTAAAGCTCTCAGGTTACTCCCCACCTATATAGCCGCAGGCATCTTCTCTCCAGGAAATCTCCTCCTTCCCAATTAAATCTCAAAGTCTAAGTCTTTCGTGGCTGTTAACTGAGGAAAGAAAGAAAGAAAGAAAAAAGGCATCCAAGGAAGAAAGGCGACAAAAAAAAAACACCTTTAGACAGAAGCTGGAAGCCGATAGGTAAGCAAGCCCTGGGATGAACGTTTGCAGGAAGGGGTTATGTATAATCTAATGAAGACAAGGAGTAGGGGTGATGTGATCTTTGACAGGCTGTCACACACACACACAAAAAGAGGGGGACAACCTATTCTCCAAAGCACCTAAGGACCAGACAAGAAGTCATGGATGGAAATCTATCAAAGAGAGATATGGTACAGGATCTCCTGGTTGAGCAGGCGGTTGGACTACAACTGTGGTGGCGAACCTATGGCACGGGTGCCACATGTGGCACGCTGAGCCCTCTCTGAGGGCACGCGCGCTGTCGCCCCAGTCCTAGGCCTTCAGCTGGGCTTTATAAAACCTTTTCGCTTTAGGCCTCCGCCGTGTACGGGGGGGGGGGAAAAAAAAGGTCCAATCAATCAATTTCAACTTCTCGCGGGGAAAAAAAAAGTTCTCGCAAAGTTGGAATTGATTGGTTGAACTTTTTAGTCCCACCCAGTCTGCCCTTACCAGCACAGCCACGCCCACCCAAAGGGCCACGCCCACCCGGCACCCGATGATACACAAGTGGGTTTTGGGTTGAGGTTTGGGCACTCGGTCTCTAAAAGGTTTGCCATCCCTGGACTAGAAGACCTCCGAGGTCCCTTCCAACTCTCTGTCATTCTGTATTTCCTGCTACAGAATACAGAATGAGAGTTGGAAGGGACCTTGGAGGTCTTCTAGTCCAACCTCCTGCTCAAGAGGAAGAGCCTATACCAGGGGTAGGCAACCTTGGCTTTTATGACTCGTGGACTTCAACTCCCAGAATTCCTGAGCCAGCGATGCTGACTCAGGAATTCTGGGAGTTGAAGTCCACGAGTCATAAAAGAGCCAAATTTGCCTATCCCTGCCCTATACCATTCCAGACAAATGGCTGTCCAGTCTCTCCTTAAAAATCACCACTGGTTCCACTGATTAATTGTTCTCGGTGCCAGGACACTTCTCCTTAGCTCTCTCTTTGATAAATTTCTGTCTCTTACTTCCTGTCCTGTCCTCAGGTGATTTAGAGAGTAACTTGCCCCCCTCTTCTTGGGGACAGCCTCTCAAATAACACGTGGCCACGAGTCCTTCTTTTCACTAGACTAGGCCTAACCAGTTCCTGCAAGTCTAAAAGGCAAAGGGGAGCTAAATCATTCATCCGAACTCTTAGCTTTCAGAGCTGGGGGGAAACTCCTCGAAGTCTGAATTGGGTTCTGTATCAGAAAAACCCAATTCCAACTTTGATGAGGTTTCCCACCAGCTCTGAAAACTAAGAGTTCAAATCAGCTATTTAGCTCCTCTTGTCTTATTTAGCTAATCTTGGTTTGGAAAGTGGAAAAAGGGTTAAAATGGTCCAGCTTTTTTGTAGGTAAAGTGGAGTGGGGTGGGCTGGGCTGGGCTGGAGTGGGGTGGGATGAGGTGGGGTAGGATAGGATAGGATAGGATAGGATAGGATAGGATAGGATAGGATAGGATCAGCTCCCTTCCAGATCTATCCTATTCTAAAACAATCATCCCAGATTTAATTGCCAGCCTGTAAGCTGAATTCCATTCTAATACAACTGGTCTTAACGCTGTTTGCTCTTAGCAAATGGCTCTGTTTATATTTTCCTAAACCTCCAGATATGGGTCTCACTTTCCATCCACTTATGGCCTCCTGACCCAATGTTCCCCAAAGGCTGTCATTTGATCTTTAGAAAAACTAACAACGAAGCGTTACGTTTGGCCAGAGAAAATATTCCAATCCGGGGCGGCGGTTCCTATGCATTTTTTTGGCGACACAGGTGCCTTCTGACAAGGTAGCCCTTGAACTTACGCCGGTTTATTGAGTCACCTTTCAAAGTTACCACGCCACTGAAAGACAGCGACGTAGGACCGTTTTCCGCACCGACGACCGTTGCGGTATCCCCCTGATCACGGGATCAAGAAATTCAGACGCTTGGCAAACTGGTTCCTATTAACGACGGTCGCAGCGTCCCGGGGAAGGGTGGTTTCACGTGATCCCCTTTTGCCATCTTCTGACAAGCGGAGTCAACGGGGGAAGCAGATTGGCTTGAAAACCGGGTTACTAACTTATCAACTGCATCCTTATCAACCTTAAGAACTGGGGCCAAGAAATGGGAGCAGAGCTCAGTTAACCAATGTCTCAAGTTAACAACAGAAATTTTGCGCTCAGTTGTTGTCATAAGTCGAGGACTAGGGGTAATGAGTTCAGATCAGTTGTTACTTCTTTAGATCTAACTCTCTCTCTCTCTCTCTCTCTCTCTCTCTCTCTCTCTCTCTCTCTCTCTCTCTCTGACTCTCAACCTCTTTCTCTCTCACTCACTCTCTCTCTCTCTCTCATCCCAGAACCACTGATCTTGGAGCCATGTTCAACCCGCTGCAAGCCTCACCTTCTTTTTCCAATCACTAAATGGGGAGGAGGAGGAGGAGCAGACTGGCCAAGCGTTTAAAAGGCTCAGCCTAGCAGCCCCCCAGCCCCCCCGGGGGAGCAGGGCAAGGGAAGGCCTCTCTCCATGGGTAGCAAGCCAAAGGCACAGAAGCGACAGGAATTGGCAAAACCTTCCTCAAAATCCCTTTGACGCTCCATCTATCGCAGCCCTAAATCTCACTCTCTGCTTGCTCCTATCAGAGGACGCCAGCTGCACATCTGTTGAGAAGCCTCGGCCTTGACGACAGCTGTACTGCTTGCGTTAATGAACGGGCAAGCCGTCCAGTTGATTTGCATTAGGATGATGACTCTACGGCGTTTCCTTAGCGTTTCATTTTTTGCCAGCCTCCTCCTGCCATACACACACACACACACACACACACACACAGAGATATGTATAGATTTATTTATTTAGCGTATGGCTGGTCACACACAGAATTAAAAGCACTTCATATTTACAAGTTAGAACAGTTAAAACAATTTTTTTTAAAAAAGAAGCAATTATAAAACCTAAAAGGAAAGCAGAAATAACATTTCAGAGTTTAATGTCGAGTTTGGAGATCCAGTCAGTAGCTGCCGTTGTTACGCAGAGGAAGTCCTTAAAATCTCCTGGGTACCTTCTACTAGTGCATTCCCTCACTATATGTCGGATAGTCTGTCGGGGAGCCCCACAATCACAATTGTGCTGAAGGTGTCTTTCCCCATTTATACAGAGAATCGGCACACACCCCATGAGTCGTTCTAATTCTGTTGTAATATGTATACAATCGGGGGTGTCAAACTCAATTTCATTGAGGGCCGCATCAGCATTGCGGTTGCCCTCAGGGGGCCGGGTGGGTGTGGCCAGGGTGGGCGTGGCCTACTGGGTGGGTGTGGCTAGAGTGCGTATGGCCTACTGGGTGGGCGTGGCCAGCTCTACATCGTTGGCATCAAGGGTGCCTATGGGGGCCTGGGCAGGAGTGGGACAGATCTGGGGGTCTCTGGCAGGAGGAGGGTCTCTGGGCCAGGGCCAAGGCAGTGGGGGCCGTTCCCTGTTTCCAGGATGGCTTCGCGGGCCACATGAAACCACTTCGCGGGCCGGATCCGGCCCCCGGGCCTTGTGTTTGACATGTATACAATAGATGATGGATAGAGATAGAGAGAGATAGATAGAGATGACAGAGAGAGAGAGAGAGATAAGCAGGTAGGTAGGTAGAGAAAGAGATATATACTTTTTTTTTTAGCAATAACCAAAACGGTTTTCAAAGCTACACACAAATACACTGGGGTTAAAATCAGGCTGTACTCTTTCCTTTTCTTTCGCCCCTCATTTTTCAACACCAGAGCACAGATCTACCCAGCCACCCTGCCTTCTCTATGAATTATTAGCAAACAACTCATTTACATTCCACCCTGCGAAACAAAAAACAAAAAACAAAACCCCTGCTGATATTTATTCATTCATTCAACCAGGAGGGCCTCGTAAGGAAGAAAGCAGATTTCATCAAGGACCCCCAAACAGAGAGATGGCAAAATGTCTGGATCCTTCCTGTCTTTAGGGGCGCCACAAGGGACCGTTTTCGCTTTTGAAACCCAAACAACTGTGTCAAGAACCACCAAACGTTAAGAGCGCCCAACTCTGAAGCAAAGGAATATTGGAGTAGGATCCGTATTTTAATGCAGAAAATTCTTAAAGTGAATATAAAGTGTGCATATATATGTATGTATGTGTGTGTGTGTGTGTGTGAGTATATATATACATATATATACACATATACATACATACATATATAGATATATAGATATTGATATTGATATAAATATATAGATATAGATATAGATATATGGATATAGATATAGATATACACACACACAGTATACACACACACACACAAACGCCGGCTAAGAGAGCACCCAATTGGTTACATTTTCTTCTCTTTTTAAAATCTGCCGCTGCGCATCTCCACAGCCGTCAAAACTCATCCGTGGAATCCAAACAGTGGAATTCAGGGAGAGCCTAACTAACCCCTTGCAAAGAAAGCTGTGATGATGCACAGCTTCTGAGAAATGAAAATCGGCATTTTCTTACAGATTCTTTCCTTGGATGTAAGGCTAATTGCAGCCTCCAGAAGGGAAGGAGGGGATCAGTGTAATCTCCACTCTGGGTCAGTTTAGGGGATCCACTTTCAGTTATTGGTAGGCAGGGAATGCAGCTCTTTCCTCTCGTTTCTGGCTGGTGTAAATTACAACTCAAAAGAGACTGCTCCATGGTGACTTAAAAGAAGAAGTGGCTTTGTGGGAAAGGGATAAAAAAAAAGACAGGCCTTCTTTTCTTATCCTTGCCTTTCATAAAAATACTAAACTTGCTCTGGAGATAGGAAAAAGGATCTCTCTCTCAATCCACACGCCTCAAGATTTTTCCTGAAGATTTGGGGAAAGTACCATCTCTGATTGTAAAGCAAACGGTGAAAGAAAGAAAGAAAGAAAGAAAGAAAGAAAGAAAGAAAGAAAGAAAGAAAGAAAGAAAGAAAGGAAGGAAGGAAGGAAGGAAGGAAGGAAGGAAGGAAGGAAGGAAGGAAGGAAGGAAGGAAGGAAGGAAGGAAGGAAAGGAAGGAAGGAAGGAAGGAAGGAAGGAAGGAAGGGGAAGGATGGATAGAAAGGAAGGAAGGAAGGAAGAAAGGGGAAGGATGGATAGGAAGGAAGGAAGGAAGGAAGGAAGGAAGGAAGGAAGGAAGGAAGGAAGGAAGGAAGGAAGGAAGGAAGGAAGGAAGGAAGGAAGGAGAGAGAGAGAAAGAGACACACAAGAGAGAGACAGAGTGGTTTATATGGGCCCAACGAATAGCAGGACAGTCTGAATTCAGAGTAATCTATTTTTTTATTTACAAAACTAACTAAAATCAGCAGTTCCTGGCTGGAAAAACCTTACACTACAATCCAATTAATGATCTTAAATCAATCTATTTCAGTACTCATTTCCCTTCAGCATTATTCTGCTGACTTTCCTTACACAGCAATAGTAAGGAAAATGCTAAAATGCTATAATAGCGTTGCAATCTGAAATCTATTAGGGATTATACAGTCTATCGCAAGCCTCTGTGTAAGATTGCCAACAACACAAAGCGGCTACGCAACTCTCTGGAGCTGAAGAGGATCCGGGAACAATGCAGCAAGCACACTTTTCCTGGGGACAATTGTGTAATGTCAGGAAAAGAGGAAGCTGTTTAAAGATTCCCCCCCCCCAATGATGCCATGCATTTTGTTCTTTAAATCCAAATCTCTGCCTAGCCAATTATCCAATATATTCCACCCTCTCCTTCCTCAAAGGACTTTTGTGGTGAGCAATAAGACAGCGTTATTTTCATTAAAACTCGGAGAAAAAGTTTCCGTTTTGTTTTTTTGCTGAAGAAGAGATTGGTATTGATTGAATTTCACAGTACAGGCAAATCCTTGACTTATAACCATTCATTCAGCGAACATTCAAGGTTACAACAGCACTGGGGAAAAAAGTGATTCACAATCACTCCTCGAACGTACGACCACCCCCACCATCCCTAAGGTCATATGAACCAAATCCGGAAACTTGGCAACATGTATCTGTGACCGTTGCAGTGTGCTGGGGTCATCTGGTCCATTTGCAACCTTCCCAACTCACTTCACTCAAACAAAGTCAATGGAGGAAGCTTAACGGACTCGCTTAATGACTGTCTGATTCAATTAAGAACTGCAGTGATTCATTTAACAGCCGTGGCAAAAAAAAGGCATGTCTTGCTTAACAACCACCTTAGCAACAGAAGTACTGACGGTTGTAAGCTGTAAGTTGAGGTCACAAGTCAACCTCTACTAGCCATAGCAGAACTCTTGACTGTGATCGAAGGAGGAAAAAAAGAGAGACTCTGGAAAGGGTGCAGAGAAGAGCAACAAAGATGATCAGGGGACTGGAGGCTAAAACATATAAGGAATGGTTGCTGGAATTGGGTATGTCTAGTTTAATGAAGAGAAGGATGAGGGGGACATGACAGCAGTCTTCCAGTATCTCAGGGGCTGCCCCAAAGAAGAGGGAGTCAAGCTATTCTCCAAAGCGCCCAAAGGCAGGACAAGAGGTAACAGATGGAAACTAATCAAGGAGAGAAGCAACCTGGAACTAAGGAGAAACTTCCTGACAGTTAGAACAATTAACCAGTGGAACAACCTGCCTCCAGAAGATGTGAATGCTCCAACACTGCAAGTTTTCAAGAAGAGACTGGACAACCATTTGTCTGAAATGGTATAGGTTCTCCTGCTTGCGCAAGGGGCTAGACTAGAAGACCTCCAAGGTCCCTTCCAGCTTTATTCTAGTCTATTCAAGGAAAAGTGATATGACACAAGGATGTTATTCCGCAGTTACAGGGAGAGGCGAACGTGTGGAATTTGGTGGGGTGAATTCATAATCAGGAAACACGAATCCATTTTTCTTCCAGTCCCTATAATAGAGAATCACTAGACGTGTTGACCGCTACACATATACCTTGGCCAACAGATCTCAAAGGAAGGTGATACAATAAAGGAAAATGACCGGCATGTTAAATGTGGTTTGTCAAAGTGGGCACAGTCTTATTGCACTGAGATAACCCAGGAGTAAGGGACGCAGTGGCTCAGTGGGTTAGGACGCTGAGCTTTGTCGATCAGAAGGTCAGCAGTTTGGCGGGTCGAATCCCAAGTGCCGCGTAGCAGAGTGAGTGCCTGTTACTCGTCCCAGCTTCTGCCAGCCTAGCAGTTCGAAAGCACGTAAAAATGCAAGTAGAAGAATAGGGACCACTACGGTGGGAAGGTAACAGCGTTCCGTGCGCCTTTGCCGTCTAGTCACGCCGGCCACATGACCACGGAGACGTCCTTGGACAAGCGCTGGCTCTTTGGCTTTGAAACGGAGATGAGCACCGGCCCCTAGAGTCGGAAACGACTAGCACACATGTGCAGGGGAACCTTTACCTTTACCTTTTTAACCCAGGAGTATACACAGTAAACACTGGTTTGTATTAAATGGTGGTTTATCTTACACTATCTACAATATCATACACCAAGAACAATATACACACACGTGCTAACACAGAGTTCCATTTGTCGGAACCTTGACCAAAAGACTTTAGGACTTTAGCTTGGACGGAGGCAACCCAGTGTGACTGAACTGCCTAAAATCTGTGTATAAAATCATCCAGGGCATCAGAAAGTGGGCAGGGAGAAAATGTCCTGCCATTTTTCCAAAGACCAGATCCGCGGGGTGGGGTGGGGGGGTCATCTAATGAAGCTAACTTGGAAGGAGATTTACAACACACAAAATAAAACACATATTCGCACAGTACATAATTAATCTGTGAGATCCACTGTCACAAGACACAACGATAGCCATTAGCTTTACAAAGGGGCTGAACCAAGATGGTTCTATCACTCTTGAAGATGCCATTTTTCCATGGGGTAGAAACAGTGTTATCTCCAAATATCAGAGATATAATGGGAGGGGGGGCTCCATCTTCTCTCTATGAGCACCTCAAATAACTCTGATGGCACTATGAGAAACAAAATTTTAGAATAGGGCTAACCTTAGTCTGAATCCACTAGGCTTATTCCCATGCTGTAATATAACATGGTCTAACAACCTATCATTACATACAAGAGCAATAATTAAATAGCTGGGAAATTAGGAAAGAGGGAGAGAAAGAGATGATAGAGAGAGAAAAATGATAAAGATATAGAGATGATAGAGAAATAAGATAAAAATGGGAGGTGGAGGTGGAGATGATAGAGATAGTGATAGAGTGATACAAATATGTGTGTGTAGAGAGATGATATGCCCAATTAAATGCAGAATTCCAAAGAATAGCTAGAAGTGATAAGAATGCCTTCTTAAATGAACAATGCAAAGAAATAGAAGAAAACAATAGAATAGGGAGGACCAGAGATCTTTTCAAGAAAATTGGAGAGATGAAAGGAACGTTTCATGCAAAAATGGGCATGATAAAGGACCAAAATGGCAGGGACCTAACAGAAGCAGAAGAGATTAAGAAGAGGTGGCAAAATTACACAGAAGAACTATACAAGAATGAGCTTAACGTCCCTGATAATCACAATGAGGTGGTCACTGACCTCGAGCCAGACATCCTAGAATGTGAAGTGAAGTGGGCCTTAGAAAAGCTGAGCAACAACAAAGCTAGTGGAGGTGACAGTATTCCAGCTGAGCTATTCAAAATCTTAAAAGACGATGCAGTAAAAGTGCTACACTCAATTTGCCAGCAAATTTGGAAAACTCAACAGTGGCCACAGGATTGGAAAAGATCAGTTTACATTCCAATTCCAAAGAAAGGCAGTGCCAAAGAATGTTCAAACTATCGCACCATTGCTCTCATTTCTCACGCTAGTAAAGTTATGCTTAAAATTCTACAAGCTAGACTCCAGCAGTATGTGGATCGAGAACTACCAGAAGTACAGGCAGGATTTCGAAGAGGCAGAGGAACTAGAGATCAAATAGCCAACATACGCTGGATCATGGAGAAAGCTAGGGAGTTCCAGAAAAACATCTACTTCTGCTTCATTGACTATGCTAAAGCCTTTGATTGTGTGGATCACAACAAACTCTGGCAAGTCCTTAAAGAGATGGGCATACCAGACCATCTTATTTGTCTCTTGAGAAATCTATATGCGGGCCAAGAAGCAACAGTGAGAACTGGACATGGAACCACTGATTGGTTCAAAATTGGGAAAGGAGTCCGGCAAGGCTGTATACTGTCACCCTGCCTATTTAACTTATATGCAGAGCACATCATGAGAAAGGCAGGGCTAGATGAATCAAAAGTTGGAATTAAGATTGCCGGAAGAAACATCAACAACCTAAGATATGCAGATGATACCACTCTAATGGCAGAAAGTGAAGAAGAACTAAAGAGCCTCTTGTTGCGGGTGAAGAAGGAGAGTGCAAAACTTGGGTTGAAACTAAACATTAAGAAAACCAAGATCATGGCATCCGGCCCTCTCAATTCCTGGCAAATAGATGGGGAAGAAATGGAGGTAGTGACAGATTTTATTTTCCTGGGCTCCAAGATCACTGCAGATGGGGACTGTAGTCAAGAAATTAAAAGACGCTTGCTCCTGGGGAGGAAAGCCATGGCAAATCTAGACAGCACACTAAAAAGCAGAGACATCACCCTGTCAACAAAAGTGCGTATAGTCAAGGCTATGGTCTTCCCAGTTGCAATGTATGGCAGTGAAAGTTGGACCATAAGAAAGGCTGAGCGCAAAAGAATTGAGGCCTTTGAACTCTGGTGCTGGAGAAGACTCCTGCGAGTCCCTTGGACTGCAAGGCGATCAAACCGGTCAGTCCTAGAGGAGATCAACCGTGACTGCTCTTTAGAAGGCCAGATCCTGAAGCTAAAACTCAAATACTTTGGCCACCTAATGAGAAGGAAGGACTCACTGGAGAAGAGCCTAATGCTGGGAAAGATGGAGGGCAATAGAAGAAGGGGACGACAGAGAATGAGGTGGCTGGATGGAGTCACTGAAGCAGTAGGCGTGAGCCTAGATGGACTCCAGAAGATGGTAGAGGACAGGAAGGCCTGGAGGAACATTGTCCATAGGGTTGCGATGGGTTGGACACGACTTCGCAACTAACAACAAGAGAGATGATGATGATGAAGATACATAGATAGACAGACAGACAGACAGACAGACATGTTGATAGACAGATAGATGAGAGAGATAATGGGAAGGAAGGAAGGAAGGAAGATAGAGATGATAGACAGATGATATAGAGATACGCAAATAGAAGAGAGAGATGATAGACAGATAGATGAGAGATGAGAGAGATAAAAAGATAGACAGATAGAAGAATGATAGATAAGAGGGAGGGAGGGAGGGAGGGAGGGAGGGAGGGAGAGAGAGAGAGAGAGAGAGAGAGAGAGAATGAATGGGGACTGGAAGAAATACCACACATTGTTAAGAGCCCAAGACCCACATCCTTAAAGTTTGCAAGTGAAGAATGCTGTCATGACAACCAGATGTGCAAGACAACATGTCAGACAGAAGACATCTTATTAATGACAGCTTACATCAAACAAACGGCTTCTTAAGAAAAGCAACTAATTATCTGAAGACATGAATTGTACAAGGATGTGAAACGTGCCCAGCCCTACCTTCCATCAGGAGATTAATTTAAATCCATGTGTCACCCATATTACTCAATTTAAGCTGTGCAACGCTACAAAAACATTGCAAGAATCTTGGAAAGCAAATCTTTTTCTCTGGTGCACAAACGCTAACGCTCTCTCTCTCTCTCTCTCCTCTCTCTCTTTCTCCTTCTTTCTCTCTCTCTCCTCTCTCTCTTTTTCTTTCTCTTTCTCTCTCCTCTCTTTCTCTCTCTCTCTCTCTCTCTCTCTCTCTCTTTCTTTCTCTCTCTCTCTGGAACCACATATTAGAAAAAGCTTGCAGAAGATTCAGTGGCTGTGGGGTGGTTGAAATTTCACACATATTAATTATATTCTGGTAATTATCTCTCCTGTAATGAGACTATGGAAGTTCCTTAATAAATAGATCGCTCCATTGCAGGCTACCCCAGGTGAGCTATAAAAAAAACAACAAAAAAACAGACCACCAAAATAAAGCAGGAAAGAGACACAGAAAAACTTTGCTGCGGCCCACCTCCTTTCCAGATGTTTA
>NC_138207.1:103074275-103101775 GCF_964194415.1 Vipera berus | reverse complement strand
ATAACAGCAATGTTGTAGATTTTGCTAAAGGGACCGAGACTGGATTGTCCAGAAAACCAAACAGAAGTTCTCAGATGAAATGTGAAGGACCCACCAACTTTCCAGCCACATTTGTTCCGTTTGAGTTAATGTTTGCATGTTTTATACTCTGCACAGGAAATACCACTTCCCTACGGTTCACACTCTCGGCTCTTAGTTATCATTTAACTCTTGCTCATTTTAATGCTTTTGAAGTTGAAAATTGGGGGACCCTAAAACTTCTGCAGCTTAACAGCCTTGTCTGTAGAAGACGGGCACACAGGCCGTTGGGGCAGAGTCTGTCTTGTCTGCATCTCAAACTGAAGCGCAGGTGGTTCCTGCAGTCTGCAATGTTTTCTGGAAATCCGTTCACACACACCCTGCACCCTTCAAAGGGTGTTCATTCACCCCAAAGTGGCAGCCCCTCAAATACGGGAATGCTGCTATCATGTCTCCCCTATTTCTTCTTTTCTTTAGACTAGTCAAACCCAAGTCCCGCAGAACGTTTTAGTCTCCAGGCCTTGGATCATCTTACGTTGCTCTTCTCTGAACTTTTTCCAAACTCTCAACACCATTTTTGTTTTGTTTGTTTTTTTTCCAAAAAGTCAGCCAGGCAAAAATTGGTACATAAGCAGGAAGCAGCAGATGTCCCTGCCTTGCCTTTCCTTTCCTTCCCCCCCCCAAATGCATTTTTTAAAAAGCCAAGTTTCCCACTGCTACAGTAGGAAGCGTAAACGGACAAACAGTTCAGCAGGAAAAAAATACTCTTTATCATTGCTCCCCCACCCCCACCCCTTTTGAATCTCCGACCTTGGGAGGAGAAAGTAAAAGAATATGATGAGCTTGAAAGCCACAAGGTTGCATCTACAAGGAGAGGCCTGGCTTTCTGAAACACCGGATCAATCAGACTGTTGTTTTTATTTGATGGGCACACTGCCTAGACTTTGGAAGATTATCTCCGGGGGAAACCTTGAGACCTTTCAAGTTGCCAGAGCAAAGGTGGGCAAAAAACAAACGAAAAAATAAAACAAAAACAGCCTTTGTTTGCTAGAAGTCAAGTTTAAAAACAACTGGGAAATTCGACAGACAATTAGGTTAATTATGAGACCGAGAAAACAAGATGCCGGGGACTCTCAACTGGTGCTAAGCGTTTCTTGTAGAGATAGCAATAGCGCTTCGACTGATATACCTCTTTTTTTAATGCTTTACAGCTCTCTCTAAGTGGTTTACAGAGTCATTTTACCGACCTTGGAAGGACGGAAGGCTGAGTCAACCTTCAGCCGGTCAGGATAGAACGGCTGGCAGTCGGCAGAATTAGCCTGCAATACTCATTCTAGCCACTGCACCACCACAGCTCTTGAGTGAGTCACATCCAAATTGATGGCCTTTTTGCCACAGTTACGCGAATCACTGTGGTCTTGGAGTGAATTACATGGTCACTGAGTGAACCCAGTTTGCCCCATTGCCTTTGCTTACTGGAATTAGCTTGCAATACTGCATTCTAACCACAGCTCCCTTCCTTCCTTCCTTCCTTCCTTCCTTCCTTCCTTCCTTCCTTCCTTCCTTCCTTCCTTCCTTCCTTCCTAGCAATAGCACTTAAGCCTTATATGCCACTTCACAGTGCTTTTACAGCACTCCCTAAGGGGTTTACAGAGTCAGCCTATGGCCCCCAACAATCTGGGTCCTCATTTTACCAACCTTGGAAGGACAGAAGTCTGAATCTACCCTGAGTCGGTCAGGATTGAACTTCCTGGCAGGTGGCAGAATTAGCCTGCAAAACGGCATCCCAACCACTGCGCCACTACGGCTCTTAACAAAAATTTTAATCTCTATTTCTACCTATCAACAATTGTTTGTCTGCCTGCCTGTCAGTCGGTCTGACTGACTGTCTGTCTCAAGATCCTTTGGGAGAACCTCACAGGCAACTTGGAAGCACCTAACTAAGGGGCAGAAACAATTGCCTCTTCTTACTTTTCTTTCTTCAAAATCCTGGAGGTGAATGCAAAAATCTACCTTTCAATAAAAAAAAAATTAGAACAACAAGAGTTAGAAGGGTCCTTGGAGGTCTTCTAGTCCAACCCCCTGCTCCGGAAGAAAACCCTATACCAGAGGTCCCCAACTCCCAGTCGTTGGACCGGTACTGGGCCACGGCATGCCAGCAACCGGTCTGCACAAACAAGCAAAGACCCATCGGTGGGATGCAGGCAGCACACAAAACCACGCAAATGGCTGTCGTGTCTCTTCTTTCAAACTTCCGGTGTTGGAGCATTCGCAGCTTCTGGAGGCAGGTGGTTCCACTGGGTCATTGTTCTAACTTCAGTTACTTGAGTATGAACGCCATAAACCTTGAAAGCCTTGTGCACGGTTTCATAACCTGAGACAACCTCATGAAAGTATTGCCTTAATATCAATTGCAAGTATTTATTTTGGAATGGCTGATATAATAGCCGTGGCTTATTTGTAAGATGAAAACACGTTTTGCAAACATGCGTATTACAAGGTTCATTTTCCAAGAGGTAATAACTGCTGGCAGTTCCCGGTTGAATGTATACTCAAGGGCAGATTCACGTTTGCCTCTTTTAATCTGCAAAGTCTATATACTATACGGGGTTGAAGCTTTCTGCCACTTCTATTTATTTTTGAGTGAGGCTTCAACTTATTCCAAAAGCCAAACATTATTGCAGCAATTATATTATAGTTAGCTGTAAATAGCATTATTCTTTTTAGAAAAAAAAAATCCAAAACTATAACCGTAGCCCATACATAAAGCACAGTTTGAGAGAACAATCGCTACTTCACTTTAAAGTTGGCTTTTCACTGCAGAATTTCCCAAAACATCTTCAAAGTTGCCAAAAGAAGTGTTCTCTCTACTTCCCCAGGAAAGCCAGGTGCACCTGAAAGATGCTTAAATCTGAAGCTTTATTTATCTTCAAGAATATAACTCAAGCTGTTTAACAATTCCTGGGTGACAGAGAAGGATGAAAACCAAAAAAAAAGTCTATTCACAGTGCTTGTTCTGCAAAAGAGAACATTACTCAAACAGTCACGGAAGACACCTGAATATTTGCATATTTTATATATACAAAATATATATAAAAGTGGGGGGGGGGGTGGAGAGAGAGAGAGAGAGAGAAAGAAGATAGCAAAAAGAAAGGGAAAGAGAAAAAGGGAGGGAGAGGTGAGAGATAGATAGCAAAGAGAAAGAGAAGAAGGAAGGAAGGAAGGAAGGAAGGAAGGAAGGAAGGAAGGAAGGAAGGAAGGAAGGAAGGGAGGGAGGGAGGGAGGGAGGGAGGGAGGGAAGGAGGAACCCTAAGGCAAAGAATTACAAACCTGAGATTTCTTTTTGAGTTTCTTAGAATGTTTTGAAACAGAATAAATGGACATTTTGTAGTGTTATGGAAAATGTTTACAAGTTACAATGTGCCACGACCAAATTGCCAAGGCCAACTTCCCATGGCCAACGTGCCGCGACCAAATTGCCATTGACTTTGCTTGTCAGAAGGTCCCAAAAGGGGATCACCTGATCCTAGGACTCTGCCATCATCCTAAATACGAGTCAGTGACCCAGCACCTGGATTTTGATCCCATGACCATGGAGATGCTGCAACGGTTGGGTGAAAAATGGTCATAGGTCACCTTTGTCAGTGACGCTGTGACTTTGAATGGTCACCAAATGAATTGCTGTAACTTGAGGGTTACTTTTGTTACTTGATCATTTACGGTGTTCCTCAAGGGCTTCCACCTTAACCAGCCTCGACAACTTTTGACTCCCAGCAAACCACCAGTTGTTAATGATCTCCCTAAACAACCTGCTGATTTTCAAGCCATCCAACAAATTTGAGCCTTGCGGTTCATTTCCTGTCCCGTCTGAAAGGATCTCTAGATCCAGCATTCAAAATGAAATGGTTCCTCAGCCACTCGGACAGATCTCCTTCTATCCCCGCTCCTGCCTACCTCTTCTCAGTGGTCACCTTCACATCACCCTCAAGACTTCTCCCTGCTTCCCTTTATTGCAGAAAGAGCGAAGGAAGAAAAAGCAAGATCAAAGAACTTCAAGGCATTCGGCACTAACATAGTGGAAGACTCCCCTAAGAACATAGTATCAAAGCACAATTCCCTCCTCCAATGAACAGTCATAAATCACATTCCCCAATTAGTTTGAAATGCAGGTTTCCCCTCCAGCTCTCCAGCCCGCCCAATTCCTTATCATGTCTTATTTCAATAACCTTGGTTCTCACACTAGGTGCAGTATTGTTATGTCTAGCTAAACTCGCATGCACATTCCTCCCCCCAGCATCATCTAACTCTAACTAACTCTAAGAGTGAAACATAAGAAGAAAATGAGTTGCATCTCCATCTGTTGTCAAAGCAAAAACATCCTATGTTAGTAGCATTGATACCCCAAGACTATTCTATTCTATTCTTATTATTCTTTTTTCTATTCTGTTCTGTTGCGTTCCGTTCCATTCCATTCCATATTCTATTCTACTCTACTCTACTCTACTCTACTCTACTCTACTCTACTCTACTCTACTCTACTCTATTCTATTCTAATTCCATTCCATTCCATATTCTATTCTGTTCTATTCCATTCCATTCCATATTCTATTCTATTCTATTCTATTCTATTCTATTCTATTCTATTCTATTCTACTTTTGAATGCAGCCTGCCGATTCTGAGTTGATTAAAATCGGTGTCTCTGCCTTTCTGATGCTTCCCCTATGAAGCCTGGGGTAGGTGGATTACCAGGAAGAAAGACAGCTGCAGGCAATAAATGAGGACAGTGATACAAGGTTGGGTGCTGGGCAGAGCCTCGTAAATCATAAGGAGAGGGCCGGTCTGTGGGGCTGACAGATAGCTGAGCAGCTACAAGTAGATGATTTCCAGGTAAGAATTATTGCTCTGGCTTCCAGGAAGCTGTTCAAAAATTGTCTTTTTTGCGCATCTAGGTGTTCTTCTCCACAGCAGGGAGAGAGTCAGGGCTATAAGGATTAAGAAAACGGCTGTCACCTCTCCGACTTGATAACGGTGTACCTACCCATGCTGTGGACTTTCCATTTGTGGGGCATTTAGCAGGAGCTTCTCCTCTTCAATCTGTAACCACCCCCACCCCCCAAGATCCTGTTGGGAAATTAATGTCTAGGAAATTCAGAGAAGACGGGAGCCAGGATTGGATTTTGCCTTTTAACTTTTCTGCGGTGGGGAAAAACTGCCGTCGCTTGCAAAGGCCGTTTGCTCAAATGAAGGTGGAAAAAGGAGAGAGAGAGAGAATTTAAGGAGAATACACATTTAAAGAGTTCACCTTCCTAGCCAATTGTACGCCTTCTGCCCACTTCACCCTGCATCGGATTAAAAGCTTGGTCCTGATCGACATGCCTCCATGATTGGCTAGAAAGGTAAACTCTTTAAATGGATATTCTCCTTGGATGCATATCCTCTTCTCCCTCTCTTCTTTTTTCTGGACATGAGAATATTGATTGTTGGGTTGGGAACAATGATTGTTTGAACAATCAGCTAAAAAGTTCAGAAGCAAAAAGCATAGCCGTATCCTTTGGGATAGTCTTCCTATGGCAGGTAAAGGAAGGACTTATGGCATATGGCCTTCATTTCATTGAGAGTAGCGTAGGGTAGTGTAGTGTAGGGTAGTGTAGGGTAGGGTAGCGTAGCGTAGCGTAGCGTAGCATAGCATAGAACAGAACAGAATAGAATAGCAACAGAACAGAACAATAGAATAGAATAGAATAGCAACAGAACAGAACAATAGAATAGAATAGAATAGCAACAGAACAGAACAGAACAATAGAATAGAATAGAATAGAATAGAATGGCAACAGAACAGAATAGCAATTGGATAGAATAGCAATCAAATCGAATTGAATCTAGAACAGAACAGAACAGAAAAGCAACAGAACAGAAAAGAATAGCAACTGAATTGAATAGCAATCGAATCGAATCGAATCTAGAATAGAACAGAACAGAACAGAACAGAAGCTGGAAGGGACCTTCGAGGTCTTCTAGTCCAGCCCCTTGCTCAAGCAGGAGGACCTACACCATCTCTCTAGTCTGGAAGACTCGGATGGTGCAAGCCATAAATGCGGAGAGACTTTCCAGGAAGTGACCTTGACTGAGACCTGGGAGCAGTCAGTTCAGAAGCACTTGGCCTTTGTGAAAGTGGGATGCCCCTGGAGCCTCTAAAAGGACAACAATGCAGGTTTACCCTACGTCAGGGAGGGTATTTTTGGCTGGAGGAATTCTGGGAGTTGATGTCCCTCAGCCTTAACGTTACCAAGGCTGGAGAGCTCTGCCCTATAGGGGAAAGTGCTCTGAAGGGTTAAGACACGCTGCGCTCATAAGTATTAAACATCTTGGCCAAAACTAGACTCCAAGGGTATCGCAAGGTTCTGTACATAAAAGCAACGATAAAGGTCTCCCTTCTCCAATCCTGTAGGACTGTAGTGGATGGTTTCCATCTCCCTTTCCTAGTCGACGGAGCCGGCATTGTCCGAAGACGCTTCCGCGGTCACGGGGCTGGCACGGCTGTACACCAAAGGTGCACGGAATGCTGTCAACTTTCCCACTGAAGTGGTACCCGTTCATCTACTCGCATTTGCATGTCTTTTTAACTGCAAGGTGGGCAGGAGCTGAGCCAAGTAACGGGAGCTCACCCTGCTGAATTGGCTCTCGGGTCTCAAACCTGGGCTGTCAGCTCTCCAGATGACAAGCTCAACGTCTTTAACCCGCTGAGCCCTCATGCGTGCCTGGCTGAGGAATTCTGGGAGTTGAAGTCCACGAGTCCTAAAAGGGCCAAGTTGAAAGACCCCCTGCATTAATCCATAATTTCCCCAAGTTGGTCTAATTCCCTGTTTGGAACCAGCCAAGCTAGCAGCCAGCACCCAAACTCTTAGTTGCGAAGTCGACAATTTAATCAAAAATACATTTGCTTTGGGCCTGACCTGATATTATTATTTTTTTTCTTCCAGAAGTCAGCTTCATGGATGACAATCACTAGTTTTGGCTTTTGAGGAAGGACAAAGACATTTTCTGACACTTTTGAATGCTACCCCAAGACAGTTCTAAAAACCAGTACATTTGGGAGTCTGTCTTTGTGCAGAAAACTCCTCACAACTATAACAAGAAAAACACTAACCCATTACAAGTATTACGATCCGTATGATTTCTGTTCCTGGTTTATACACATTCCTATTGAATACAGAGCCATGGCAAATCTAGACAGCACACTAAAAAGCAGAGACATCACCCTGTCAACAAAAGTGCGTATAGTCAAGGCTATGGTCTTCCCAGTTGCAATGTATGGCTGTGAAAGTTGGACCATAAGAAAGGATGAACGCCAAAGAATTGGACTGCAAGGCGATCAAACCGGTCAGTCCTAGAGGAGATCAACCCTGACTGCTCTTTAGAAGGCCATATCCTGAAGTTGAAACTCAAATACTTTGGCCACCTAATGAGAAGGAAGGACTCACTGGAGAAGAGCCTCATGCTGGGAAAGATTGAGGGCGAGAGAAGAAGGGGACGACAGAGAATGAGGTGGCTGGATGGAGTCACTGAAGCAGGAGGCGTGAGCTTAAATGGACTCCAGAAGATGGTAGAGGACAGGAAGGCCTGGAGGAACATTGTCCATAGGGTCGCGATGGGTCGGACACGACTTCGCAGCTAACAACAACAACAACAACAACATTGAATACAGAGGCGCGTAATGGTGTTTTTTTTTTCCCCGGGCTGCATTCACCTGCCGGGTTTGAAGGATTCAGACTTTTAACGTTTAGCAAGCTGTTTTTTTCTGTTAGGCTGTTTCTCCTTTTCTATACATCCCTCCACCATACGGCTTTTTAATTAAGAGAGTTTTTAGTTCATCTTAATTAGCGCATCTCTGTGCATGTTCTTTTGCTTGCCTGCACTAATTTCATTTTTTTAAAAAAATAAAAATAAAAAATAAAAGTAAAACATAACTATGGGTAAAAGGCTTTTGCGGCTGGGCAATCTTGAAGAGAAGTCAAACACAACTGCATTCCATGGACTTTACTCTCAAATAAGGATGGGATTTCAAGACGAACACGCAAGCAGGAAGAAACACTCCCCACAGACACGCTACGCCTGGTGCCTTTTAAGCAATTCTCACACTTTTCTATTTTTTTCTGACATTTAAAGGGTTTCTGATGATTGCCACAAACCCACCTTGACCAGAATGGAATGGCCCACGAATTAAACAATAAGGAGAGAATTCGTACTTCAGCAACAAACATATTATTTAACTGTTTTTAACTTTTGTATCTTGGTTTTTTAATTACCCTGTAAACCGCCCTGAGTCCTTCGGGAAAGAGCGGTATATAAATGTAATAAAATAAATAAATAAATAAATATTATATTATTCATTTGCAGTTGAGTTAGGGAGAGCTCTTACAGTACGTTAGTCCTTGTAAAACACAGGAAGAACGGTTGCTGGGATCTGGTATGTCTAGTTTAATGAAGAGAAGGACGAGGGGGGACATGATAGCGGTGTTCCAGTATCTCAGGGGCTGCCCCAAAGAAGAGGGAGTCAAGCTGTTCTCCAAAGCACCAGAAGGCAGGACAAGAAGCAACGGATGGAAACCAATCAAGGAGAGAAACAACCTGGAACTAAGGAGGAATTTCCTGACAGTTAGAACAATTAACCAGTGGAACAACCTGCCTCCAGAGGTGGTGAATGCTCCAACACTGGAAGTTTTTAAGAAGAGACTGGACAGTCACCTGTCTGAAATGGTCTAGGGTTTCCTGCCTGAGCAGGGGGTTGGACTAGAAGACCTCCAAGGTCCCTTCCAACTTTATTATTCTGTTCTACTTCGCGATAGCCCCCATGTATTTTTGTTACGTGAAATGAGAGAATCACTGAGGCCTCATAACAACTTATCGACTGATTATAACCAAAGAGAAATCATCAGCAAGATTAATTTATTGGAGCTCCTGATATCCGAAGGAAGAACTAAATACAGCCGGGAAGTTTTATAAATCACACTAAAGGAAAGTTCTGAGAAAGCAAAAATATCCCATTACCGAACTTGTGGCATTCTTCATTCTTAGCAAATTCTCTCCACCAGCCAAGCTTAATCTTCTAAGCCTTCACACCTGCTTGGAAAAGGGAATTCAACAAGACACTCCCCTGCATAACTTTATCAAATATTTAAGTGTACACAATAAATGATTAACCCAACCTAAATACTCCAGAGCCACCCAAGCTGAGAAAGAAGCTGACTTTTATTCGAGGACTCTTCCTCATATTCAAAATGCCCGGGTTTACGTCTTTCTCTTTCTCTTAGTTATTTCTTCAGGTAACGAGGACCCAGGATGGCAAAACAAACAAACGAACAAACCCTATTCAGAGGGTTTATTGAGTGACTTGGCCATCGCCTGACAAAAACAGCACAAGCCTTGTTTTCACAATTGTGGCAGCAGCATCCGAGCTACACAGAAAAGTCATATGTAACCATTGACCTGTACAGTGACAAGATATTTATTTATTTTTATTTATTTATTTATGTATCAGCAGAATCAGCAAGAGAAGCTGAGCTGAAGGAGAAAAGGAAGGAGGAAGGAGACAGAAAGACAGGAAGGAAGGGAGGGAGGGAGGGAGGGAGGGAGGGAGGGAGGGAGGGAAGAAAGAAAGAAAGAAAGAAAGAAAGAAAGAAAGAAAGAAAGAAAGAAAGAAAGAAAGAAAGAAAGAGAGGGAGGGAGGGAGGGAGGGAGGAAAGGAGAGAGGAAGGAAGGAAGGAAGAAGAAAGAAAAAGAAAGGAAGGAAGGAAGAAAAGAAAGGAAGGAGGAAAAGAAAGAGAGAGAGAGACAGAGAGACAGAGAGAAAGAAGAAAGAAAGAAAGAAAGAAAGAAAGAAAGAAAGAAAGAAAGAAAGAAAGAAAGAAAGAAAGAAAGAGGAAAAAGGAAGGGAGGGAGGAAGGAAGGGAGGAAGGAGAGAAATAAAAGAAGGAAGAAGAAAAAGAAAGAAAAAGAAAGGAAGGAAGGAGGGAGGGAGGAAGAGAAAGAAAGAAAGAAAGAAAGAAAGAGAAAAAGAAAGAAAGAAAGAAAGAAAGAAAGAAAGAAAGAAAGAAAGAAAGAAAGAAAGAAAGAAAGAAAGAGGAAGGAAAAAGGAAGGGAGGGAGGAAGGGAGGGAGGAAGGGAGGAGAGAAATAAAGGAAGGAAGAAGAAAAAGAAAGAAAAAGAAAGGAAGGAAGGAAGGAGGGAGGGAGGAAGAGAAAGAAAGAAAGAAAGAGAAAAAGAAAGAAAGAAAGAAAGAAAGAAAGAAAGAAAGAAAGAAAGAAAGAAAGAAAGAAAGAAAGAAAGGGAATGTTTAAGGTCCTTCTGCATTTCCATGCACTGAAGGGAACTGGTCATTTTTCGCGACTCTGGTAAAATGCGGTTATCCTCCAATTCTTTCTGGGTGTCTCCATGATTTGCAGTGCTAAAGCGCAGCTCAAAACACAAACAAAAACATGGGACACGAATGCATATTTTACAATACGAGCTGCACTTGTAGAGCAAAGACATTTCTCGTAAATATTTTAGGGGGGGGGAAACGCCTTTGCACCCAAATGAATGTAGCCACATGAAGAAGGCACAAGCAATTTGAAGCGGCCTGCTTTGTCTTAAGAAAAAAGACGCAGCGGAAAACTTGAAAATTAGGGGCAGTCACTTGAGGTGGAAAAATAAATGATACCTTGATTTTGGGCTTTACGGATTAGATTGATTTACTGGTATAGAAATGGCTAGTTCACGCTACTAGAGAAATGGAAAAAGTTGAGGTTCAATGTTAATGCCTTATTTGACTGCAAGAGAGGGAATTGGAAGTCAACGCTTATTTTTCCTCTCCCCCCCCCCTTTTCCACACTTCTCTTTTTCCCTTTCCCTTCATTCCCTTATTATTTGCTTTGGTATTTTCATATTTTATAAATTCATAAAGCAAAGGTGACAAAAGAAAGTTCCTATTTTCATTTTTCTTTGTATTTTATACATAGGTGAAACAATAAAAGTCATGAGTTTAAAAAAAAAAAGCCTGCTTAGGGAATCCTCATAAGAACATGCCTGATTTTATGAGCTTTTCTGTGGTGGATTTTACGTGAATGCCTCGGTCGGTTTAGGTAGGTAGGTAGAGAGATAGATAGATAGATAGATAGATAGATAGATAGATAGATAGATAGATAGATAGATAGATAGATAGATAGAGCTAGAGAGATGGATAGAGATAGAGATAGAAAGATTACAGTAAGATAGATAGAGATAGATAGATAGATAGATAGATAGAGATAGAGATAGAGATAGAGATAGAGATAGAGATAGAGATAGAGATAGAGATAGAGATAGAGATAGAGATAGAGATAGAGATAGATAGATAGGTAGGTAGGTAGACAGACAGTCAGACAGACAGACAGATAAGGATGGATGGATAGGTGATAAATAGATATATAGATAGATGATATAGATATAGATATATAGGTGATAGATGATAGTTATAAAGATAGATATAGATAGATGATAGATAGATAGATAGATAGATAGATAGATAGATAGATAGATAGATAGACAGACAGACAGACAGACAGACAGACAGACTTTAGAACTTGGCACGACCCATTAAAACTGATGATGAGGGTGCTCAACAACAGACAAAAAAGGAAAACCCTGCATAATTACACAGCGCACAATTCACATATGCAATTGATTACCAGAGGACGCAACCATGGCCATTAGCTTAAATAGCTTTTCAGCAGCCAACCGACCAATAGGCGCAGAAGGCAGGTCTGTCTGTGCCCATTAGCTTTAAGAAATAAATGTAATTTCTGTCTTCCTGACCTGGGCAGATATCTCGGCACTGTGGAAGTAGCGGAAGGAAATCTGTTATCTTTAGACCATCTGGCTTCAATCTCTAAAGACAGTGAGAAATCTAACCAGACTTCAAATAATCACAAGAGGAGGACGCAGAAGAGCACAATCCTACGCCTGGATGAAAATGTTTTTTTTTTTCTGCCTGCTCCGCTATACGGTCAGCTTAAACAATCGGCAATGTCGATTACTGTCAGAACAGAGTCTCTTTTCCGATTCGTTCCCTTGGATCACAGGTCTGCAACCCGCGGCTCCAGAGCCGCATGCGGCTCTTTCAGCCATCTCCTGCGGCTCCCAGTCCTCTGCTATGTGCAGTCAAAAAAAAAAAGTGGGACTAAAAAAGTTCAACCAATCAATTCAAATATGCCTTGGCTCCACTCTTCAGTCAAACCCTGTTCTGCGCATGCACGCATGTACGCGCATGCGCACACATTTTTTTGCGGCTCCTAGTTTTTCCTTTTGTGAGGGAACCGGTTCCGAGTGGCTCTTTCACTGTTTCAGGTTGCTGACCCCTGCCTTGGATCAACGAACGCACGGACTTGCATTCACTGCAACCCAGTTTTAAAGTGTGCAGAAACCAAAATGCAACTGGAAGGGCCCAACTGGGCTTTGAGTCCACTCAAGCCATCGTTTTAAAATGCCAGCACCGATGCCAGGCTATTTTGGGTGAGGAAGAGCAGAGGTCCCCAACCTTTTTCGGTTGGTGGGCCGGAGGGAAAGGGAGGGGAAGGCGTCTTATGCACGTGTGCACACAAACGGGCCTGCAAGCACACACTCGACACAAATGGGGCGGTGCTAGCACCCGTGTGACACTCTGCTTTCGCCGCGCAATGCTGTTTTTGCCACGGCACCGACGTGAGTAGGGGTGAGTGCGCGCACTGGCCAGCCTGTCCCGTGGCCCAGTGGGCAGCCACGGCCTACAGGTTGGAGGACCCCCTGAGGTAGAGAACACGTTTCCAAGGTGGATGGTGAAAAGGCCTGGACTTATATTTTATTTATTTATTTATTAATCAGTGGACAGACCAGGTTGAGGCCGAGAGTCCATCCAGCCTCTTTTACTGATAATCTTCGATTTACAACAGCTCATTTCGTAGCCACTCAAAAGTTACAACAGCACTGGAAAAAACGTGACTTGTGACCGCAGTTCGCACACTTGCAAAATCATGGTGATATCCTCGTGGGCACGTAATCAGAATTCAGAGGCTTGGCAACTGGCACGTACTTATGCTGGTTGCAGAGTGCCAGGGTCACGTGATCCCCTTTGGCGTCCTTCAGACAAGCCATGTCAATGGGGAAGCCAGATTCATTTAACAACCATGTTACTAACTGAACAACTACAGTGATTCACTTAGCAGTTGTGGTAAGAAAGGTCATAAAAGGGGGCAAAATTCACTTAACAAATGTCTCACTTAGCGACATAAATTTTGGGCTCAACTGTGCTCGTCAGCCGAGGACTATCTGTAGCCGCCGCCATCCAGTTAAAGACATTTAAACCTTAATTGTCGCTATTTTAAATTGTTATTTAAAGAAGAACGAGAATCGTATAACATACAATGCCTGGCTTAATGTATACATTTTTTTAACCTCCGGTAGTTAATGTATACATTATGTGCATAGTAATATAAACAAACCTACTGTCTACATTTTGTTTAAAAAAAATCTCCAGTAGTTAGAAATCATAGAAAAATTATTGTTGCTCGGCATAATAGTATCTCTGAATCAAATCAAATCAAATATGAAAAAGAAAAACATTTTGGATGTTTGTTCATGGAGACATTAGAATGGAATGGAGTGGAGAAGAGTAGAGTAGAGCAGAGTAGAACAGAACAGAATGCAGAATAGAGTAGAAGGCAGAGTAGAGTAGAATAGAATGCAGAATAGAACATAGAGTAGAGTAGGGTAGGGTAGGGTAGGGTAGGGTAGGATAGGATAGGATAGGATAGGATAGGATAGGATAGGATAGGATAGGAGCTGGAAGGGACCTTGGAGGTCTTCTAGTCCAGCCCCCTACTCAAGCAGGAGGATCTATGCCATCTCAGACAGCTGATTGTCCAGTCTCTTCTTGAAAATATCCAGTGATGGAGCAGCCACGATTTCCGGAGGCAGGCTGTTCCACTGGTTGATTGTCCCTCTACCTTGGCACCTCTACCTTCGTAGATATGTTGAAGAAGCTTGCTCGCAAAGTCCAGATTCTAACATTTCTTTTTTTTTTCCTGCCAGCATTTCCCCATAACAGTGTTAACCACTTCGCATCTGTCCTAAAGCGATGTTTCCACTCTTCTTGTACACAGTGTGCCTTTCTGCTATTAACAGCCGACGGATAAGAATTGGGCATATGCTTTTCACCACAAATCCTCTACCAATTTCACATCTGATCATGCTGATATTGGGCCACACGTCGCTCCGTGCAACTTTATGGAAGGCACTGTTTTAATGCTGTGCAGGGTTGGTCAATATTTGCACAATCCCAACTTGGGATGCAGTCCAAGTTCCCTCTCTATTTCCAGTTTCACTGGCTGGGATTGGCACAGATCGGGAAATATTTTTAAGGGACTCTGTATCGGCCTGGTACAACAAAGCCTCATTCAAAAAACAAAAAAACCCTCTTAGCCACATTTTTTTTTAAAAAAAGCCATGCAAATACGTATATAATAAAGGCGTGATTACAATCAGGGAATCAGCTAGTTATCTTGAAGCGTGTCTGAAATCAAACACTCGCTTCAGACCGAAAGAAGCTAGTGCTCTTAGATCAGTTATCAAAAGAGAAGAAAATGTTATCTTTGTTGTACATAAATTATAGTGCTTCATCAGAAAAAGACAAGTTCCTTTAATTTGATGGGAGCTTATTCAGTTTTCAAAAGACACTCCATTACCTAAAATTATCGCAAGATAAAGATATCTGCCAAAATATACCCATCCATACATCGCTCCGTCTTCTCTCTCCCTGTCCCTCTCTTTCCGCAGGGTGTACTAAAATAAACATTGCCAAGCCCTTTCAATTTTGCAGCACAACGCAGCAGATCCAGCTACGTTTGTCAGTTACGCCTGTCGAGCAGTGGAAAAAAGCAAAACTAGCCAGAAATAATCCCTCTTTCTTGATGAAAACCAAAGAACAAATTTGGCTGGAAATCTCTCTGGTGAAAATAAAAGAGTTATTTGCCTAGATTTCCTTCCGGTTTCCTTTCTGACCAACCTATAAATGCACAGACTCAGTCCCTAGTCAAGTTTTGTATACTAAGCAGGGGTGGACAGAGTAACAGAGTTAAGAAGAGATCGTGGGACCGTGGGACCGATGCAAGGGTCCTAAGTGTGAAAAATAACTGTTGGCTGTAAGTTCAAACAGTTACTATAATGAATGCTTGTAAGTTGAGTATCCCCTGTAGGACTTTACATACTACATTATAAATCTGCGCCATGACCATCAGCTCAATATCAACGGCCACCTCAAATTCTAGGAGGTCAACTTTTAAATTACCGCACTACATTTCTCTCCAAGTCTCATCCTTCAATGCAGAGAAACTCAAATTGAACGAAGTCTTAAAACCCCTTTCTAGTGCTTCGGTTCACAAGGAGGACTTGGAATAGGTAGCCAATATTTAATACACAACTATGGTTTCTGTCGCTTTAAACACACACAGCAATTTGCTGCAGTGCTATGATTGTTTTTTTTTGGGGGGGGGTTATCGCTGTTGTACAGATTTTATTTTCCTGGGCTCCAAGATCACTGCAGATGGGGACTGCAGCCAAGAAATTAAAAGACACTTGCTCCTTGGGAGGAAAGCCATGGCAAATCTAGACAGCACACTAAAAAGCAGAGACATCACCCTGTCAACAAAAGTGCGTATAGTCAAGGCTATGGTCTTCCTAGTTGCAATGTATGGCAGTGAAAGTTGGACCATAAGAAAGGCTGAGCGCCAAAGAATGGAGGCCTTTGAACTCTGGTGCTGGAGAAGACTCCTGCGAGTCCCTTGGACTGCAAGGCGATCCAACCGGTCAGTCCTAGAGGAGATCAACCCTGACTGCTCTTTAGAAGGCCAGATCCTGAAGCTAAAATTCAAATCCTTTGGCCACCTAATGAGAAGGAAGGACTCACTGGAGAAGAGCCTAATGCTGGGAAAGGTTGAGGGCAATAGAAGAAGGGGACGACAGAGAATGAGGTGGCTGGATGGAGTCACTGAAGCAGGAGGCGTGAGCCTAAATGGACTCCAGAAGATGGTAGAGGACAGGAAGGCCTGGAGGAACGTGGTCCATGGGGTCGCGATGGGTCGGACACAACTTTGCAGCTAACAACAATCGCTGTGGTGAGTTGCCCAGGGTTGTGTTCTAAGACGGATGGCCCTGCAAATCTTTTAAATCAGTTGTGTGCCATGCCAATCGACAGGGCTGTGATGATGACTCAGCAGGGTCAACTGGGGGAAGGAAGCAACAACACGCTATCCAAATTCCGCAAGAAAAGGGACCCCTTAAATTTGCCTGGAATTTAATCATTAGACCGAAAGAGACTATGATCCGATGCGCGCTTAAGAAAAATTGAGAGAAGATTATAGATAAAGAAAGTCGAACTTAAGGAAAGGACGGGTTGAGGAAGAAGAAGAAAAAAAACAGCTCGTGAAGAAAGCAGAAGGGAAACGTGTCCAAGGAAAACTAGAATCAATAAATGAGAATATCTGAAACTCAGGGCCGAAATGAGGGGTTCCTTGTGCTCTCTCGAGTGTGGTTGTTTTCTTACAGACATTTCATTACACAAACTAGATACTGATGCTGTTGCCTAGTTTGGGTAACGAAACATCTCCAAGAAAACAACCCAGTTCAGGGAGTATCAAGGACCCCACAGAACCCAAGTGGGTGGGTGGAGAGAGGTGAAAGGAGAGAGAAAGTGTTTCTCACTGAAGGAGGACTTTCAGATTGTAGGAGGAGAGGACAAACGTCCCAATAAGGGTAAGATAATGCACAACTGAAAGGATCTACTATACTAGAAAATTGGGGAAGGGGGCTTTCAACGGCCTTCCCCTTTGGGGAAGGGAGGGAGCTTGCCAGTAAGGCGGTGCGTATTAACTAAGCAGGTATGTATCAGCTCTGAAAGATGCTTATAACACTTATTACACCGCTCACCACGAAAGGCTCTTAATCCTCACCTGGGAGCTTTGATTAACATTTCATTAGCTCAGTTCTGGAGAGAAAGAGAAAGAGAAAGAGAAAGAGAAAGAGAAAGAGAAAGAGAAAGAGAAAGAGAAAGAGAAAGAGAAAGAGAAAGAGAAAGAGAGAAAGAAAGAGAGAGAGAGAGGAAGGAAGGAAGGAAGGAAGGAAGGAAGGAAGGAAGGAAGGAAGGAAGGAAGGAAGGAAGGAAAGAAGGAAGGGAGGGAGAAACAGAGAAACAGAGAGAGAAAGAGAAAGAGAGAAAGAGAAAGAGAAAGAGAGAGAAAGAGAGAGAGAGAAAGAGAAAGAAAGAAAGGGAGAGAGAAAAAGAGAAAGAAAGAAAGAAAGATAGAGAGAAAAACAGAGAAAGAAAGAAAGAAAGAAAGAAAGAAAGAAAGAAAGAAAGAAAGAAAGAAAGAAAGAAAGAAAGAAAGAAAGAAAGAGGAAGAGAGAGAGAGAGAGAAAGAAAAAACATCTCAGGCAATTTTATAAGAAACGAATGGGAGATTATCACCTATTTCGGACTTAACACGATTTCTTCCTGTTAAGGAAGATCTTAAAATTACTGTTCCACCTTCTCTTTTTAAGGAACAATTGGGAAGACGGTGAGAACAATTATCCAGTGGAACGGCGGGACTCCAGAAGTTGTGTGTGTGCTCCATCACTGGAAGGTTTTTGAGAAAGGGTTGGGCAGCCGGTTTCTCTGGAATGGTACCAGGTCTCCTGCTTGCGTAGAGGGTTGGACTGGAAGACCTCATAGGTCCCTTCCAAGTCTATTATTATTCTAGTCTTTCTATGATCACGGGTATCCATCCCATCAAGTCCAAAGAAAGTCCTGAATGGTGTAGGACAGGGGTCTTCAAACTTGGCCCTTTGATGACCGGTGGACTTCAACTCCCAGAATTCCTCAGCCAGGCAGGCTGAGGAATTCTGGGAGTTGAAGTCCACCGGTCATCAAAGGGCCAAGTTTGAAGACCCCTGATAATAGGATCTCCTGACAGGGACAAGGGGTTGGATTGGAAGACCTCCAAGGTCCCTTCCAATCCTGTTATTCTATGTTTGGTGTGTCTTCTCGTTCTAACACTGAGCTAACCAGTTACAATATGCATTCTATAATCTAGAAGATCTTACTGGCTAGTTTCAAACACCTTTGCCTGGATGACCGAGAGGCTTCGTCAACGTCATCGGAAACCTGGCTTAACCCGAAAGAGGCGTTGTGTAACTCAGTCCTTGCTCTTATTTCCACCAATAGAAGCACTTAGCAAACTTGTTGCACACCCAAGAAGTCCATGATTTCTCCATAAAAGCAGGGAAGCTCTGTCTAAACTTGCATTTGGGCACGTCCAAATGATCACTGAGGTTATTTTTTTTGCTAGCAGTCATGCACGGCTGGTTTCCCAACCGCAATTATGTCGAGACCTCAAATGCAACAGTCTTAAAAATAGCCTGCTTAGGATTGCTAACATTGCCGCGGTGGATCCGCTCTCCTTGCCTTACAGCACAGGCGGTCTTGTAGACATATAACAGTTCACTTAGTTCAAAGTTACAACGGCATTGAAAAAAAGCAGCAGGACCATTTTTCACCCTGATGACCTCTGCAGCATCCCCGTGATCACGTGATCCAAACCGAGAGGCTTGGCAACTGTCATGTACTTATGACGGTTGCAGGTGTCATGTTATCCCGACGAGCAACGTCAATGGGAGAAGCCAAATTCACAGCGATTCACTTAACAGCGGTGGCCAGAAAGGTCTCTGAAGAGGGGCGAAACTCACTTAACAAATGTCTCACTTGGCAACAGAAATGTGTGGACGTAACTCAAGGACCACCTGCACTCCTCTTGGACTTTGAGGAAGCAGAAAACGGCACACACGCAGAGAGACCCGCAAAATGGCACAGGCCTTTCACAGTTCTGAATTTAAGAATCTGCCTGACAGATTGCCTGCAATTCCCAGAAGACCCTCAAGCCAGCCAGAGCTACTAAACGCTTTCTTAAATCCAGCAAAACAGGCGTTGAGCAGGCCGTAATATTTCTGAGCCAACAGCAGGGCGCAAGTGGGAAGAAAACAGAATATTTCCACTGAGCTTGGGAGCTCGTGCCAAGAAGAAAGCAGATCGCCGAACAGATCGGGTGGGACTCCTGAAGACTCGACTTCCAAAGGGCCAGAGAAAGAAAGCCTCGTTTTAAGACACACACACACACACACACACACCCTTTTTGTTGTCGTGCTTCAAAAATCAGCTTTCCATCAGCTGTCATGAAGGGTTTAGAAAGAAGAAAATCAAGCCCCCTTGCAATTTATTCTACTGTTTTCTGCCCCCCAAAAAAGAAGACTGCAGGTGGGGTCCTTGACGCTCTCTGAGCTTGGCTGGTTTTCTTGCAGACAGTTCATGACTCAAGTAAGTGACATCATCAGGGCTAGAATGGAGTAGAGTTTTGGAGGAGGAAGAGGAGGAGGAGGAGGAGGAGGAGGAGGAGGACTATGGTGCCCTTTAGTGGTCTCTGAGCTTGTTGGTTTTCTTGCAGACATTTCATTACTCAAGTGACATCATCAGGGCTAGAAGGGAGTGGGTTTTGCTCTCTCTAAGCTAAGATCAGCACCAAGATTAAATCTAGACCAACAATCAAGAAGTAAACAACACCCTAATTGAGGAAGTACCAACTCAGACAAACAAGCTAATAGTAAAGAACAGTCTAATCAAGGAACCTCCAGGATCACTCTTGACAGACGCTGGCAGGGTTTGTTAGTAGATAAACAGAGAGCAAGCCACACTCCCTTTTAACCCTGATGATGTTAGCTAGTTGGGTCGTGAAATGTCTGCAAGGAAACAACCAAGCTTAGAGAGCACCAAGGACCCCACAGTCCTCCTCCTCCTCCTCTCTGTAAATCCCAGCCCCTTCTAGCACTGATGATGTTACCTAGTTGGGTCATGAAACGTCTGCAAGGAAACAACCAAGCTCAGAGCGCACCAAGGACCACAGAGTTCCACCCTGAGCTACAAAGATTCTCGTCTACTGAGAAGAGGCTACCTGTGAGAAAAACCAGAAGCTTCCTGGCTCCAGGTAGGCCCCATTCTTTCTCTTCTTTAGGACAGACACGGGCACATGTTGCAATAATACAGAGTAAGTTAACTGAGATAGATGTCTCAGTTGGTAGTAAACCTGTCCAACCTTAGTTGGGCTTGGAAAGTAAGGCAGATCGGAGCTGCTTAATACTTGCGTAGGAAACCGTCAAAGAATAGCAGATATTGGCCAAACAGAGAGCCAGTTTGGTGCTGTGGTTAAGGTGCTGGTCTGGAAACTAGGAGCTGTGAGTTCTAGTCCTGCCTTAGGCATGAAAGCCAGCTTGGTGACTTTGGGCCAGTTATTCTCTCTCATCCCAACTCACCTCACGGGGTTGTTGTTGTGAGGAAATTAGGAAGAAGGATTATAGATAGGTTCGCCACCATGAGTTACTTACAAAGTAATAGAAGCAGGATAAAACAAACTAAACCAATCTAAATAAGTAAAGAGTTAGTAGGAACCTAAGCACATTTATTTGTGCTTCTTAGATTGTAAGCCGCCCTGAGTCTTCGGAGAAGGGCGGGATATAAATGGGATTAAAAAAAAAAAAACCTCCCAGAAAATGAAAGTGCAAAGCTCCTTTCCTGCTGGTGCCAAGGAAATTATACAAATCAAGATCAACAAAGTTACCAGGAATCAAGGTCAACCAGAAGGTGCCTTTTGCTCATCTTTGCTTTAATCAAAGAAGCGCAGGGATTGAACGAGTTTGTGTTTTAGGTACAGAAGAATTAGAAATTCTGTTTATATAGAGAATTAGAAATTCAGTTTATATACAGATCAAACGGAGAGCACCGTCACCATGTGCTTTACTGCTTAACTGTTTAAACTGTAACAGGAAACAGGAAACTCTACTTAGAACCAAAGAGCATAGAGTACATACCATAGAGCCAAACTTGTAAACACTGCCATCTACTGGCTGAATACTACTGTAGTTGTCGCACAAAAATACATTCCAACAATGTATTCCAACAAGAAGGACATTCCTTTTGCTTATTTAACATTCCCCATCAAAAATAAGCAGAATCCCAAAGTCCACTTCAAGCCAAAATCCAAATAAGGGGGGGGGAAATATGAGGGGGGACAAAGATTCTCATCCGACTCATTTCCTATTATCTCCTTTGCAAGGATCACAGCATCCACGTCCAGAGTAGAACATCTGTTGCATGTGCAGATATAAGCTTTTGTCAACACAACTAAGCAGCGCTTGCAGCCTCCCAATTTGTTACGACACTCCTCTGTTGACAACAGCTCCATGGACTTACTTGTGGCCAAGAAGCTGATCCACCCTCCGGTTATGCCAGTTTTGAGCGAGCAACAAAAAAACAGAAGATTCTTCAAGGAGGGGTTTTTTTTTCCTCCCCAAGCTTGAAATGCAGCCTTTATTTTGCACTGTGACACAATCACAATTTATGTTGCATTTATGTACTGTTATTACTACTACTGCACAGCAATCATTTAAGGCTTTATTTCCATTCTTGACAATTAGAACCTAGCAGTTTCCCCCCCCCGCCCCCCAATGAATGTACTTAGCCCCCCAAAACAACAAACTCGGGTTTCCATTAGGAAATAGAAGAAAAGGGAACGGCTGGCAAGCTTGTGATATGAGTTTGGGTCAAGCCAATTTCCCATTTTACCAGAAACCACCTGGGCAGAAGAGAACTGGACAATGGTGTATTGAGTGAAGGCAGATATTCCTCCACTTTGACTCCCTAAAATCATA
The DNA here is from genome assembly GCF_964194415.1 of Vipera berus. NCBI lineage: Eukaryota > Metazoa > Chordata > Lepidosauria > Squamata > Viperidae > Vipera > Vipera berus. Next base: position 103,079,976 of record NC_138207.1, on the reverse strand, counting down.
AATTTACTTGGTTTTACACAATGGATCATGTCCTTTCTTCCTTCCTTCCTCCCTCCTCCTCTCCCTCTCTCCCTTCACTTTCCTTCCTTCCTTCTTTCCTTCCTTCCTTTTTCCCTTCCTTCCTTTCCTCCCTCTCTCCCTCCACTTTCCTTCCTTCTTTCCTTTCTTCCTTCCTTCCCTCCCTCTCTCCCTCCACTTTCCTTCCTCCCTCCCTCACTTCCTTCTTTCCTTCCTTCCTTCCTTCCATCCCTCTCTCCCTCCACTTTCCTTCCTCCCTCCCTCCCTCCCTTCCTTCTTTCCTTCCTTCCTTTCTTCCTTCCCTCCCTCTCTCCCTCCACTTTCCTTCCTTCCTCCCTCCCTGCCTTCCTTCTTTCCTTTCTTCCTTCTTTGCCTCCCTCTCTCCCTCCACTTTCCTTCCTTCCTTCCTGCCTTCCTTCCTTTCTTCCTTCCTTCCCTCCCTCTCTCCCTCCACTTTCCTTCCTTCCTCCCTTCCTTCTTTCCTTTCTTCCTTCCCTCCCTCCCTCTCTCCCTCCACTTTCCTTCCTTCCTTCTTCCTTCCTTCCTTCCTTCCTTCCTTCCTCCCTTCCTTCCCTCCACCTTCCTTCCCTCCCTCATTTTAAAAAGGCACCAGATTTAAAATATAAAATACAAGATTAAACTATGTACAAGTTTAAAAAAAAAAGGAATCAGGCCCAGAAACCGGTGACGTTAATTGCGTTCTCTCATGCTGCCATGAGGCACACTGATCGGTACACAAAAGGACAGGTATACACATGTGTTGTTATTTGCATGTCACCACAAACGCAAAGGGCGGGAGTCGCCGGGATAGCCCCATTTGTTCAGGGTGTTTCCAGAACTTGTGGCACCCATACAGAATCAGAGTTTGAAGATAACTTTTTCGGCTCCCTCCCCACTTTCTAATCCATCCATTCAGCGCTCAAAAATGTGCAAGTTTGCTTGCCTCTCCCGCTGGGCCGTGAGAGTGCCTGAATTTAAGGGACTTCTAATTTCGAATGCCTTTCAATTACTCTGCGAACACAGCGACTGTCCTCTTCCATCAAAAGGAAAGGAAAGGGGTTTCTTTGGTTTTTTTTTGGGGGGGGGACTTTAGGCTGGAGAACTCCAGCGATGCAAATCACTTAAGAAAAACAGATTTGCTGGGACCTAAAAAATTCAGCCACAAAGTTCAGAGAAACCCTGGGAGAACCGGGATGAGTAAGACAAACTTGGCAGAAAAGCTCGAGTTGAAGGAGGGATGTTCTAATATTTTTTTTTTAAAAAAAAAAACACCCTGGCTTTCTCAATGGGGAGTAATTTCACATCTGCTCCAACTTTCTCGCGTTCTCTTCCTCCTTGTTTACTCAGCTTACCTAAGGCAAGCATTGGAACGCAGATGGTAGTCTCCTGAAGCTTGTTGCAGTTACACCGGGCGGCTTTTATTACAATCACAACTTTCCTTTGCTTTACTCCGCTGTTGATTTGGAAGCTCGAACCACGCAGCTCCAAAACGTCTCGAGGTATCATGATACCAGGTGAATTAAGACCTGGAGCCAATTTCTTTAAAAGTTGATTCTGGGGGAAGATGCTAAGCCAAGCCATTGGGATTCCAGGTGAGGGGGGGGCATCTCCCTATTCAGAATTACAGAATTGGAAGAGACCTTGGGGGTCATCTAGTCCAACTCTTTTCTCTATACTATTCTGGATAGATGGCTGTCCTACCTCTTCTTAAAAAACTTCCAGTGTTGGAGCATTCACAACTTCTGGTGACAAGATGTTCCACTGGTTAATTGTTCTGACTGTCGGGAAATTTCTCCTTAGTTCTAGGTTGCTTCTCTCCTTGATTGGTTTCCATCCGTTGCTTCTCGTCCTTTTGAAAATGGTTTGACCCCCCCCTCTTCTCTGTGGCAGCCCCTCAGATATTGGAATACTTCTGTCACATCTGCCCTAGGCCCTTCTTTTCTCGAGTCTAGCCATACCCAATTCCTGCAACCGTTCCTCCTATGTTTTAGCCTCCGATTCCCTAATCATCTTTCTTGTTCTTCTCTGCACTTTTTCCCAGAGTCTCAACATCCATTTTATATTGTGGTGACCAAAACTGGATGCCCATTTCCTCTGCGGCCCGGTTTCGAAAAGGCCGCGGGCCACGGGTTGGGGACCCCCGGACTAGATGACCTCCAAAGTCCCTTCCAACTCTGTCATTCTGTTATTATCCTGACTACACCGCTATCCAACCCCCATCTCCAGAAAAACTCAAGCTTCTTTTTCCACTAGTTTTTAGAGAAACACGCAAAGCTGTTTTCTTTGTCCTCTATCTTCTGCTTATTCGTGCTTTCACTTAACCTGCTTGGGTGACACCAACATTTAGTAATTATGTACGGGTCTTAAGATTGATCATTAGTAGTTGGCGCTAAACATAGGTCTATGACTGTATAAATTTGTTTCATTAGACAAAACTTTAAACAAACATATCCTCTCTCGAGAAACTGCCCAAACATTTTTTGCAGGTTGACTTTGACTTACAGCCATTCACTTAGTGACGGTTCAAAGTTACAGCGGCACTGGAAAAAGGGACTTGGGGCCATTTTTGTACACTTAACAACCGTTGCTGCATCCCCACGGTGACGTGATCAAAATTCAGAGGCTTGGCAACTGGCATGTCCTTACGACGGTTGCAGAGTCCTGGGGTCACGTGATCCCCTTTTGCAGCCTTCTAATAGACAAAGTCAGCGGGAGATCCAGATTCTCTTAATAAACAGTGATGAATCCCTTTCTGTAGTATGACCACCCCCCCTCCAAAAACAAATATTGCACGAACCTCATTTGGCCTTTCTTAAATCCTGCAAAACTAATTTTACTTTCAACACCTGAGCAAAACATTCCATCCTGCTGTCATGCCTTCTGGCCCTTCGATCACCAATGATCAAAGTTTAAAAACGTCATCGCAAGCTCTGATTTGATGCCAAGTTCTTCCAAAGGATAACTGCTTTTGCTTTACAGCCTCTTTTAGGATGCCGGGAGCCCAGGTTTCCTAAACTCTGATGTAACTAACTTTAGTCCACCAATTATTTATGGCTTCCACTCCTGTGCCAGCTTTGGCACCGATATCCTAATTCAATCAAACACGGTTCTTCCATGTTGAGTAGAGAACTGACATTTCATTTCAGTTCACTCAAGGGAATCCAACCTTTAGATTCTGATTAAGAAAGTCCTTATACCACAATTCGTATTTCAGCTCTTATAAGTACGGTTTGAAAAGCAAACCCAGACAGAGAAACACGTAAAAATCACGTTATTCCTCGTTAATTTATAAGGGGTGGTGCTTATATTGAATGCAGACCTAAGGAAAGAAGCATACTTCAAGTCCTGAAATAAAGTTTATGATCAGAAAGGAAGCAGGCTGTGCTCCAGACTATGGACAGTCAACCTACATTAGAAGAACCTCAGAAGATATGGTGGACTCTCCAGCTAGAGGCAGGAAGAGGCTGGCTAGCTGGAAGTCCTTTGCAGGGCAGAAAGCCACACAGATCTTGCCTCCCCCATAATCCTGAGACCTTATTGGGCTGCTTCCAAGAGAATGCAGCCAGTCTGGTGAGATTCTTGTAAACAGGCATGCAGCAATAAAGAAATGGTATAGGGTTTCCTGCCTGAGCAGGGGGTCGGACTAGATGACCTCCAAGGTCCCTTCCAACTTATTATTATTATTATTAAATAACTTTGATCAGCTCATGGTGTTATTTGGGTTCCTGGCAGAAGAGGAGGATTGCTTTGGAAGACTTCCTAGATCCGTGGTGGCGAACCTATGGCACGGGTGCCACAGTGACACGCCAAGCCCTCTCTGTGGGCACGCGCGCTGTTGCCCCAGTCCTAGGCCTTCAGCTGGGCTTTATAAAAACCCTTTCGCTTTAGGCCTACACTGCCGTGTACACACACACACACACACACAAAAAGGGGTTCAATCAATTTCAACTTCTCGCGGGGAAAAAAAAGATCTTGCAAAGTTGGAATTGATTGATTGAACTTTTTAGTCCCGCCCAGTCTGCCGTTACCACCGCAGCCACGCCCACCCAATGGGCCACACCCACCCAAAGGGCCACGCCCACCCGGCACCCGACGGTACATAAGTGGGTTTTGGGTTGCAGTTTGGGCCCTCGGTCTCTAAAAGGTTTGCCATCACTGTCCTAGATGCTAGCTGGACACTGAGATTCTAGAAAGAGTGCAAAGAAGAACAAGAAAGGCTAAAATAGATGAAGAACGGTTTCAGGAATTGAGTGGGTCTAGTTTAAGGAAAAGAAGGACTTGCAAGGTTTCCAATATCCAAGGGGCTGCCACAAGGAGGGGGTCAACCTAGTCTCCAAAGCATCCAAAGAAGCAACAGATGGAAGCTAATCAAGGAGAGAAGCAACCTAGAACTAAGGAGAAAGTTCCTGACAGTTAGATCAATTAACCAGGGGAACAATTTGCCTTCAAAAGTTGTGGGTGCTCCATCGGTGGAAGATTTTAAGAAGCGATGGCACAGCCATTTGTCAGAAATGGTATAGGGTCTCCTGCCCGAGGAGAGGGTTGGACTAGAAGACCTCCAAGGTCCAAGTTATTCTGATCCAGCAGAGTTATGATGCTCTAACTATGGAAATTCATTATTGACATCATCTATATAAAGCAGATGGTGATCTAAAAGACATCTTATATACCTAAGAAGGTTATTGAGATCCAGATGTGTTTCACCTCTCAAATGCCCTCCCAATATTTCTTCAGTCTTATATAAAACTCTTCCTAGAATTTAGAGGGCAACTATTTCCTGGTTTAAAAAGCCACTTAGAGACATGGGATAATAAATGTTTTAGATTTTTAAGGGGTCCCTAAGGGTAGGTTCAGCTTCTATTAGGACCCAAAACTTTGCTCCAAACACTCAATTTAAAAAGTACATTAGCATGTGAATTGTTGTTGTTGTTAGTTGTGAAGTCGTGTCCGACCCATTGCGACCCTATGGACAACGTTCCTCCAGGACTTCCTGTCCTCTACCATCTTCTGGAGTCCATTTAAGCTCACGCCTCCTGCTTCAGTGACTGACATCATTCTCTGTCGTCCCCTTCTTCTCTTGCCCTCAACCTCTCCCAGCATGAGGCTCTTCTCCAGTGAATTAGGCAATTCCAATTAAGAAAACAACAACAACTAGTCACCCAATATGACTTTTCAAACATATTTGCAAAGGCAACTCATATTTTAAGAATCATGGAAAATAGATCTAGAATCCTGGGGAACTATGATGCTACCCGATCACATGTCAGAAACCAAAATTTTCCTGCATTAATTCAGAATAGCTCCAATTTAACAACAACAACAAAGGTAACCCAGTTGAACTTGAAGATGATTTTGCAGTGAAATTGCTAGGAAAAAAAAATATGGTTTCCCCTCTACTTTCATAGTTTAGCATGGTGATCCAGGCGCACAGAAGTGAGATTTACCGGGTCAGGCTAAGCCAAAACCAAACCAACCACGTTATGACTTGGCGCGGGAGTCAAATGCACAGTCTACTGCTCACACGTGACTCACCAACCTCTTTGCTGGGCGACCTAGAATTCCCCCAAAGTCCACGAGGCCACAACCAGTGGCTTTTTTTTCTTTTACAGTTTTGGGAGGGTATAAAAAGCTAAAATGATGATCTAGGACGGGCTTAAGGACTCACAATGGTAGATCTTCCAGA
>NC_138207.1:103046775-103069275 GCF_964194415.1 Vipera berus | reverse complement strand
GTCACACATTAGAGCCATTGCTTCTGGCCCCAGAATAGCCTTTAAGGCAGGGGTCTCCAACCCCCCCCCCCCGGCCTGTGGACCGGTACCGGACCACCGTGGCACACCGGCAACCGGGCCCGCACAAACAAGCAAAGCCCCATCCCGAGATGCAGCACACAAAACCACACACACACACAGACACACAATCTTCCTATACAGAACCGGTCCCAGGTGCCCAAAAGGTTGGGGACCTCTGCTTAATGGGATCAGATGGGTAATTCCAGTTGTGTCCATCTCTCTCTCTCTCTCTCTCTCTCTCTCTCTCTCTCTCTCTCTCTCTCTCTCTGTGTGTGTGTGTGTGTGTGTGTGTGTGTAGGAAAAGTACACACCAAGCACACACAACTCCCAGTGATGACAGGGGACACCCCACCCACCCACGCAACTTCAAACCCGGCCCCTGTGATTTGCAGGACCAACTCAAAACATCCTAAGCGGTGGGCCAGGCTGAGCTTCACAGCCTGCCCCTTCCTGCCCCCCCCCATTTTCTTAGGCCCAGGTTTAATCCAGCTTCTAATTAAAGAGGAAGGGGAGGTCTTTTGGGGACGCCTTTCGGGAGAGGGGAAATTTTTTTTAAAAAAAAAAAAAAAAGTTAGTTCCGAAAGGGAAGCCTTCCTATCTCCTTTTCCCTCCCCCTTCCAGCAAGGACACCCCAAGCCTCCAAAAGTTCTGCAGGGCGGAAGAAAAGGGGGGGGAGAAATAAACATCCTGGCTTTTTCTCTTTCGCCCCCCCCCCTCCCCAAACGGCTTCTGTTTCTAAATCCGCCTCGCATGCCTTTCTGGGAGGTCGAGGCAGGAAAACTGCCCAGGCCACAGAGACTCCTGGTTGTAACTGCTGGCGTTGCCGGAGCATTGCGTCCTTCTGCTATCTTTGTTTTTTATTTTTCTATTCTTTTTTTGTTTAATTTTATTTTAATTTTTACCGGCCAGTGGGAGGAAACCCCCCCCCCCACACACACGCCCATTTTAAGAAAGCAAGCTTCCCACCACCACAACCACTTTTTTTTTCCCTCCCCTTCTCCTCCTGGCCTTCCCGGGCAGAGATGAAGGGGAGGGCGGCTCTTCCGAGCCCCCTCCCCAGCTTAGCCAGCCAGGCCTGAATTCCCAACTGGCCAGCCCGGGGGGGGGGGAGGAGGAGGAGGAGGAGGAGGAGGGGGGTGGGTGGGTGGGCGATTCTGCCTTCGACCCCCGCCCGCTCTCCTTTCCCCGAGCTCTCGGTTCGCCAAACTCACTTTCTTCGCTTCCAGGAAAGGCCTGGCTTGTTAGGAAGCCGCTTGGGCCAAAGTGGTCAAGAGACGGGGAGGGAGGGGGGTGGGGGGGGCTGGAGAGGGTGTGGGGGGGTCTGGAGGTGGGGGTGGGGAAGGGGGCTGGGAGAGAGCCGGGGGAAAGCGAGGCAAAAACGCGCAGCTTCTTTTTAAACCTCCTTTGTTTTTGTTTTTTCGCTGGTGTGTGTGTGTGTGTGTGTTTGTGTTTTTTTTTTTTGAATGGCTACAACCGAGCTGCTCTGGCTTCCTCGCCCAGGCGGCAACATTGTTGCTCCTCCAAACTTCAGATACACAAATACACACACACACACACACACACACACACACAAAAGGAATACCCTCCGGCGGATCAATCACATTTACGCAGAGATTTCTCTTCGCCCGTCCGCCCTTCTCTCCCTCCCTCCTTCTTTCTCTCTCTCCTTTTCTCTTTTCCTCCCTCGTACGGATTCGATTTGATTTTTATTTTTTTTAGTAAATAAATATAAGGGGCAAAAATAAATAAAAGACGCCGGCTTTTTTCCTCTGCCGGCCCTCTTCTCCCCCTTCGCCACCGCGGGTCGGCAAGGCGGCGGGGGGGGGAGCAACTTATTAATTTCGCAGGCCGATTAATTAAGCGCATCCCTCTTTTCTTCCCCCTCTCCTCCTCCCCCCCCCAACTCGGGAGCTCCCAGGCTTCTCTCTCTCTCTCTCTCTTTCCCCCCCCCCCCCACGCATCCACGGACGCCCAAACCATCTCGAAAAGCACCCCGGCCCCTTTAAGAAGTCTTCCCACTTTTTTTTTCTTCCCTGCCGGGGGTGGGGAAGCCACCCCCGTTTTGCAACCTGGCCACCCCAAACCCCCCATTCCTGGCCAGCTCCATCCACCCCACACCGCCTGGCTCCTCGCTTCTGCGCTCCCCGTTTTGGACTGGCCATTGTTTCTGCAGGGCCACCCCCCCCCCAACACACAAACACACACACGGCCGGAGGGGGAGCCCAGCCACCCCCGCCCCCCTAGGAGGGGGGAGAGGGGGGGCTGTCTTGCGAGCGAGGACGCAAACTTACCCGGAGCTGGGCGCTGGAGAAGCCCAAAGAGCGCGGCCGGCCGGCGGGGCAAAGGCGGCGAGGGAAGCAACCCGGGCTAGGCAACCCGGTTATCCGAAGCTCCAAAGGCGAAGCAGCGTGGAAAGAAATCAAAAAGCCGAATAGGGTTCTCTCCCTCCCCCTCCCCCTTCCCCTCCCTCCTTCCTCCTCCTCCTCCTCCTCCTCGCCCTGCGGATTGCAGGTCGCGCCGTCCGGCGGCAGCTTTTGTGTGTGTGTGTGTCTGTGTGTGTCTGTGTGTCTTATTGCAATTTTCCGGGGAGGGGGAGGGATGAGGAGAGAGAGAGAGAGAGAGAGAATAAATCAAAAAGAAAAGCAACCAGGGGAGGGGGAAAAAATAAAATAAAAATAAATATATGTATATATTTTTTTAAAAAAACCACGACCACCCCCCGACCTTCCTTTCTTTTTCTTTCTTTTTTTTTGTTTTTCCTTCCCCCCCCCCCCTCTCTCTCTCTCCAAGCCAGCCGGGGGAAGAAGGAGCTCGGCGTTTTAAGTCGAAAGAATTAAGTGAATCAACTGGCTGGGAGAAGCAAGTTGGAGTGTCAAATTACACGGGCGATTTTATTACCAAAAGGGCCCCGCGCGGCTGGTGGCTGCTGGCAAAATCTGTCCCAGATTCCTATCGGAAAGGGAGCTCGGAGAGAGAGAGAGAGAGACGCCTTCCGCCGGCTGGCTGGCTCCCTCCCTCCCCCTCCCCGACGCCCCCCCTCCCCTCCCTCCCTCCCACCCCCCCAGCCCCGGCTCCCTCCGCTTCCCCTCCGCCTTCTGACCGCCGAAAGTTACAGTCTGGAAAAGCCAAGTTGAACAAGGCAAATAATTGTCTTTCGCCCCCTTCCTGCCCCCCCCCGCCGCCCTCCTCCTCCTCCTCCTCCTCCTCTCCCCTCCCCCCGCCCGCATCAAAGAGGGAGAACTTCCTGTCTGGTGGGGGTAAAACGGGGGGGGGAGGAAAGCCAGCCGAATGAATGGCAACCGGACCCCGCTGATTGATTTTATTTAAAAAAGAAAGAAAAGAAAAGAAAATTCACCGGGGAGGGGGGGGGAATGAAGCGGGGGAGGGAGGGAGAAAGGAGAGAACGAAGACAGCCGCTTGTCTGAAACGGTAGCTAGACGAAGGGTTCTCCTGCTTGAGCCAGGGGGCTGGACTAGAAGACCTCGGAGGCCCCTTCCAGCTCTGCCTATGCCTAGTCTGTTCTATCGAGGGAGGGGAAGGGAAGGGAGAGGGGGATCCCCACCCACCCACCTCCGCGGAGCCTGTGGCACTTTCTTCGTCGTTCTCCCGCAGGGGGAAAGCCCCCCCCCCACGCCACCCACCCACCCTCTTTCCTTTACACGCGCGCGCGCGCACGCACACTCACGGCTCGCTCGCTCGCGTGCAAAACAGCTGCCTTTCCAGCTTTTGCACGCTTATTGTTTGGCATTCCGGGGGAAGACCCTGGAAGGGGTTCGGAGTTTTTTTTTGGGGGGGGTTGTTTTTTCCCCCCACCTTCCTACGAGACCGGGCTGGTTCTCTCTCCTTCCCCTCCTCCCCCCAACCCCCCCCACCCCAGTCCCAGACAGACCCCCCCCCCCGCTTGGCTCCCTGGAGCGCAGCCGGATCCGGTGTCCTCGGCGGATCGCGCAAACCAGATCCTTGGTGATGGGAGAGGCGAGCTTCTGCCCAGCTCGGGGTGGGGGGGGGGGTTGGCTCGCCAGGTAAGCGGCGACCCCCTTTCCTCCCTCCCTCCGGCTTCTCTTTCTCCCTGTATGGAGAAGCGACCTTGCCGGAGCCCCGCGCGGCTTACTTCGGAGTAAAGCCTCGGGAGTAAAATAGCCTTGGGAGCGTGGCGGAAGACGAGAGCCGAAAAGCCCGCTGCGCCTTTAACGTTGATTTTGGGGTGGTTGGTTGTTGTTTTTTTTTTGCCTTTCTTTATTTTTATTCTTAGATAGGTAACCTTTATTGTCATTCTTAATTTATTTTTTTTTCCTTTTGCCTCTGGGCCCAACGGCGGCAGAGCTTAGAAATGACATTTGCTCGCTTGCTCTCTAGGTGCACACGTCCCCAACAACGCGCATTGAAGCGTACCCTGCGCGACACGTGTAAGGTGCGTGTTTGCTTTTACGGGAGCTGGCTCTTGATTTTGATTTTTTTGTTTTTTTTTTTTATTTTTAACCGCCAGGCACAAGGAAGACCCGAGGGAAGACTCCCCCAATCCTGGGTAGCGCCGAGAGCTTCTGGGGGGAGGAGAGGGGAGGGGGAGGCAGGGAGGGAGGGCTCAAATTGGAGGGAGGGGCTCCTGCCAGGCGGAGGAGGGGCGGCGGGCGTGGATTTAAAACGCCCCTCCTCCACCGGTGGGAGACTGCTTCTCCGCTTTCCCTCGAACGCCCCCCTTTTTGGGGGGGGGGGATTTAAAGGTTTCTCTTCACTTCCCGCCCAGACACCCCCCCCCAAAAAATAAATCGATGGGAGCGGTGGCAGCCTCTCGTCTCCTCTCCGTCCGCCTTCTGACGACCCCTAACCCTCCTCGTCGCGCCCGGATCGCGCAAGTTGCTTTGAGACCCCCCCTCTCCCCAACACCCCCCCCCCCGTGAAATCGTTCAGGTCCTAGATCGCGCTGCTCACGGCCTCTCCCACCCCACCCCGCCCCCGTTACTACGTTACCGCCTTCTCGGGCAAAGCTGGAGAGCGAGTGGGGAGCCCCCCCCCCACCCGACCCCCTCCTCCTCCCCACAAAAAGCTCCGCTTCGGACATTTGTCGGGGTCTCCGATCTTTTTTTTTCCTTTTCATGTTTTTGAAGGCGAGACGGGGGCGCCTCCAGATGCTTCCCCTCCCCACCCACCCCCCCCCCCAAATATTTCCAGGCCGGGAACCGAGCGAGCCAGGGCGAGGGGGCCGGATTAGGCGTTGGGTTTCGCCGCCCCCCCCTCCCCATTCCGTGGGCTTCTCCGCCTTCCTCGCCTGCTCTGTGTGTGTGTGTGTTGGGAGGGAGACACCACTCGATTTTCCATCTTAAAAATAAAAAATAAAAATAAATAAACAGAGGAAGAAGAAGAGAGGAGGAGGAGGAGGAGGAGCAGGCAGGCAGGCAGGCAGAGAAAACCTTTCCGGGTAGGGAACAATTCTTTCCGAGGCGCAAAAGGCTGGCGAGCGTCCGGCCCGGTACCCTGCAGGGCGCAGGATGGAGATCTCCCAAAGCGCTGGGGAAACCCCGAGACGCCCGTGGATTGGCCGGAAGGGCCCCAGATCCCCCCCAGCCTGGCTTATTACAGTAGCCCCTTCCCACCCGCCCATCTGCGGCCGGGAAAAGGAGCCTTGGATAGCCCCCCCCCCTCCCCAGCGCTCTGGTGCTCACCGCAACTGGGCTGATATCTATCTAGCCAGGGCTTTTTTTGTAAAAGAAAAACGTGCCGGAACTCACACATTTTATACAACCCGCCTTACCTCCCCTACAAAGGTTCCATCCGAAAAAGGTGCCAGAACTCCGTTCTGAGCGTTCCATGACAAAAAAGCCCTCTATCTATCTATCTATCTATCTATCTATCTATCTATCTATCTATCTATCTATCTATCTATCTATCTATCTATTCCATCCATATCTATCTATCTATCTATCTATCTATCTATCTATCTATCTATCTATCTATCTATCTATCTATCTATCTATCTATCTATCTATCTATCTATCATCTCTCTGTGTGTCTCTATCTATCTATCTATCTATCTATCTATCTATCTATCTATCTATCTATCTATCTATCTATCTATCTATCTATCTATCATCTATCTATCTATTCCATCCATATCTATCTATCTATCTATCTATCTATCATCTATCTATCTATTCCATCCATATCTATCTATCTATCTATCTATATATCTATCTATCTATCTATCTATCTATCTATCTATCTATCTATCATCTATCTATCTATTCCATCCATATCTATCTATCTATCTATCTATCTATCTATCATCTATCTATCATCTATCTATCTATCTATCTATCTATCTATCTATCTATCTATCTATGTATTCCATCCATATCTATCTATCTATCTATCTATCTATCTATCTATCTATCTATCTATCTATCTATCTATCATCTATATCTATCTATCTGTCTATCTATCTATCTATCTATCTATCTATCTATCTATCTATCTCAATCGATAGATATAGATAGATGATAGATAAATGATAGATAGATAGATAGATAGATATAGATGATAGATAGATGATAGATAGATAGATAGGGATGTAGATGATGGATAGATAGATAGATAGAGATATATGATATGATATATCATGATATATGATGATACAATATGCTACGATATAACATTGTAATATATAATATATAAGATAATATATAAAGGGTCCCCTTTCGCGACCCGCAAAGTACTCAGGGAAGAAGCCAGATTCCTCTCACAACCCTGACTTAACCACCGCAGCGATTCACTTGACAGCTGCGGCCAGGAAGGTCGTAAATTGGGGCAAAACTCACTTAACAAACGTCTCGCTTAGCGACAGAAATTTTGGGGGGGGTGTCTGCTTGTATTTTTCCCCTCATTGCCTGGGGATTTGGCCTGGGGAGTCGATTTGGGCGCAGAATAGCATTAGAATCAGAAAAGAGCTGGGAGGGACCTTGGAGGTCATCTAATCCAACCCCCTGCTCAAGCAGGAGACCCTAGACCATTTCAATCAATCAATCAATGAGTCAATCAGAATAGAGCTGGAAGGGACCTTGGAGGTCATCTAGTCCGGAAAGACTTGCAAAAGCTATTGTGAGGAGGGACCCCCAACCCTGCCCAGGATTGGAGACCGCGAAACCACGAATGAGCTCAGGCACAAATACTGGCGGGTTTCGCTGACTGTCCCAACTGCCTCTTCTCCCCCCGCCCCACCCCTCGCCGAGGACCGCAACCGGCTCCAACACCGAGTCACATTCGTGTATTTAACACACAATGAGCACCATCCCTAGGTGGACCCTCGTAGTCCTACCCCCATTCCGGCACTTTTGCATCTCAAAGGCCTGCCAATAAAGGAGAATATTCGTAGCTCCAAGATGACACACGTTTGTGTGTGTGTGTGTGTGTGTGTGTGTTCCTTGGTGCTCTCTGAGCTTGCTTGTTTTCTTGGGGACGTTTCATTACCCAACTAGGTAACATTATCAGTGCTAGAAGTGCTAGAACACTGGAAGTTTTTAAGAAGAGACCGGACAACCATTTCTCTGTAATGGTATAGGGCCGTGGTGGTGAACCTATGGCACGCGTGCCACAGGTGGCATGTGCTGTCGCCCCAGCCCTAGGCCTTCAGCTGGGTTATATAAAACCTTTTCGCTTTAGGCCTCTACCACCATGTGCAAAAAAAAAAAAAAGATTCAATCAATCAATTTCAACTTCTCGTGGGAAAAAAAAGTCTCGCAAAGTTGGAATCGACTGATTGAACTTTCTAGTCCTACCCAGTCTGCTGTTATCACCACAGCTATGCCCACCCAATGGGTCACGCCCACCCAATTGGCCTCACCCACCCGGCACCTGACAATACATAAGTGGGTTTGGGGTTGCAATTTGGGCACTCAGTCTCTAAAAGGTTCGCCATCACTGGTATAGGGTTTCCCCCCAAAGCAGGGGGTTGGACTAGAAGACCTCCAAGGTCCCTTCCATCCTCCTCCTCCTCCTCCTCATTATTATTATTATTATTATTATTATTATTATTATTATTATTATTATTATTATTATTATTATTATTATTACTATTATTACTATTACTATTACTATTATTACTATTATTACTATTATTATCTTTTATTCATTAAACATAAACCTCAGTCAACTGAACACTCAAACTGACTGGCACTAATGGTTGACACGGGCTGCTGCCAGCATCCTAGGTATCAACCAGGTATCTCCTTAAAATGTAAGATGTTCCAAGTAGCGTAGTTTTTTGTAGCTTTGCTGGAGTTATTGCAGGAAGCTGCAATTTCTTGAAGTATTTTGCAAAGTTTTTGGACGTAGTTCCCAGTGCCCCGATGACAATGGGTATCACTGTTACGCGTTTCTTCCCTAATCGCGCAGTTTCGATGGCCAGGTCGCGATATTTCGTCATTTTTTTCCAGTTTTTTTTTCTTCGACTCTGGCGTCTGGATTGATACAGCGATATCAATCAACTGTAGGCTTCGGTTCTCTACGACTGCGATATCTGGCGTGTTGTGTTCCAAATGGCAATCTGTCAGTATTCGGAAGTCCCACAAGATCTTCACCCTCTCATTCTTGACATCATCATCATCATCATCATCATCATCATCATCATTATTATTATTATTATTATTATTATTATTTATTTTTATTATTATTATCATCATCATCAACAACAACAACTGTGGGGTCCTTGATGCTCTCTGAGCTGGCTTGTTTTCTTGCAGAGGTTTCATGACCCAAACTAGCTAACATCTAGCACTGATGCCATTACCTAAGTTTGGGTGAGCGCCAAGCTCAGAGAGCAACCAAGGAGTACCCCTCAAAGGCTTGCCTCTGCCTTGGGAACGCCTCGGGACTGGATTTGCAACTTGACACCCCCCCCTCCACCCCCTTTGCCCGCCGCTGCTTTAAAAGCTGGCTACAGTCTCTGCCTTCCTCTCTCTAAGGCTCCGAGGCTCCGCTCCGGCTTGTGGGGAGCGCTCCGCCCTCCGCGTTTTGCAGCCAGCCGGCGTGTCGGAGGGAGAGCTTGAATAACAAAGGCGAGTTTGAGAGCAGCAGCAGCAGCAGCGTTGGCCGAGTGACGTCACAGGGAACAATGCCCCGGCCAGCACCTCCGAGATGCGCGCGCAACTCAACCACGCTGCGGCTTCTTCCCAAGCCGGATTCTCTTCTCGGCTCTCAAAGAGACACGCACCTTTTTTTTTTTAATGGACTACCGAAATAGGGGGTGGGGGGGGAGAAAAAAAGGGGATCCAAAAAAGCCAGTGGGTTGTTTGAACAGAGAGCTAGCGTCAAAGTCACGTGTACTATTAGCACTGCTTTATCAAGCCTTTAGTAAGGCCATGCTTGGAATCCTGCAACCAATTTTGGTCCCCACGCCACCAAAAAAAAAAAAAAGAGAGATGTTGAGACTTTGGGGGAAAAAATGTGTACCTCTTTTTGGCATAAAGAAGGTGTCTCTGGTTAAACCTCCACAAGGTGATGCAACCTAAAGCATCCTGGTCGCTTGGAAGACTTGTCTAGACTCGCAGGGGTCTTCAAACTTGGCTCTTTTATGACTTGTGGACTTCAAATCCCAGAATTCCTCAGCCAGCATGCCTGGCTGAGGAATTCTGGGAGTTGAAGTCCACAAGTCATAAAAGGGCCAAGTTTGAAGACCCTTGGCCTAGAGGGTATGTTTAATCTTGTGAATGTGTAGTTCTTCTGGAAGACTTAATTTAATTAACTCTCTGTTTGCAGACCTTATCCTTTGCTATGTGGATTGGGTCTGGGTAACTTATTTCGGGTTTGCTGATTTCAGTTGATGAACTTCGTTTCAGCTTGACTGTCAATTAACTAGTGGAAGACACTTGATTCTCAGACCCAGTGCTTTTTTTGCAAAAGAAAAAGGTGCTGGAACTCACACATGTCATACAACCCGCCTTGCCTACCCTACAAGGTTCCATCCAAAAAAAGGTGCCGGAACTCCGTTCTGAGCGTTCTATGAGAAAAAAAGCCCTGCTCAGACCACTGTGGTTTCCGTTACTATTTTTTAAGGAAAGAATGGAAACAGCATAAAGAATAAAATATGTTTGGATATAAAACTTCTCACGGTCTCCACGTCTTTTTTAAAAAATGCGGTGGCCCAAAATAGAGAGAAGAAGCGCTTTAGTGATTCTTACAGGATGACTTTGTATGTTATTATCTGGGGAAGACTCAAGCAAAGAAAGCCCCATTTGTCCGGTTAGCCACGGCTGCCTGGGGAATTCTGGGAGTCCACAAGTCTTCAGGTGGCCATGTTCGGACACTCCTGCTCTAAAGACACAAGTATAGGTAAAAATGTACGCCGGTTTTTGACATTCTGATGGCTGCAGCCTCTCCCCACCCACCACCCACCCCGTGATCGTGGCATCGAATTTGGGGTGGTTAGTGACTGTCTTGCATTTACAGCTATTGGTGGCTTCTCACGGCCCTGCGACCGTGACTGTGGGCCGCTTTTTCTGGTTTCCAGCATTTAGTTCTAATTCCTGGCCAAAACACCCCCCCAAAAAACCCATCCATTGGGGAATATGAATTCATTTAACAACTGTGGTGTTCACTTAACAACTAACCACAGAGGAGATCATAAAATCAGGTATGTGCGTATGGTGACTCGCATAATGATGGTCATAAGTCAAGGACTGCCTGAAGCAGGGTCTCCTACATGAGCAGGGGGTTGGACTAGAAGACCTCCAAGTACCCGTCCAACTCTTGTTATTCTATTCTATTCTATTCTATTCTATTCTGTTCTATTCTATTCTATTCTATTCTATTCTATTCTATTCTATTCTATTCTACAAATTCTATTTATTCTATTCTACAATCTGTCTATTCTATTCTTATTTTATTCTTATTCTATTCTATTCCATTCCATTCTATTCTATTCTATTCTATTCTAGGTTTTCTTCTTTTAATCTCATGACTTTTATTGTTTTACCAACGTATAAAATACAAAGAAAAATAAAAAAAATGGAAATTAAGGGAAGGAAAAAGAGAGCGGGAAAGAAAATCTGAAGTACAAGGGAAGAAAGGGGAAAAAGGTTGACTTCCAACTCTTTTTAGCACAGTACAAGATAACAACATTACCGCCTCAACTTCTTACTTTTTACACATTAGTATATAACTTGCCATTTCTATAACAACAAATCTACTGAATCGGCAAAATCAAAGTTTCAGGGGTTTTTTTATATCACAAGCACAGAATCCAGAAGTGATGTCCAAAAAAAATCCCAAACACCATAATTAAATATATTCTCCTCTTTGAATAAAACAATCAGTTTAACCATTTGTGCTTTATCTTCCTTGCTGTAGAAATAATATTTCTATTTGCACTTAACAATCTTTATAAACTATCCTCACTTATGTTAACAAAATTCAGTGTTCCTTCAGATCTTTTAACCCTTAAGGAAAAACATACTCCCCCCCCATCCGTTTTAAAACACTAAACTTTTCTTTAAAAACATTTCTAAAATCAAAACATTCTAATTCATCTTTTTTTAAAAAAACTTCCTTTTAATTACTTTCTGAAGTAATTATAAAATGGAATAAGTCTTCAATTCTCTGTTATGTTTCTAATACGGCCTAGGAAAACTATTACTGTATTAAATTTATGAGGCTACCCATCTTTGTGACAGCTCTGGGTAACGCACCAGATAACCAAATCATTGCTAAAAAGATTAATTTATTTATTGGCTTCAACAAATGCTTGGCTTCCTTCCTCAAAAGCAAGCATGATGTTTCTGAGCAGGAGAACAGGAGAAATTTGATGCTGTCAAGTCTGAATACTTTTTTATGGCAACTTGCGTTACTGAGTCTGTGTGTATTCACACACCACTTAATATTAAAAATTGATTTTAAGCAGATCAATAGATTTTAGGGAAGTGACATATTTGTATACCTTGCCAGGATTCATAAATGCTACATTAAGCAAAAAAAGTTTTTTAAAAAATTTCTTTGTAAGTCTAGTTCTTTAGAACACAAATGCAAAAAGCTAGCCGGGCATCCCGTCAGCGGACTAAATAATTTCAAGTCAAGTTGTCATCTGCCTTTTTAACCAGCTAATTGATTAACTGGTCTCATTTAAACCAATTTGCATTTTGAGAGGGGGGGAATTCAATATGAGGATCCTTTCATGATGTCAGGGGAAGAGTGAATAAATTTGTAATTGAAGAAAATAATTGTTAAGAGGCAAATGTTTTCTTATTCACCCCCTTTTGCAATAAGATTGCACAATGGAACCCCATTGATTAAAATGTCTCCTTTCGCTTGGAATTCAGCCCCATATTCACTTACCTGACAAATGGGGCTTTCTTTGCTTGAGTCTTCCCCAGATAATAACATACAAAGTCATCCTGTAAGAATCCTCTTTTTTGGGGGGGCCACCACATTTTTAAAAAGACGTTGAGACCGTGGGAAGTTTTATATCCAAACATATGTGTGTGTGTGGTGTGTGTGTGTGTGTGTGTGTGTGTGTGTGTGTGTGTGTACAATTAAGATACAAAGTATATATAAACCCACACACTTCAGATATAAAGCATGCTTTAGGTCGGGTGTGTTGCCGCTAAACTAAATGGCAACACACTCGACGTAAAGCATTTATTTTAATGGCAGCCCACTCCTCAGGCTACACAGTGTGCTGTCCTATGGAAGCCAATGGCCAAAATGGAGTCATGACTGCAATGGAGAAGGACCTTAATCAGGACACAGCCTCCGAAACGCCTTGGGACACATCTTCTGAGGTTTTGTTTCCAACGGAGAAGCAAGGAGCTGTTTCTAAGCACGATACAGATGGCCTTTTCGCGAGAGCTTCCTGCCAGCCTCCAACCTTCAAGAACGGAGCATCTTAGCTGAAAATCAAACCAACAATACCATGGCTAAGCCTGTTGCTCGCTTGCTGTCTACAGGCCGAGAGGTTCTGCAGAGTAGCTTGATGAAGAGCTGGAGACCGATTGATTGACAGTGGAGCATCGCTCAGTTCTTCTTCCCTCTGACAAAAGAATCCAAGCCTCACACTCTGGGTATTATTTTAGGGAAGCCCGCAAGTTGTCCGTGCCATGTTATTTAAGTCCCACTCCATAGCTCTCCAGAAAAGAGGCAGAACCAAGCACGCTGTTCAATGAGGGCTAGAGTTACGACGACTACTTCCTTTGAAAAAAGAAATGGATGGCTTGTTTGGGGGAAAAAGTAGGCTACCCTTTTAACTTCCCATAATACTGAGCTGTAGTGTTGCTCCACAACATTGGGATTAGGCGACCGGAGGCTAAAACGTATAAAGAACGGTTGCTGGACTTGGGTATGTCTAGTCTAGTGAAAAGAAGGACCGGGGGGGGGGACATGATAGCAGTCTTCTGATATCTCAGGGGTTGCCCCCAAAAAGAGGGAGGGTGTCAAGCTGTTCTCCAAAGCCCCAGAAGGCAGGACAAGAAGCAACGGATGGAAACTCATCAAGGAGAGAAGCAACCTGGAACTAAGGAGGAACTTCCTGACAGTGAGAAGAATTAATCTGTCGAACGCCCTTTTCTTCAGAAATAAGTTAATAAGTACGTCATAATTTAAGTCCCCAGGATTTACTAGGCATCGATCAGTTTTCCTTTAAGATATTGGTAACTCCGCACTAGGCTCTCTTCATCATCGTTTAGCGCCGTCTACAAGCCAGCCTATCAATATTATTTAGAAACACCCCAGCTTAATGGATCTCAGATACAACAAACCGCTGCTTTTAAATCAAGGCCCCGCTGCAGATGACATCACTTCTGTCAATTACGTAATTACACAAATGACATCGATTGAGGCCAGCAACATAAATCTAGCTTTAATGTACGTTTGGATAAACTGACATCCCCGTCCTCTTTCAACGGTTCTTTTTACACTAAGGATTTATTATATTGCAGACGAGATTGGGTGACCCTCCTTTGATGGGATTGGCTTGTTCCCAAATTGCACCCGGGAACTGGTCAAGCAGGAATAAAATCTGGCCGTGTTTCACATTTACAACCACTCCTTGCTGGTTGGGCAAACAGAGCTGGAGGCTACATTATGTGATAAATGGTTGCAGGACCCGGGTGGCTCTACTCTAAGGAAAAGAAGGACTAGGGGTGACATGATAGCAGTCTTCCAATATCTGAGGGGCTGCCCAAAGCAAGAGGGGGTCCAGAGGGTGAGACAAGAAGTAACAGGTGGAAAATCATTACGGAGAGAACCAAGCTAGAACTAGGGAGAAACGTCCTGACAGTGGGAACAATTAACCAGTGGAACAGAAGTTGCCTCCAGAAGTTGTGGGTGCTCCATCCCTGAAGGCTTTCAAGAAGAGATTGGATAGTCCCTTGTCTGGAATGGTATAGGGTCCCCTGCTTGAGCAAGGGGTTGGACTAGAAGACCTCCAAGGTCCCTTTCAACTCTGTTATTCTGTCCTGCTTTAGCAGTGGTTCTCTTGGACAACAAGAAAAATGGGATGAGTTAGAGGTCTCCTGCTTGAACAGGGGGCTGGACTAGAGGACCTCCGGGGTCCCTTTCCATTCTGTTATTCTGTCCTGCTTTAGCCATGTTTCTCTTGGACAACAAGAAAAGTGGGATACCTTAGGGTCTCCTGCTTGACTAGAAGACCTCCAGGGTCCCTTTCCATTATTCTGTAATATCTGTGAAGGAGAATGATAATGCCCTGATGGTTGTTACTGGCTCCCCAGAGGGCCTTACCTGAGGCTCGCCTCTGATGCAACCGCACGCCATGCCTAAGGTCAGGTCGTCTTCACCCAGCACCTTCGGGATAAAATGAGGCAATTTAGGAGCCATTTCAAAGTCAACAAACCGGAGTGTTTTTTTCATGGAAAGGGGATCCTTTGCAGGGCTTGATTAACCGGCTTTTCCAAGGCTCAGAGGTCGCTGCAGCAAACCGATGAGTTTTAGAAGGACAGAAACGAACAAGGTTCTCCAGCCCGCCGGTAGTCAAATACCACACCAGTGTCACACACTTGGAATCCTGCATCCAGTTTTGGTCACCACAATGTAAAAAAGATGTTGAGACACTAGAAAGAATACAGAGAAGAGCGATGAAGATGATTAGGGGACTGGAGGCTAAAACATATAAGGAACGGTTGCAGAAAACAAGGAGAACTCAGAAATGCAAAATGTGGGAGGACAGAAACTCAGCTTATGACATGATCCTTGGTGTTGGAACAGAGACACGGTGTCCTTATTTTCTTGCCAGTTGAATGTGGGAGGGTTGACAACAACAGCATTTAAGCAACAGCTTAGGGCAGAAAGCCTAGGCAAGATACGTTACATTTTTCAGCAGAACTATCACAATCTGATTAATCTCTTCTGAAGATGCTCCTTGTTGACAAACCTCTTCTCGCACATGTGCACGCACGTACACGCGCTCATGGCTAAATTAAATTATGGCTAAATTAACCTCAAGTGTTAGAAAGTTCCTTTGAATTTCATCCCAATTTGGCAAATACTACTAACCCCTTTGGGCCCACGATAAATAAGGACAGGAAGCATACGTAGTCCTGGACTCACAACCACACAACGGAGTCCTCAATTTCTGTTGCTAAGCGAGACGGTTGTTAAGTGACTTTTGTCCCATTTCAAGACCTTCCTGGCCACGCTTGAATCAGCGCAGTGGTTAAGTTGCTAACAAAGTTGTTATTCTGGGAATCTGGGTCTCCCGTAGACTTTGCTTGTCGGAAGGTTGCAAAAGGAGATCACGTGACCTTGGGACACGGCAACGGTCGTAAGTATGAGTCAGTTGTCAAGCCTCTGGGTTTTGATCACCTGTTCATAGGAGATGCTACAAAGGTCGTAAGGATGAAAAATGGACATAAATCCCTTTTCCGGTGCTGTTGTAACCTTGAACGGTGATTAAATGAACTGTTGCAAGCAGTGGATTTCTTCCTTCTTCTGTTTTCCCCATAATAACATCTCTGTGGGATGGGATGGGCTGAGGGAGAAAGACTGGCCTAAAGTCACTTGGTCGGTTCTTCGTCTCTAAGGTGGGACTAGAACTTGCGACCTTCTGGTTCCTATGCAAACACCTTAACCTCTAGACCAATTTGGCTCCTAAGTACTGTATATTCTAGTGAAAATGAGCAATAACTAAAGGTTAGGTCCAGCCTTTCACATTATAAAAATGACATATCAGTGGCCTTATTCCATGATACATTGTGAACTCTCAAGCTATATATATTTGTTTTCTGAGGTTTTCACAGGTGTTTGTATGTGGATCTTTGGTCATTCGGGTTTTTTCCCGTGTAGAATTGAAGGTGTAGGAGCAACGTTTCGACGGAATCCCATCCGCCATCCTCAGGCTGGTGGCTTCAGCTTCCTTCTTCTGGGAGAAGCATGTGGTACTTCAACTCCCAGAATTCCTGAGGCAGCCACGCTGAGGGGACAGGGAGTTTCCAAGCTGTGCCATGCCAGCTCAGGAATTCTGGGAGTTGAAGTCCACGAGTCATGAAGGGGCCATAGTTTCCACCATGCTGGCTCAGGAATTCTGGGAGTTGTAGTCCACGAGTCATAAAAGAGCCAAGGTTGCCTACCCCTGAAATAGGTGAACAACCAGTTCTCTGTGTGGATGCCGCTTCCGGAAGTCCATTCTGGGCCTGGGCAACAAAAAAATTAGCTACCGGTTCTGCCGAAGTGGTGCAAACTGGTTGAATCCCACCACTGCCTGTGACTAAGAAATGGAGGCCTGGCTGCAGATGAGGCCTCAGAAGAAGAGCTGGGCCGGCGAGAGGCCTGGCTGCCAGGTGAGCGGGTGCGTGGCAGGTGGGGCAGTTCCACACACCCCACCCTAGCTTGGTTTTTAGGTGTGTGCCTCGCCCCAAAACTAGGGCTTACTTTTGGAGAAACACGGTACCTATCTACATCTATCTATCTATCTATCTATCTATCTATCTATCTATCTATCTATCTATCTATCTATCTATCTACTTACCTACCTATCTACCTATCATTATCTATCTATCTATCTATCTATCTATCTATCTATCTATCATCTCTCTCTCTCTTTCACATCTCTCTCTCTCTCTCTATCATCTATCTATCTATATCTATCTATCTATCTTTCTACCAACCTACAATCTATCTATCTATCTATCTATCTATCTTTCTACCAACCTACTATCTATCTATCTATCTATCTATCTATCTATCTATCTATCTATCTATCTATCTATCTATCTATCTTCACCATCATCATCTATCTCTACCTCTACCTCTCTCTATCTCTGTCATTATCTATCTATCTATCTATCTATCTATCTATCTATCTATCTATCTATCTATCTATCTATCTATCTATATCCCCATCTCTCTATCTGTCTTCATCTATCTATCTATCTATCTATCTATCTATCTATCTATCTATCTATCTATCTATCTATCTATCTATCTATCTATCTATCTATCTATCTATCTGTATCCCCATCTCTCTCTCTCTCTCTCTTCATCATCTATCTATATCTCTATCTATCTATCTATCTATCTATCTATCTATCTATCTATCTATCTATCTATCTATCTATCTATCTATCTATCTATCTATCTATCTATCTCCGTGGGCATAATTCAGATGCAGAATTATTATTTCCAAATGAGCGCAGTTACAACCTTGCTGGCTTCATTATGGTGAGTGTCCATAAACATATCCTAAATCCCTGGATGGGGGCAGATTATAAGTAAAGAATGAAGGTTACAATGCACTTGACACCCCACTCATGTTATAAATTGATTGCCCCCTCCCATTCCTTGGGAGATTAATCCATGCTGGCAACAGGAAGATTGGAGAGCTTTAAATATTATTTATGCCTCGATGTACTTATTCCCACCCCCTCTATTAAAGTTTACTAAAGGAATTGTTAGGACCCCATTGTAGCTGGTAATTGTGTAGCAACCCATGATAATTGCATGAATTTGCACTGATTACGTAAATGCACAATAATTATAACTTAAGCGGCTTTCTGTGGCCGAGCTTTGAAATATATAGGGTTTGTCACTGGGAGAAAAGAACCAGAATTGTAAGGAAATGCGGGGTGGAGCTTTTAAGGTGTGTTAGCATTTCAAAAACCACGGCCTGCTTTTATTCCGAACATTTGCATCTTAAGCCCTGCTCATGATTTCTTACACAATTCTGTCCCAGCCCTATGAAATGAAAGATTATTGGCTGCTTTTGAACAAAATGGAAAACACCAGATCTGCTCTGCTGCAGTAAGTAAAAGATGTTCTTTTGCAAGGCTTTCAAGTCAACTGATCATTCATAAATATCAACATACAGTTTTCAATTATGGACAGAATAACATGTAACTACTTAAAGTGGCGTATTTATTTATTTATTTATTTAAAAAAACCCCACAAGAATTCAGTTCCTCACCTCCAAACGCTCAGAGAGAAACTGCAGATAATAATGGAGACGTCTTATTTCTGAGATTATTAGTGGCATTAGCAAGATCATGTTTGTGAAATACACTCAACACTTTCAAAAAAAAAAGCTATGCAAAAAATAACAACAGTGCTACGTGGAAATCCAAGTCAACACAAGGTAGAACTTCAGTGTTAAAACCTCCCCTATGAGGGACAATCCACGGTCTTCCACAACATCACAGTGTCCTCGTAGTTTTATTTTTTTCATTTAGTGTACGGCACTAAATGAGGTCCTGCACTCCCTGATAACCAACGCAAAACACATTATGTGTACAAACACAACTAAAGCATCAACAAATACACCTACTTAAAGTATGTGGACAATAAAATACATGAGATAAAATAGGACATTAGAATAAATCCATGATAAAAATCACCATTATATGGGTCACAATAGGGTAGGTGTTATAATTTGTATCCACTGGGGCACACCTATAAAGGTAGTCCAGAATTTATGTTGCTAAGTGAGACGTGTTGAGGGAATTTTGCCTCAGTTTACAACTTTCCTTGCCACAGTTGTTAGGTGAATCACTGCAGTTGTTAAGTTTGTAACAGGTTAAATGAAGGTCATAAAAGTTGATCACCTGATCCCGGGACGCTGCAACTGTCATAAGTACATGTCAGTTGCCAAGCTTCCGAATTTTGATCACGTGACCCTGGGGATGCTGCGGCAGTCCTAATGTGAAAATAAAAGATAAAAATGTGCATTTAAATACAGTCCCCCAATTTAATACTATATGTTAAGTCCAGTAATTTATTTTTTTTTGTTTCCTGCCCTAGAATAACGTGTGAGTCCTGCCACTTTTCACAGTTCAATGTACTGCACACTTAATTTATTGCGCTGTCAGTTATTTCGGCAACCACTTGAAGTTCGTTCTTCTGCAAAACCTGCCTTTGCTATAAATATTATTTTCACTTATAACCTTGTCAAATTGTATATTAAAAAAACAACAACCAAGAAATACAAGCATTGCCTTCTAAAGATCAGTGTGGCCCAGCCATATCTTATCTGGTTATCTTATTATTTTTGTTTAACTCTCCATATCTTGATCTGACAATGATAAGCATCCCATACATTTTATGAGCTATTCATAAGCAGGCATATACATAGAATGAAGGCTACTGCTAAGCTTGTAAGCCGCCCTGAGTCTTCGGAGAAGGGCGGGATATAAATGGAATTAAAATAAATAAATAAATAAATATCTGTAGGGGAGCAACAGTGAGATGTTCAGATTTTTTTTTCTTTGCTGCCACCTGGTTTTTGCAACCTATGTCATCCACAGTGTACTTTGCAGGTGATTGTGTCTTTTATCAGGCCTTCAGTTTCCAGTCGACCTGGGTTACGTCATAAAATATTGGTTTGCACACTGCCGAGTGGATTAATGACCTCACCAGTATCACCATTTAACCTCATTCTGGGCTTTTGTTTTTGGCTAACCCAATCCAAGCCTGAAGTGGATTTTTTTTTCTAATTTTCTAATTAGAAGGATTTGAAATTCATGACGCCTCCTGACGGTGTGTTAAAACGACCTTTTCCTGGGCTTAAATAACAGCATCTCCCCAGCAACCATGATTTAAGGTCTGTTTTGAGATAGTCAACCTCTACTAAAAATAATAACTTTTGGAGACTCTCAGTCATCCAGGTCCTGGTTTTCCCAAAGGGACTTTTTTTTTCAGGAGGCAACCAGACTTTCGTTTTTCCTTTGAAGACGTTTCGCTAATGAAATGAAATGAACCTTTCTTGTCAAAGTACAACTATGTGTACATTGAGATTAGCTGAGCCTCCCTTTGTGCTCCCACCCCCCCCCAACACACAGGGACAACAAACCCTCCATCTTACTACACCATGTGAACCAACTACACCACACACCGGCCTCCCAAGTCAATTCTGCATAAAATTCACAAAAGGTCACAAAGGTTATTTCCCATTCAAGAGCCAAACAGCCCACGGATAAAAGCTGTTCTTCAGCCTGTTGGTACGGCTGGCTATACTCCTATATCTCCTACCCGATGGTAGGAGAGTAAAGAGATACCGTCCAGGGTGTGAGTCCTCCATGAGAGTTTTCCTCACTCTTCCAAGGCAACGAGCCCTGGCGAGGTCATCTAGTGGTGTCAGGGGACAGCCCACAATGTCTTGTGCTGTACTCACCACCCTCTGTAATACTTTCTCATCCAAGGAGCTTCTTCAGCTCTGACTGGATGGTGGGGAAGGGAAGGATTTGTACTCCTTGCAGACAGCTGGTCATTTGCATCCTTTTAGAGAGTTGTTGAGGCCACTTGGAGGCTTATCTGTGTCCTCGGGGTCACCTGAGTGATGCAAATGGGTGTGGAGCCTTCTTGGTTGCAGAATGTTTTCTGCCCTGGATCCCTTCCTGGTTGGAGACGGGCGCAGGCGGTTGGGGATGCGTCTGTGTTGTCTGCATCTCAAACTGAAGCGCAGACGGTTCCCGTAGTCTGCAGTGTTTTCTGGAAATCCGTTCACCCGCCTGCACCCTTCAAAGGGTCTTCACCCCAGTGTGCATGGCTAAATGTCTATGGAGATTGATTCCCAGTCATCCAGCTCCTGGTTGTCCCAAGGGTGCTTTTTCAGAAGGCAACTGGACTTCCTTGGTTGTTTTTTTTGAAGACGTCTCGCTTCTCATCCAAGAAGCTTAAGAGCTGAAGAAGCTTCTTGAATGAGAAGTGAAACCTCTTCAAAGAAAAACAAGAAAGTCCAGTTGCCTCATGAACAAGCATCCTTGGGACAACCAAGGACCTGGATAACCGAGAATCTCCGTTGACTAAGTTGGCAACGTTGCTTGGGGCTTCATCCAAACAGAACTTGCTTGTCCCAGGATTTCAAAGACTCCGGGCCGGTTTGAAAACAGATCTAAGCTTATCTGATTTATCGCTCGGTTTTGAGAGCTGAGCAGGTCTTTTTTTTTTAAATTTATTTCATTTCACACAACTGCAGTAGTGCTTTCTCTGCAGCCGTGAGGCTCTACGGGAGCTTGCAAACAGGCTGTTTGGCCACTGGCAGGAGTTTTTGATTTGCCTCACTTCCTGCACAATTGCAGGAATTGTTTAGACTGTCGTACGCTAACACCAACTCCCCGTTCACCAGGCACGTTATCAGTGTGCAGTTGTGCTGGCCAAAATTGCTTGCTTGCAAATAAAATCAAATAAAAAAAGAAATGCCTTTATTCAAAGATGGTCACCGTCACAGTTCACAGAGGTTATTGCAAGATAAAAGGTTCCTTTTGGTTCGTTTTGCAGACAGCCAATAAATGCACAGAGCATGAACTGAAAACCACAGACGAGAGGGCTATAGCTGTTGATGTTCTTTCCCTTTTGGCAGGAGCAGGAAGATTTTTTGGGGGGTCACGCACAGAGGTTTCCAGAAGTGGGTGGACGCGATCAGAATAGCCCTCTTTGCTGCTCTCTGACTGATCGGTTAGAAGGGAGCGCTCTGATTGGCTGGTGGCATCCTCTGCTGGTTCTCAGCACAGGTAAAGTCCCTCGGGTTACGGCCTCAACTAAGCCCAACATTCACGTTGTTAAGTAAAACATTTGTCCAGTGAGTTTTGCCCCATTTGATGGCTTTTCTCGCCCCGGTTGTTCAGTGGATCACTGAAGCTATTAAGTGAGTAAAACGGTTGTTAAATGAATCTGACTTCCCCATGGACTTTGTTTGTCCTTAGACATGGGGTCTCACTGGGTGATTCTGGGCCAATCATTCTCTCTTATTCCACTTATCTCATCTTGCCTACCATCTTCCCCTATTGGTGTCTTCTGACTGATCACTTGTGGTTTGTATCTTATGATTAATGATTGTAACTATGATTTATCATCTATGTTTGTAGGTACACTGAGAGCCTATGCACCAGAGACAAATTCCTTCTGTGTCCAATCACACTTGGCCAATAAAGAATCCTATTCTATTCTATTCTATTCTATTCTATTCTATTCTATTCTATTCTATTCTATTCTATTCTATTCTATTCTATTCTATTCTAT
>NC_138207.1:103004275-103041775 GCF_964194415.1 Vipera berus | reverse complement strand
AGCCTGGCAATGGTTTGTGGAATATATCATATTTCAAGTGCCTGGATTAACTCTGCGGTGGGAAGTCAGATGAAGACTTTAACAACGGTTAACAAATGGATGGGGAGAAGGGTGGTTGTTGTTTTTTTAGATAGTCCCCCAGTTTTGAAAAGGATTGTACAAGATTTTGCATAGTGCAATCTCATACAAGGAGGTACCCTGGTCAATAGTTGTAACCCCAGCTAGAGGGATCCAAGTGGACAGTCGCTTAAACAGGAGCCAGCCGTGTGCCGCAGCTGCCAAAAAAGCCAGTGCAACCCTGGGCTGCATCAACAGACGGAAGGGACCTTGGAGGTCTTCTAGTCCAACCCCCTCTGCTCAAGCAGGAGACCTTACACCATTCTGGGCAAATGGCTGTCCAGTCTCTTCTTTAAAAACCTCCAGCGGGCTTGTTTTCTCCTTGACCTTATTTCCTGAAAGATAAAGTTCATCATGAAGCCCAATAAAGAGAATACCCAGGGGCGACACGCTAGCTGTCTTCCAATATTTGAGGGGCTGTCACGGAGAAGAAGGATTGGACCTTTCCTCCAAGGCACCCGAAGCGATGAATGGGAACTTATTAAGGAGAGATCCAATCTAGAACTAAGGAGAAATTTCCTGACAGTGAGAACAATTGATCCCTGGAAAGGCCTCGCTGGAGAGATGGATCCTTATGATGGAGGGGCAGAACGTTTCTGAAGACATCCCTGTTAGGAAATAAGAAACCTAAAATGGAGTCAAGCTTTTTCCATTCCATTTCTGCAGAAGATGCCAGAGTTATAAGACTGAATGTCCCGGAATATACCTAAGTAGGTCATGTAAAGCTGCAGCAGATGCATTTGTACAAGATGCTAAGCTTAGTAATTTTGGATCTTGGTCAGGTCTTCCATGGCTTGGGCCAGACAAGAAGCAACGGATGGAAACTAATCAAGGAGAAAATCAACCTGGAACTAAGGAGAAATTTCATGGCAGTCACAACAATTAATCAGTGGAACAGCCAGAGGTCTCCAGAAGTTATGGATGCTCCATCACTCTAGAGCTTTTAAGAAGAGATTGGATAACCATTTGTGTGAAACGGCATAGGGTTTCCTGCCTTCTCAAGCAGGAAGTTGAACTAGAAGACCTCTAAATTCCCTTCCAGCTCTGTTATTCTGTTAAAATTACAAAGGCAATCTGACTTTCAAAAACTAACTCTTCCCCCCCTCCCACACACACACACAATTTCACATTCAGAAAATCAAGGCAGGCAACAAGAGAGCCATACATTTTGTTAGACTCCATTGAGAAGAATTAAATGTGAAAGCCATTGTTTCATTAGATAGCCCTCAAGCCACTGAACTATATCTTCCTTGGTAAGACCTATATTTTTTTGCCTGACCGATTCTTGTGTCAACATCAAGCCTTCTTTGGTTGTCAACATTCTAGTGACATCATCTTGAAGTGATAACAGTCCTGTTCAAGTTAGTCTATTTATATGCAGAGTCCATCTAACATCTAACCTGGACAATTTTTATAAATTAGTTTTAACTTTTAATATGTATTAATTATTACGGGCATAGTTGTTTAATCACTTTTTAATTTTTGTATCCTGTTTTTTATTATGTATTGCCCTGTTCACCGCCCTGAGTCCTTCGGGAGAAGGGCGGTATACAAATTAAATTATTAAATTATTAAATTAAATCCCCCTACAAGTAGTTACAGAGACTTGTTTACACATGTAGTAATTAGGGGTGCTTGGTGCTTTCTGAGCTTGCTTGTTTTCTTGCCGACGTTTCATCACCCAAACTAGGTAGCATCATCAGTTTTTCAACTTATTTTGCTTTTGATGGTGACGAAACAGTAAAATTAGAGTGAGAACTAGGAAGCCTTAACACCGTAGAGCTGCACAAGGACATCGTTTGGGAGATTCTCAGGATTTCCATGGTAGAAGAATTCCCCAGCAGTTCTTTTGCTAAAGTCCCCCAAGAAGGACTGACTTCTAGATTGATCAACCAGTGGACAGGCAGGCACAAGAATCATCTGATGGAGAGGTCTGCTGAACATTTATTTAGCAGGCAGCCATTCGTTTTTTGAATCTCTTTGAATCATTGTGTGATGTACCTGGAAAAAATATATATTTCTCAGACAGACATTACAGGATAAAACTGGTTGATGGGGGAACTCATGCGCTCGTGACCTCTCGACTAGACTACTGCAACGCTCTCTACATGGGGCTGCCCTTGAGGACCACCCGGAAGCTCCAACTGGTACAGAATGCAGCCGCGAGAGTTGTGTTGGGAGTCTCCCGATACTCCCACGTTACACCTCTGCTCCGTGAGCTGCATTGGTTACCAGTTGCCTTCCGGGTGAGATTCAAGGTACTAGTAATGGTATTCAAAGCCCTACATGGCAGGGGTCCGGAGTACCTGAGGGAACACCTGCTGCCGGCATCGACTTCCCTCCGCCCTGTGCGTTCCCACAGAGAGGGCCTCCTCAGGGTGCCACCGGTCAGAGAATGTCGACTGGTGGCCCCCAGGGGGAGAGCCTTCTCTGTGGGCGCCCCAGAGCTATGGAACCAGCTACCGGTGGAGCTCCGGACGGCGCCCGACCTTCGCTCCTTTCGCCGCGAGCTAAAAACATACTTTTTTGAACAAGCTGGCCTGGCCTGATGAGGGGATTGGGGGGGGGGTTTCTGCTATTGCTATTTTATTAGGTTTTAAAGATGTATTCTAGTATGTGGGCATTTATTTAATCTTGTTTTAATTTTTGTAATTTGTATTTTTATTCTTGCCCTGTTCACCGCCCTGAGTCCTTCGGGAGAAGGGCGGTATAGAAATAGTATTAAATAAAATAAATAAAATAAATAAATGAATGCCACATTCACACATATACTACTCAAACTCTCATTCTTGTGACCTTCAACTGGGAGAAATGGTGCACCATTTTTGACCCAAGGTACCTCCAATGGGCCGACTTACAGCCCGTGTTCAAAATCTGGGGCTCACAATTCCAGAGGGAATGACATTTGGAAAGTTTTGACTCTTTCAGTGCTACTGTCTGACAGAAACTGTTTTCCTGCAGAGATTGTTTTAATCCCCTCTGTTCTATTCTCCTCCAATTCAATCACAGGGCTTTTGTCTTTCGTCAATTTGAGCTTCTTTTTTTTTGTCACATACATTAATCATCTGAGTTGGAATCTTCCTCGCCATCAGCTGTTGCTTTAATATCTGCAGTGAAGATCAGCCGAACATCCACGATCATTTTGTACTTGCAATATTGACCAGTTATAAATTAATAAAGGCCTAAATGATGGCCTGTAGATAGAAACCCAACTTTTACCCAAGGTTATCTCCTACATAAGAGGGTCTCATTATAAGTAATACACTTTTGTTGTGAGACACTGCAGCTTGGGTGTCTGAAACTGGTATCCCTCGTAGTGGAGTAGCTAGATTTAGGTTGCAAAGCTCCAGATGGCCACTAAGTGGCAGGAAAAGAATTCTTTGCTGCCAGCTAGTGGTCTCCTGTATTTTTGCAAGCAGTCTCTGATAGTTCTACATATAGTGAATTATGGATGAATGTCTAAACTGTATCATGAAAAAGAAGAAAAAATCTCTCTCTCTCTCTCTCTCTCAATAGCTAATCATCTATTTCTAACAATCTGTCTATCTATCTATCTATCTATCTATCTATCTATCTATCTATCTATCTATCTACTTACCTACCTATCTACCTATCATTATCTATCTATCTATCTATCTATCTATCTATCTATCTATCTATCTATCTATCTATCTATCTATCTATCTATCTATCTATCTATCTATCTATCATCTCTCTCTCTCTTTCACATCTCTCTCTCTCTCTCTAGCTGGATAGCTAGATAGCTAATTATTTCTCTCTCTCTCTCTCTCTCTCTCTCTCTCTCTCTCTCTCTCATATCTCTCTCTCTCTCTCTCTCTCTCTCTCTATCTATCTATCTATCTATCTATCTATCTTTCTATTTCTCTCTATCGCAGTCTACCCTACAGCCCTGGAATTTTCTAATGATCTTCCTTCTAATATTAGCCGGGCACAATCCTGCTTAACATTGAAGAAGCTTTCTTCAACCCAACTCACTTCACAGGGTTGTCGTTGTGGGGAAAATAGGAAGAGGAGGGCAGAATGGGACAACTCGCTGTGGCCAAATCACTGCAGCCAACTCGCCACGGCCAGCTTGCCACGCGACAATTCACGATGGGACAATTCAACAATTCAATTTAATTATTTTAAATAATTAAAAATTAATAATTTTTGGCCACTCACATTTTATTCTGCCCCTCTGTTTGCATCCCTTCTTTCATGATTCCATTCCTCCATTTCTTGGATATTGGTGTAACTCTTGTCCTGAGTTGGCCGTGATGAGTTGGCACAGGGCGAGTTGTGCTAGGCCCGAGGAAGGAGTAGAAGGAACGTTCGCTGCCTTGAGTTATTTATAAAGACAATAAGGATGGGATATAAATAAATAAGGGCATTTCCTTGCCATTGTGATGTGTTGAGATAAGAGTTTTGCTACTGATCCCTCTTCATATTACACAATCACAATCCCCACAGTTCTCCAGGAAGAGGGAATGTGTATGTACCTTTTGTGCTGATATTCTCTTTGTTATACTGTAGTAGCCTAAGTCTAGAACTGCAGGTAGCTTGATATGCATACAGTATGCATTTATACACACACACGCACACACACACACACACACACACACACACACACACACAGAGACAGAGAGAGATACATACATACATACATACATACATACATACATACATATACATATAAGCCCTAGTGAGTCTTTTGGAGAAAAAAATTAATATAATACCTGGTCTTATTTTCAGGGGAAACTATATATATATATATATATACACACACATACACACACACACACACACACATATATACACACATATATATATATACCTACACACACACATATGTGTGTGTGTGTGTATGTGCCTGTGTGTCTATATTTGTATATGTGTGCATGTATATTTGTATATGTATGAATACAAATTTAGCAATCCAAATTTAATATAAAATGATTGTCGCAGTAAGCCACTGCTGCCTGTGGACAGCCCTAATTTGGGCTGATACAGGCAAAAGATTTCTCCCATATTTGGGTTGACAGGGTGTATAAAAAAACACTCAAGACATACATACATACATACATACATACATACATACATACATACATACATACATACATACTGGCTTCAGGAGAATTACTTAAAGCAGAGGTGAACAGCCCAAAGCCCAGATGTGCTGTCCATCATTTATCTTGCTATTTGAAAGAAACCCCGGCCTCCCCTTCCTTTGTGGCAAGATGACTGCATTAAATTCTCTATATGGTCTAAGGTACCTATTTTACTGCTTTAAATGCCTGCTGGCCAACAGCAGACCCACACAGCACACATCGTGTCAACGTGCACCCCAGCTCTGATTCCCCAAAGCAATAAATACGTCAATAGGATAAATGTATTCTCCAGCTGAGTGCAGATTGCTCATTCTGATTTAAAGTAATGCCAGTGAGTTTTTTGGGGCGCTGTTCAGATGGAGGTGACTTGCCCAACGGTCCAGGATTGTCCTCTAAGCCTTCTCCTCACCCAGCCCTTCCTGGGTGCGATGCCTGTGTTTGCGACGAGATTGTAATTACTTCCTGCTGCTGTAAGGACAGCCTTTTCCATCCCTCGCCTGCTTCTCTCCCGCCTGTGTAACCTGAGAATAGAATCATCCAGTTAGGCTCTGACAGCCTTTGATAGATGGCAGGCCATCGTGTTAGAGCATTTGACAGCCTGCAGTTTGTCAGATTTTATATCCCCCGCTTGCCGAAGTGAAAGCCTTAAGAAGCCCTGGTCGAAAGGTGGTGGGTTTTTAGCGCAGAGGTAAAAAAAAAAAAGTCACCTGCAGACCCCAGGACTAGTGGACATTTTGCCACTCCAAGGCCTGAGTGCTTGGAAACATTTCAGCTCTAACGCGAATCCCTGGTCTTGACGAAGGATCCGATGACCAGAATACAGGATTGGAGAGAAGCTGGAGAAAAAAAATACCGCTGGATTTAAAACAAATCAGTTATCTGAGGGACTGTCTCTAGCCGGGCACATCCACCCGACCCACTAGAGGAGGGAGGCGGGATGCAGGCAGTACATGAAACCACACACCCCTCCGGTCCACGGAAAAACCTCTCTCCACGGAACTGGTCCCTGGTGCTCAAAAGGTTGGGGACCTCTGCTTTAAGGCAGAGGGACCGGTGCCGTGGAGAAAGGTTTTTCCGTGGGCCGGAGGGGGTGCGGTTTTGAATACTGCCTGCATCCCGAGGATGGAGCTTTGTTTGCTTCTACAGCCCGCTTGCCGGCATGCTGGAGACTGGTCCCAGTCCATGGACCGGGAGTTGGGGACCCCTGCTCTAAGGAGGTCTACCTGGCGGGAGCCAGAAGAAGGGCCTTCTGTGTGGTGGCTCCCTCCTTCCCTCTGGAAATTAGACCGGCCCCCACTCTGAAAGTCTTTTGGAAGGCCCTGAAGTCCTGGTTTTACCACAGACCTGGGGAATCCAGAATGGATTCTATTCTATTCTATTCTGTTCTGTTCTGTTCTGTTCTGTTCTGTTCTGCTCTGCTCTGCTCTGCTCTGCTCTGCTCTGCTCTATCTATTCTACTCTGCTCTGCTCTGCTCTGCTCTGCTCTGTTCTGTTCTGTGGAAGAGGCTTCATAATCAGTCCTAAGCTGCATCAACAAAGGGATAGTATTAGGATCACGTGAAGTGTTAATACCTCTTTATGCTGCTTTGTGTAAGACCGCTTGAAATACTGCATTCAGTTTTGGTCACCATGGTCCAAAAAAGATGGTGATACTCCAGAAGGAGTGCAAAGAAGTGCAATGAAGATGATTAGTAGGCTGGCGGTTGAATCATATGATGAGTGGTTAAGAGACATGAGTATGTCTACTCTAATGAAGAGAAGGACAAGGGGGTGACATGATAGCAGTCTTCCAGTACTTGAGAAGCTGTCACAGAGGAGATGTTTCTCCAAAACATCTGAGAGCAGGACAAAAAAATAATGGGTAGAAGATCATTAAAGAGTGATCCAACTAGAACTAAGGAGAAATTTCTTGGAAGTTAGAACAATTAACCAGTGGAACTGCTTGCCTCCAGACGTTGTGGGTGCTCCATCACTGAAGGTTATTAAGAAGAGATTGGACAGTCATTTTTCTGAAATGGTATAGGGTCTCCTGCTTGAGCTGGCGGTTGGACTAGAAGGTCCCTTTCCTACTTTGTTATTCCATATTCTGAAAGAGGAATTCCTATTGCTAGCTGTCACTGTGAGAGGACAACACGCTGGCAAATTTCCCAGAAGCAGAGTAAGAAATACAATCTAATAGACTGGCACCAGGAACAGGATGCCAAAGATCAGGAGCCAGTCCTGAAACACCAAATATTTTTTTCACACTCCACTCCCGTGCTTCTAAAAGGGAAACAAATGAAATTAGTAGAAGCCTTCATCTACAAACAAATAGCCAGCTCAGCTTCCTCCCTTTCAGCTATTATGTGTGCAAAAATAGGTGCAAGGATCTTCAGAGGCTCTCAATTGCTTTGTAAACTGGAATTAGCAGAGGTGGGAAGGAAGGAAGGAAGGAAGGAAGGAAGGAAGGAAGGAAGGAAGGAAGATAGATTTGGATATTACACAAGGATCTGCAAATTGTACTCAAATGGAAGCCATTTTGCATTAAAAAAAATCATGAAGCATAAACTGTAGACTAGGTGATGTGCAGAGGATCTGAAAGCCATCTTTCCCCTTTAAGAGCCAGAGAATTAAATGCTGTATGATTTTAAACCCGGGAGACCTCTGTCAAAATTCTGCCAGCGAACAAGCAGATTGCTCACCAACTCTGCAGAGTTTTGGGGCACAGCAGGTTAGAAAACTCACCGCTTCGAATGCAGAGCGCGATGGAAACCCCCTTAGCCATTGGACCCAGATGATGGCTTGAGAACCCAGACGTCTGGAATTGCTTTTGTAGCTGTTTGAAGAACCTGGTTAGAGATGCCTGCAAATCTGATTCTACCACCTAGAATATGAGTGCTGGAAAGAATGCAAGGGAGAAGTGATCAATGAGCTCCTCCGAGGTGGCACTACTTATGGATTGCTTTTACCATAGCTTATGGGATACGTTGCTTTTGCATCATGCTGCAAAACACAATAATTTGGGGTAATGCACGAGAATAAGCCAGGCTCAGGCAAACTGCCTCAGAACTTAGTAGGGAACTTAACTTAGTACTTAGTTACTTAATACTAGAAATGATGATAATAATAACAATAACAATAACAATAACAATAACAACAACAATAACAATAACAACAACAACAACAACAACAATAACAACAATAACAATAACAACAACAACAACAACAATAATAATAATAATAATAATAATAATAATAATAATAATAATAATAATAATAATAATAATAATAATAGTAATAGAGCTGGAAGGGACCTTAGAGGTCTTCTAGTCCAAGCTCCTGATGAAATGTAGCAAAGCAAAGAAGGGCTGAAGGCTGAAACATACGAAGAATGGTTTCAGGAACTGGGTATGTCTAGGATAGTGAAAAGGACCAGGGGTGACATGATAGCAGTCTTCCGATATCTCAGGGGCTGCCCCAAAGAAGAGGGAGTCAAGCTATCCTCCAAAGCACCAGAAGGCAGAATAAGAAACAACGGATGGAAGCTCATCAACGAGAGAAGCAACCTGGAACTAAGGAGGCATTTCCTGACAGTGAGAACAATTAATCAGAGGAATGGCTTACCTCCAGAGGTTGTGGCTGCTCCTCTGGCTGAATTCTTCCAATAGACCTCATTTTTTGGCCAAATTCTGAAAGAATGAGTGTAATTGATATAGTGTTTTTTTTGCCTGTAGTGCTAATAATAGCAACCCTGGTAACATTCTTTAACATTCTGAGAATACTTTACAACAGCTTGAGACAGAGGTCATTTTCATCCTTCAACTCAATAGAATAACAGGGTTGGGAGAGACCTTGGAGGTCTTCAACCCCCTACTCAGGCAGGAAACCCTATACCAGGGGTCTTCAAACGTAGCCCTTTTATGACTTGTGGATCTTAACTCCCAGAATTCCTCAGCCAGCGTGCCTGGCTGAGGAATTCTGGGAGTTGAAGTCCAAAGTCATAAAAGGGCCAGGTTTGAAGACCCCTGCCCTATACCATTTCAAACAAATGTTGTCCAGTCTCTTCCTAAACACCTCCAGTGATGGAGGAGTGCCCACAACTTCTGAAGGCAAGCCGTTCCACCGATTAATTGTTCTCACTGTCAGGAATTTCTCCCTTAGTTCCAGGTTGGTGCTGTCCTTGATTAGTTTCCATCCATTAACAGAATAACAGAGTTGGAAGGGACCTTGGAGGTCTTCTAGTCCAATCCCTTGCTCAGCCAAGAAACCCTATACCATTTCAGACAAATGCTTGTCCAATGTCTTCCTGAAAACCTCCAGGGTTGGTTCACCCACAACTGCTGAAGGAAAGCTGTTCTCACTGATTGATCGTTCTCACTGTCGGAAAATTTCTTCTTGGTTCCAGGTTGCTTCTCTCCTTGATTAGTTTCCATCTGTTGCTTCTTCTCCTCCCTTCAGGTGCTTTGGAGATTAGGGTGACCCTCATCTTCTTTGGGACAGCCCCTGAGATACTGGAAGGCCGTCTTCGCTTCTTGGTGAAGGAGGAAGTGTCCTGTTATTGTTAGGGATCCTGGAGCCTGTTAGATTTCATTCAATAATCATACGACAATGGAAACCTCATCTTCTTTCTTCTTCCTTCTACCACACCTTTGTGGGTGCATATTGCAATGGACGGAGGGGTGGGGAAACAAAATGAGAATTATTTAAATCTGATAAGAAACAATGAAGACCCCTTTAAATACCTGATTAACACTCCCAATTTCTGCACATAATTGGAAATTGCCAGCGCTTTCCAGAAGAACAAGCTAGCTTCCGCAATCTCTGCTTAATTGTCTTAGTTATTTCAGTGGACGCTGGATCCATCTGTTTTGCTGCCTGTTGTTTTGTTGTTTAAAGGGCTGATGGACCACATGTGGTTCATTGACAAGAGGCTCTAAGAGCTGACAAGGCTTCATTGCTCACGTCCCCTTTAATTACCTCCATGAGAATTCAACCAATTCCAGAAGGAAATGTTGATTTTAGGGAACAGCCAAATTTACACCTGGCTGGAGAACAGAGTAGATTCCACCATGAAAATTCTGCTAATGATATTTCGACGAGGTCCCACTCGTCATCTTCAGGCTGGTGTCTTCGGCTTCGTGCTTGTGTGAGCAAAGCGTGATCGGAGCCGCCGTCTCTCTATAAATATTGGTGGGGTTGTGTGGGGTGCTGGCTTTGTTGCTGTAAGTGGGTTGGTTGGCTGTGTTGTTACATCTTGATTGGTTGATGGCGTTATTGTTTGCAGATTAGTCAGCTGTTTTGTAATATCCTGTGTGGCTGAGGTGTTGGCTGTGTGTCCATTAGTCTTTTGTGTTGTAACGACCTGGATAATGGACTGTGTGATGACATCCTGAGCTCTAGTGTAGTGCAAGGATCTCATCACACAGGATGTCATTACACAGCCCATTAAGATGCAGTCGGCCCAGGTTCGAATCTCAGAAGGGTATGGCTGACTGATGAGAACAAATAAGTTTGAAATGATCATATCGGTCCCTTTATTCTTTGTTAGCAAGCCAAAAAAATTTTTTACACAAATATGAGCTGCCACTGCTGTGGCTACTGCCTGTAGATGGCCTTGGGCTAGGCTGAAACAGGAAATAAGATTTGTCCCATGTCTGGGACCAAGCAAGTGTATTCTGAATGCTTAACAAACATTATATATATATATATATATATATATATATATATATATATATATATATATATATATATATATATATATATATATATATACGCAGTGCTTTTTTGTTAAAGAAAAAGGTGCCGGAACTCACACATGTCATACAACCCGCCTTGCCTACCCTACAATGTTCCATCCAAAAAAGGTGCCGGAACTCCATTCTGAGCGTTCTATGAGAAAAAAAGCCCTGTATAAAAGCCACCAGCCTGAGGATGACGGATGAGATTTCGTCGAAACGTTGCCCTGATACCTCCAATTCTACGTGGGAAAAAACCCGAATGACCAAAGATCTACATACAAACACCCGCGAAAACCTCAGAAAATTGGTAACAAAATGAAAGCACAAAGCAGCGACATTAATCCATTCTGGGCAAGTACAATAGCATCCTTAATAGTTATCCTGCAAATTTACTAGTCACAATTGGTCCTCTCTGGAAAAGCTGTAGTTTTACTGCTGGAAGAAATGAAGGGGGGAGGCAAGAGGTTATTTTTCTGTAATGCAAATTTTGAAAACAAATAGGAAAATAATGAATTAAGAGAATAGAATAGAATAGAATAGAATAGAATAGAATAGAATAGAATAGAATAGAATAGAATAGAATAGAATAGAATAGAATAGAATAGAGAATGGAATGGAACGGAAGAGAATAGAGTGGAGTGGAGTGGAGTGGAGTGGAATGAAACAGAATGGAACGGAACAGAATAGAATGCAGAACAGAACAGAACAGAACAGAATAGAATAGAATAGAAATATGGAATGCAAAAGTGTGAGCGAGCCCTTTCCCAAGACAGGGTTTGTGAAGGAAAACTTAGTACTCGGGTCAATATTACGGACACCTTCACACGCTCAGCCCCTGCTCAGCTTTGACTATATGAGAAAAGAACCTTGCAAGACGATGTGAGTCATCACAATGCCAGGAGGAGCATCAAATATTTGAACTGTTTCAGAAACTCCTGATTCAATTTGACACTTCAAATCTGATCAGAGCCAATTTGGGCATTCGGTTCCCAGGGCTGATTTGATTCCAGTTTGATCACTTCTTCAAATCAAATCAGCCCTTCACGTGTTCCTAGAGCTGGTCTTTCATAAGCTATCCCTCTTTTTAAACACTTGAGGTGTAAACAGAATACGATACAGCCATGTTAACATTATTTTTATGTCAGAATAAGCTCCTCCCTATTTTATACACTAGCTGTCTGGGTAATTCTGGAATTCTACACACCTTTAAGCTGCCCAGGTTGACAACCCCTAGTCTAGCCTTGTTTAACTAGGTTACGCTGTCTGGCCTGCAAAAATCTGAAAGACCACCAGATGGCGGAACAGAGGAGCAAAATGTCTCTCTTTGTTTCCATCTCTGTAGCTCAGATATGCTAGTCCTAATTTAATCCATGTCTTGACATTATTCTGATTTTACTTCCCAGCAAGGGACAGGCATATCAAAATAACAGTAGGATTAAAGTTGACGTAGCTGATAGGCCAGGAAGAAGGGGAATTTGGCACATGGTTGCTATTTTAGTTGACAATCAAGTATTCTTAGTTGCATGCATTTCCATAACAAAAAAAATGGACACATTCATCCACACATCTACAAATGAATGGGGCTATTCGTAGGCATTTATCCATATGAACAATTCATAAATCCAAAAAACCCCGATGTGGTGCAGTTTTGAGAACTTGGTTCATGAATAAGTATGTCTTTCCTTAGTTCATAGGTCATTTTGTTGTGACATTAGCTGTTGATCTCCATACTTTTGGCTTCAGTGCGTGTTAGCGGTCTTCCAATATTTGAGGGGCTGGCCCAAGAGAAGAGGGGGTCTTCCTCTTCTCCAAAGCAGCTGAGGGCAGGACAAGAAGCCGTGAATGGAAGCTTATCAAAAAGAGAAGCAACCTAGAACCAAGGAGAAATTTCCTGACAGTGAGAACAATCTGGAAGTTGTGGGCGCTCCATCACTGGAGGTTTTCAAGAAGTGTGAACGGCCACTTGTCTGGAACGATATAGGCCAGGGGTAGGCAACCTTGGCTCTTTTATGACTTGTGGACTTCAACTAGGTTGGTTCTCTCCTTGATTCGTTTCCATCTGTTGCTTCTTGTCCTGCCCTCTGGTGCTTTGGAGAATAGGTTAAACATTCTATGTTTAAAGGACCTTGGAGGTCTTCTAGTACAACCCTCTGCTCAAGCAGGGGACCCTAGACCATTTCAGTGGAATGGGTGTCCAACCTCTTCTTAAAAACCTCCAATGTTGGAGCACCCACAACTTCTGGAGACCAGCTGTCCCACTGGCTACATGTTCTAACCGTCAGGACATTTCTTCTTAGTTCTAGGTTGGTCTTCTCCTACCTAGCTGTAGCAAAAGCAGTTAAGGTGGCTGGATCCCTCCATTGCAACAGCAATGGAGGCGTCATTGAGAAATATAAAAGCCAGGTGAAGGACCAATTGCCTTGAAGAAAATCTTATGTGTTTCCTGTATGTGTTCTCTAAGACTTTATGCAGACTTGACCACACTT
Organism: Vipera berus; assembly: GCF_964194415.1. Classification (NCBI taxonomy): domain Eukaryota; kingdom Metazoa; phylum Chordata; class Lepidosauria; order Squamata; family Viperidae; genus Vipera; species Vipera berus. Next base: position 103,028,347 of record NC_138207.1, on the reverse strand, counting down.
AAAAAAACAAACAAAAAACGATTGCCCATTTATATTTAATAAGAACGCACAAGATTTAGTTTCCCCATAGTTACTATGGCATATTTTTATGCCCTTCCTGGCAGGAGGTCCAAAAGATGGACATTCACTATAAAAGGTAAAGGTAAAGGTTCCCCCGCACATGCATGCTAGTCGTTTCCGACTCTAGGGGCCGGTGCTCATCTCTGTTTCAAAGCCGAAGAGCCAGTGCTTGTCCGAGGACATCTCCATGGTCATGTGGCCGGCATGACTACACGCCAAAGGCGCACGGAACGCTGTTACCTTCCCACCGTAGTGGTCCCTATTTTTCTACTTGCATTTTTACGTGCTTTCAAACTGCTAGGTTGGCAGAAGCTGGGACGAGTAACAGGCGCTCACTCTGACATTCACTATATCCATGCTTTAATAATCTCAAGGTGTTTGAACTTTAACCCCTAGATCCTTATCAGAAAACATGATGTGTTCTTATGAATACAGTTCAAAGAATTGTGACCTGCCTTTTCCAAAAGAATATCCGCCATTGATTACCCGGGTCATGTGGCAAGAACCAATCGCCCTTCTTCTCTTGTGTTGACATGGAATAAAATAACTAATTGTTTCTGCAAGTGCAAAGGCCAGCATTTTTGTAATCGCTTTCTTGATTATGAAGAGATGAAACAAGAAATGGCGGCTACATCTGCACCGTGTCGGGATATCTAAAAGGAGCTTTTCTGGATTTCTTTGGGCTTACACCATATCGACTGACGTCTATTGATCTTAAATAAAAAATGTAGCGTGTTGAAAGCGTTTTCCCAAACAGTATAAATTAATTGCTCCCGCACCATAGAAAACAAGAAACAGCACCACAGTCATTAACATTTCCTGGCAGCAAAACGGAAAGGGTGTGTTTCAAGCACAGATCTCAGGATGTGGGGAAAGCTTCACAGTGATGCCAATATTAATATGAGATAATCCTGGATTCTGCCAATTTCTGATTATTGCAATGGAGCGAACAATGTTAATAGCCTGGGCAATCCACGTTGGAGATTGTTGTCCTGTTCAGCCAGACCAGCCGATCCACTTATTGTTTTCAGCTCTCCAAAAGACTTAACAGGGGCTTTCCACCAGATCACAGATGACATCTGGAAGTGGTCTGCTTTCCTAAGATGATTAGGGGACTGGAGGCTAAAACACATAGAAATAGAAATAGCACTTAGACTTATATAGTGCTTCGCAGTGCTTTACAGCCCTCTCTGAGTGGTTTACGGAGTCGGCCCGTTGCCCCCAACAATCTGGATCCTCATTTGACTGACCTCAGAAGGACGGAAGGCTGAGTCAACCTGGAGCTGGTCAGGATCGAACTGCTTGGCGTGGGGAGCGTTAGCCTGCAATTCTGCATTCTAACCACTGCGCCACCACGGCTCACATAAAGAATGGTTGCAGGAATTGGGTATATCCAATTTAATGAAAAGAAGGACTAGGGGTGACATGATAGCAGTCTTCCGATATCTAAGTGACTGACACAAAGAAGAGGGGGTCAACCTATTCTCCAAAGCACCTGAAGGCAGGACAAGAAGCAAAAGGATAGAAACTAATCAAGGAGAGAACCAATTGGTAATTAAGGAGAAATTTCCCAACAGAACAATTAATCACTGGAATGGCTTGCCTTCAGAAGTTGTGGATGCTCCATCACTGGAGGTTTTTGAGAAGAGACTGGATAGCCAATTGTCTGGAAGGTATAGAGGAGGAGGAGGAGGAGGAGGAGGAGGAGGAGGAGGAGGAGGATGGAAGGGTCTCCTGCCTGAGCAGGGAGTTGGACTAGAAGACCTTCAAGGTGTCTTCCAACTCTGTTATTCTGCTATCGATCACTAGAGGCATTTAACTAGTAGATAGCAGCCATCTGTCATAGAACTTGTTGTAACAAATAGCATTGCAGGTTCCGTCAGTATTGGACTAGAGGATCTATTGTATCCTCAAACCCGTGTCCTCGACATTACCTTAAGATCATACAGCATATGACATCATGTTATACAGAGAGAAGGATAATAAGGGGATGAAACGTGTACTGTGTTTTGTGTGCCTGGTTAGACTTGAAGTACATTGATCTGCCCTTGGGGCCTGACTTAGGACATGTCCCTCTTTGCGCCAGTCATGATGCAAACACATCCTGAATGGTATCCGTTCTGTCCCCATGATGTTTTGAACCTCCCCTTCCCAACCCAATGTCAAGGTTCAGACTGATGAACCCAACCAAGTAAACACCTTTGAGACGCTCCTATCTCTTAATGTAAAACTTTATTGAGTACATCAATTCGGCACTAATGAAAGCAAAACCAGCTCGGGCCAGACCCCACCCAACCCCTATAGTAAAAGCATAGAATTATTCTTCCTCTCTCTTGGTCAAGTCAGATTGCCCAATCAAGCTGGAAAATATTGCTATGAGAAAGCATCTCCAAGTCTACCCAGACACTGTCCTTGAATCTCACCATCTGGCCTCTTGATATTTGCAGCTCACATTCCAATCCCACCCCCTCCCCAGGTTCGTTGTCAAGTTGAGAAGCAACAATTTTCACAAACTTGACTGAAAGAGACCTGGCCCTTTTTAACCAAACCTGCCCTAAAATAATCTTATAGGCTTCCAGCATGATGCAAGGACAATCTCAAAATATGTAAAATTTGTCTGGCTTTTGCTAGTTGAAGTTAGGAGACTGGGAGTGACTATGAATGGAAGCCATAGAAAACCACAGAGGGATCAGCAATGAGAGTCGAATGTTTCGTTCCAGTGTAGTGTTCTGCCAATTCAAGGATGGGTGGAGATCAATTCCACCCAGCATTGTATGTGTCAATCCATTGAGGTTGACCAAACCAGGAAACAGATTCCACAACTATACTATTCTTTATTGACACAGGCTACTGTAAGAGAGGCTTACAAGCCTGACTGTATTTTTCCCTTCCCTCCCATTTATAAATCAGGAAGTCAGGGAAGATCCAGTCTCATCCTAATGCTTTCCCTCTTTCCTGGACTTAAGGCATATTTTTGTATATGTTGTTGGAATTGTCTTTGAATAGTTTCTCCAAACTCACTCCAATGGTTGCCTAGAGCAGGGGTCCTCAACCTTGGCGACTTTAAGACTTGTGGACTTCAACTCCCAGAATTGTTTGGATGAATTCAAATGAACATGTTTGAATGAACTCAAAGCTGTTGTGTAATTGCCTCACATCCTGCTTCTCTTATATCGCTAACCAAGAGCAAAATTTAAGGGTAAAAAGATCTTATTTGTATGTATAACAGAATCCAATCCAAGTTGGTCATCAGGACTAGAGATTGTGCTGGAGTCCATTCTCAGGAAATTTCTCTCTGTGTGTGTGCAAGTGGTACCTGGTTATGTGTGGCTTTTAGCTGTTCACTGGTGCATTGAAGACTGGCTATTAAGTTGTTGGTTGTTGTTTCCTTGTGCTGCTGCACACTTGGCTCCTGGTGGTAAGTCAGCATTCCTTTTGACTGACAAGGGGTCTGTTTCCCAGGCTTCAATTGTTTCCCGGGCTATTTTTGTCCCTGCTCAGCCAACAAATTTAGTAGCTGTGAAATTGAATGGGTGTCCTGGTTCATTGCAATGGGAAGCGAATGTGAGAATAACAGAATAAGTGACTTTGGAGGTCTTCTAGTCCAACCTTATGCCATCCTGGACAAGTGACTTCCCAATCTCTTCTTAAAAACCTCCAGCGATGGAGCAAGCGCTCACAAGCAAGCATCCGAAGGCAAGCCGTTCTGCTGACTAATTGTTCTTGCTGTCAGGTTTTATCCTTTGCTTTTGCACAAGGCCCCACTTTAGTTTAATGGCGTGTCGGGCGATGGCACCAATTTACAGCTAAAGGTTTAGATTGCAGACAGCCTGAATGGATAACAATAAATTAATTTTAAAGGGCTAGAAAAGTGTTCCCTGACGTATGGGGGAGGGTGCCTTTGCTCTCCAGGCCAATAATTTACAAATGTGTGTCCTTTCTCATCCTGAGCTAACATCTTGAAAGCCGCTAGTTAAAAACCAGTCACATGACATAAATTATTTTTTTATTAATATTTCAGCTGAGTGATAATGGCAAACCCATAGTCATTAACCTGAGATGAGTTTCATTTATGACCAAAAGACTTAGGTAGCTTGTAACCAAAGCCATTACGTTGCAGTGTGTGATGTGCTGAACTGCAAGCTCCCTTAGTTAACAAAGAGAACAGAAAGAATATAAACTATGCTGACTGTACAACCTTGTTTTTTTTATCTTATTTATGCAGGTACCGCAGGGACGTGGTGGCTCAGTGGGTGAGGATGCTGAGCTTGTCGATCAGAAGGTTGGCAGTTTGGCGGGTCGAATCCCGAGTGCCGCATAGCAGAGTGAGCTCCTGTTACTCGTCCCAGCTTCTGCCAACCTAGCAGTTTGAAAGCACGTTAAAATGCAAGTAGAAAAATAGGGACCACTCCGGTGGGAAGGTAACAGCGTTCCGTGCGCCTTTGGCGTCTAGTCATGCCAGCCACCTGACCACGGAGACGTCCTCGGACAAGCGTTGGCTCTTCGGCTTTTAAACGGAGATGAGCACCGGCCCCTAGAGTCGGAAACGACTACCATGCATGTGCGGGGGAACCTTCACCTTTACCTTTATGCAGGTACCAAATATTGCCAGCCAGTTAGACATTGCTAAGGGTCCAGTTCTCTCTTCAAGGATCTTCAGTCTTCCTGGCTTCTTTATTCAATCCCAAGGGAAGCGATGCTAATGACTTTATGCCCCGGGAGCAGAAACATCCAAGAATTTTGTAGAAGGAAAAAGAGAGTGAAAGAAGAAAACTCAGAAGCAAACCCCATACGTGGTAATCACCACACCCCCAATCCTCACTGATGACGTCACCTAGTTGGGTAACGAAGCACCTGCCAGCGAATCCAAAGGGGCTTATTTTTTCAGGAGGCAACTGGACTTTCTTGTTTGTTTTTTCCTTTGAAGACGTTTGCTTCTCATCCCAGAAGCTTCTTCAGCTCTGACCTGGATGGTGGGGAATGGAAGGATTTATACTCCTTGCAGTCAGCTGGACGTTTGCATCCTTTTTGAGAGCCGTTGAGGCCCCTTGGAGGTTTGTCTATTTTATTTATTCATTTTTATTTTAATTCCATTTATATCCCGCCCTTCTCCGAAGACTCAGGGCGGCTTACAAGCTTAGCAGTAGCCTTCATTCTATGTATATGCCTGCTTATTAGGGCTTTCACACACACACCCCAAGCGGCATTATTACAAAGTCAGCTTAATTGCCCCCAACAATCTGGGTCCTCATTTTACCTACCTGGGAAGGATGGAAGGCTGAGTCAACCTTGAGCCTGGTGGGACTCGAACCTGCACTAATTGCAGGCAGCTGGTGTTACTTAAGGAGGCATTAGCCCACTGCTCCACCAAGCACATCTATGTCCTCGGGGGTCACCTGAGTAGTGTAAATGGAGACTTCTTAGAACTGCTGAAAGGACTTGTGTTGTGCAGCTGTTGACTTTCTGGATGACTGAGAATCTCCATAGACATTTAGCTGTGCACTTTGGGATGAACCCCCTTTGAATGGTATGGGAGTAGGAACGGATCTCCACATTTCACATCTAGGGAACATTCCCACCCCCAATGTATTCTATTTGATTTTATGTTCTATATCTACCAGTTTTATTTTGACTTAGAGAAGTTCTCCTTCTTGGTTTAATTGTATGGGTAGATCAGTACAGGAGAAGGCAGGAATTGGTGGCTATCAGCTTTTTAAGGCTTTGTAAAGTCCAAGATAGGATTAGCCTGGAGCTCTTAGTCTGCAAGCTTTTTCAATAATAATTATACACACACACACACACATATATATATATAAGCAAACTGACACCCACTATAAAAACATGGCACCACCACAAACACGAAGCCGAACAAAAGCAGCACAACTCACCAGCTCAGGTCTGGAGCTGGCAGCTGAGACCAGCCCATCCACTCAGAACACACCCCCACCCAATCAGAACACACCCACCATTCAAAACACACTCCCACCCAATCAGAACACACTTGGTCCCCCACCCAATCAGAGCACACCTCCACCCACAGAACACACCCCCTCTGGCAGTTTAAAAAAGAGGAACAAACAGCCACATGCTTCTCCCAGAAGAAGGAAGCTGAAGCCACCAGCCTGATGATGACGGATGGGATTCCGTCGAAACGTTGCGCCTACACCTTTAGTTCTATGCGGGGAAAAACCCGAATAACCAAAGATCCACATATGTATATGTATGTATATATATGTGTGTGTGTTTTCTGAGGTTTTCGCGGGTGTTTGTATGTAGATCTTTGGTCATTCGGGTTTTTCCCCACGTAGAATTGGAGGTATCAGGGCAACGTTTCGACGAAATCTCATCCGTCATCCTCAGGCTGGTGACTTCATTCTTCTGGAGAAGTGTGTGATAGTGGCTGTTTTTTTCTTTTTTAAGAAAAAACAGAGGGGGTGTGTTCTGTGGGTGGAGGCTTGGCTGTGTTCTGATGGGGTGAGAAAATGCCGGATGAGATGGACAGTTGAACTGATCTGTCTTTCAGTATTTAACGGGCTGCCACAAAGAAGAGGCTAGTCAGGCTATCCTCCAAAGCACCAGAAGGCAGGACAAGAAGCCATGGATGGGAAACTAGAAATAAGGAGAAATTTCCTGACAGTGAGAACAATTAATCAGTGCAGTGACTTGCCTTCAGAAATTGGGGATGCTCCAACCCTGGAGGTTTTCATGAAGGGACTAAAATGGGGTAGGATTTCCTGCTTGAGGAGTGGGGGGTGGGGGGTGGGTTGGACTAGAAGACCTGCAAGGTCCCTTCCAACCTCTCTTATTCTGCTACCTCGCGATGTTAATTGCAACCAGCACTTGTGAGAGCAGAGTAGCTTACCGAGGCGGAGAGAAAGAAGCTGAAGAATAAATGGGGAGGCGCCAAAAAAAAAAGTCTGCACATGTTTGTGGCAGTAGCAGAGGAAACAGGCAAGAGAGGCTGGGAGTGACCGGCTGGTGTTTTGGAGGGAGGAGGAAGGATAAAGCGGAGGTAGGGATGTAGGAATGGCAAGCTAATGGAATGGCTGCAGTGACAGGCATGCTGCGGAAGAATAGTAGCCATTGGGGAAATCAGTTTAAAGTCATATTGATTCCCTTTAGAGGTGAGAAAAAGCAGAAACAGCCAGCCAGTGGCTTTTTTCACAGAAGCCGAAGCTGCTCTCCGACGATCTGTTTGTTCATTTGCTCGTTTAATTAATGATTTCCATTTCTGCCACAGACCGCAAAGTTAAAAGAGAGAGAGAGAGAGAGGGAGGGAGGGAGGGAGGGAGGGAGAGAGAGAGAGAGAGAGAGAGAGAGAGAGAGAGGGAGGGAGGGAGGGAGGGAGGGAGGGAGGGAGAGAGAGAGAGAGAGAGAGAGAGAGAGAGAGAGAGAGAGAGAGAGAGAGAGAGAGAGAGAGAGAGAGAGAGAGAGAGAAGACCAAAAAAGAAAAAAGAAACAAAAAAGGCCAGCTTTTGCCCATTTCTCTGGCCTCTCCTTTTTGTAACAGGAGACTCGCTCAAAGGGGATGAGAAAAGAAGCTCTGGGCTAAAGAGAAGAAAGAAGGGTGGAAGAAAACAAAAGGAAAATTAAAAAAAGCAGAGATGGAGAGAGAGAGAGAAAAACCAAAACCGGTCCTGATGCTTTTTCCGAGTCCACAAAGCATCTCCACTGCTCTGAGCTCTTGCCTCTGGAGAAGCAAGCAAGCAAGCAAACAAATGTCAAATCTGTGTCCTGATCCTGCTGCCTTGCCATCAGGAAGATGCTTTCCTCCAGCCTTGCTAAGGAAGTATAGGATGAAAAACAAAACAAAAGAAGACTGCTTCTCCATTTTAATCCCCATAAGTCCTCCTGGAAAGGCAGGAATCCCACTCTTCTGTCCAGGTGTGTCAGGTGTGAACAAGGAGACCCCCACGTGTAGAGTTCAAACTAATTACTTTATTGTTGTCTGCCTATAATACAGGTATCTCCCCAGATAAGGAAAGAGCCAATAAGGCTCAAAGGCATTGGGGGAGGAATCAGATCTTGCCCTCTTGTGCTTACATAGTGAGTCTAGGATGCTGCCTCCTCCTCCTCCTCCTCCTCCTCCTCCTCCTCCTAACAAGATGGAGAAATGAAATAGGAAGATCTGGGCAGTATACAATAACACAACATCAATAAATAGCCTAGGTCAGTGATGTTCAAGCTGTGGTCCTTGAACTCCTAGAGGGCCACAATGATGTCACAGGGGGTCCATGAAGGCTTGAAAAAAATGTTATGATTTAAATCTTGAGTGAAGTCTTGGGGGTCTGTGGCCATGGTCCGTGGCCAGAAAAAGGTATTTAAAGCGGGTCCGCGGTGAAGACAAAGTTGAGAACCACTGGCCTAGATAAAACCCATTTTAAGCTAACTCATTGTAATAAGTCAGGCATGAAAAAAGGAGACCAGATGTTCCTGGATAGGAGCCCAAAGCATGTAAAACAATTGCCTTTAATTCCTTCCAAAATGAAAGGAGCCGGTATACTTTTGAGCAGCAACGTACACAAATTTGGGGGACAATCATGCCTTCAATCCATCTCTCTCTTGCCCACCGTGGCCGTGGGACCTTGAACCAACCCATCAGGCTTGATAGAATCACGTTGGATATGGCAACTAATAAAGACGTTTCTTTTACCGCTGTCTGCCCCAATTGGTTTCTTCTTTAGAAGCCCAATGTAAACCGATGCAGGAGTATTTGCGATTGCAATGTGTGCTTTTGAAACGAAACAGTGCAGCACTCAAAAAGGCTTGTTGAAATGTTTAGCAGGATGATGGATCTAGTTATTCTTGTAGCTGCAATGCAAACAGGTTCAACACTGATTTTTTAACATATTTGTTGTTTATTTAGATATTATTTAATCAACTGACTATGAATATGTCTTTGCAAATCTATCCATGTCTCTCTATCATCTACCTTATCTTTTCTCTCTCTCATCTATCTATCTATCTATCATCTATCTATCTATCTATCTATCTATCTATCTATCTATCTATCTATCTATCTATCTATCCATCCATCCATCCATCCATCCATCCATCCATCCATCCATCCATCCATCCATCCATCCATCCATCCTCTTTCTCTGGCTATCTAGTTATCTATCTATCATCTATCTAGCCATCTAGCTAGCTATCATCTATCTAATCTGACTATGTAGCTATCTAGCTATCAGATAGCTATATGAATAAAATATTCCCAAATACCTCACAAAATATATGAATGGGACAAATGAGAAGCTGCAATCTAGCAGGAACAAATAACAGGAAAGGGGCTTGATTTGTCAAATAGAGACAATTGGAGAGTAACTGGATGTAGTATAATTTATTCTGTCATGCCTTCCTCCCGAAGCACAGTTTGGTACTAAGCTGATCAGACAGATGCTTCTTTAGAAATAACAAGACAGTTTTAATACTGAGCATAAATTACACTGAAATCAGGGCAGTTCTAAATGGATACATTCAGGCTGCAAAATAAACAAACAAACATTTCCTTTAATTTCACCATGATCCTAGTATTTGCTGAAAGTCAAAACACACTCAGAAATATTTACCACCTAGATTGTGGAAAGAAAGGCGGGAAAAGCAGTGAGCTGGCATTTTTAGTGATAGAAAAACATTTGCAAATATGCATGGTTTTGCACAGATAAAGCTATGAGCATTTGTTTACAGATTAAGAACAGTTACAGTAAGGCATCCTAAAATAGTGCAACACACTGTTTAATGATGTTACCTGTGTTGTTCATTGTAATTCTTTTTGATGTAACCTCATTAAAAATGTTAAAGGGAATGCTAAAAACTAAGAAGAATTATTTAGAAAAAAAGAAATGGCAAAAAGACAAGAGATGAGAACAGGACAAAGTCAAAAGTCCAGAAAAAAGGGAGAAATATAAAGGACTGACTTCCAATTCCCCCCCCCAGTAGTTATAAATATAAATGTAAATTAACCTCTTACTCTATGGTTACAGTATTACTGACATATTTTTTAAAATAATCTATTATTTTCTAATCATCAAAATGGTATATCATAATTTCATTTTTTTTTCTGTTTCAGGCAAAAAGTCCCCAAATGTTTTCAGTTGATATTAGATAATGCCTTTTCCTCTAATCAATGCTGTCAGTCTGATGTCTTCCATCATCTTCACCATCCATTCTTAAATTATGGGCACAGTTGAATCCCCTCACCTTTGTGCATATAATAATCTTGCTTCATTTGTCATGCGTAAAAACAAAATTCCATGCTCTTTCCCTTATCCAGCTATATCTATCCATCATTTTCAAAAAGAAAAATCTCTGGTTTTGGTGGTGTTGGAAGTAAAATCAATCCAATTCCGAGCTGGGAGAAAGATGCTGAAAATAAAATGGAGGCTGGCTGCAGGAAAGGCGGCTTATTTGGTAGCCAGAAACGTCAGTGACACAGCACGTTTCTGGGGGTGGCTGACAAAAGTGTTGTGATTCAGGGTCAGCCTGTGGGTTCGGCAGTTGGGTCGGACGACTCAGAGGAGGAGGAGGGGGGTGTTGGAGAGGTTGCTGAGGGGGTTGGAGAGCTTGCTGATGAGAGCCCTCAGCCAGGCCCCTCCCATCTGGTTACGACGCAGACCCAGCTGTGTGAGCCTGACAGCGTGGATGAAGATGACCCACAGCTGGCCCTGTTCAAGGACGCCCGACGCAGGAGGCAGTCAATCAGGAGTAAACAGAGGAAGGCAATGGGGCACCTTGGAAGGAGGCAGAGAGAAGCCACGCCCTGAACTGTATAAAAGGGGAATGCGTGGGAGGGCTGGTTTGCTGAAGGCAACCGCTTGAATAGCTCCTGTTTCATGGTTCGTGTCTTGTTTGCTTTTGTATCCATAAATTTGGTAGGCTTAGTTCCAGTCTCTTGCCTTCTTGTAAAACGGGTTGTCCCTGCCTTTTCTGCAGGGCCGGTAGCAGGCTGGTACAGAACAAAAATGGAGTCGTGAGTAGGTGGGTTTTTATACATTCTTTGGGGCTTTGTGATTGGGGTGCCTGCTTGTTGTGAAATATACTTTGACCTGTGCTTGAGTGTGCCCTTTTAGTACTTTAATTATTGTTGCCTGTCTCCCATTGTGGCTGGGAGGTCTTGCCCTGTCCTTTGAGCTGGGTGGGGAATGTAGATTTTAGGAGTCTTTGTTTTTCTAATCCCATCAGCTCCAGCCTTCGCTGGGAGCTGTGGCTGAAGGCATTTTGCTTATGAATAGGGTGGCCCCAGTTACGAAATCTCCGTTCCCAAAGATTAGCCTCTTCGGGTATCTGCTTGAGGCAAGAAAACTGCCTTTGAGAACATGTTTCTCCTCTTCTCCTTTAGGGGAAATGCAATATTCTGCATCTTTTAATATTCCCCCAAATATTTCATTCTCCGAGGGGGGAGGGATGTCTTCCCACAGTGGTACATTAATCTTTAAAATCTCAATTGATCAATGTAATTGAGTACTAAATTTTTCTAGCTTTGTTTTTTGTTTTTTGGCACATTCACCAAGCACGATCATGTCTCTTTTCGTTTATATTTACACAACAGCTAGTCCTCAGCTTATAACAGTTCATTGAGTGGCTGTTTGAAGTTGCATCATTGAAAAAAAGTTACCTCAGACCGTTTTTCACCCTTACGACCGTTGCAGCCTCCTCGTGGTCACGTGACCAAAATTTAGATGCTTGGCAACTGATTCATATTTAAGACGGTTGCGGTGTCCCCAAGTCATGTGACTTCCCCCCTTTTATGACCTTCTGACAAGCAAAGTCAGTGAGGAAGCTAAATTTCTAACCCTGTAGAAATTTGAAGTATCTCTATATATTCTAGACATGTACCAACAATCCATCATTTTAAAAAAATCCTCTTTAAGACTACAAACATAGTGTATATTTCAGTCCTTTCAACCACGTAGCTATCCCACGGTTCCATCTGTATATTATAACCACATTTTCAGCCCATTTTTATCATACGCTCTTTTACTTCTTCTGTTTCAAATTTTGATGCAAGGTTTATGCATTTCAGCAATGAAATGTTCATCATTAGTCCACAATTCTGTTTCAAAATCACTCTTCGAGTGATTTCAGAGCCAAAAGTTCTTTTATCTGCTTTAAACCTTTCTAATAACTGTGCATTAGAAACCCACCGATGTGGGTATTGTTCTACTGCTTATTCTTTTTTATATGTTTATTTTACATTCTTCTTGACAAAATCCCAATATCTCAGAATAAGTTAACCTTTCTCTTGTATAAAATGCTTCTGTTGCTGTGAGTCACAAAGACACGTTCAGGACAATAAATACAGTTTTAACAGATACTCTCAATATGGCACGTCTAACAAAAATGATTTTTAGAAACTGCATCAGCCATAGCTTTGTTTTACCCTAATTATCCATGCCACTCAACTCTCAAGTCATCTCCTTCTAACTATAGAAGGCTGCTGTTTCTCAACAACATCCATTATCTCACCCAAACTAAACAATAAGCTGCAAAGTATCATTTCAAATCAGGTAAACCCAACCCTCCTCTTTCTTTTATATCAACAACTTATATTTAACTCAACTTTTCTTTCCCCTACCTCACAAGTTTAGATATGTCTTTCTGCCATTGTTTAATTGGTATACGAGGTGTCAAAGTGAATATTGTCTGAAATAAAAATAACATTCTAGCCAAAACATTCGTCTTAATCATAGATATTCCCCACAACGATGGTAATTGTGTTTTCTCTCAACCTCAACATATCTTTTTAAAAGTTTATTCCAAGTCTTAACATCATTATTTTGAAACAATATACAATTCATATATGGACAGAAGAGACTGGACAGCCATTTGTTTGAAATGGTATAGGGTTTCCTGCCTGAGCAGGGGGTTGGACTAGATGACCTTCAAGGTCACTTCCGACTCTGTTATTCGTTTCTTCTTTTTTATTATCTTGCTAGTATTTTATTTTTTCAATTTTAAAAATCATTTGGTTTATCAGTTCTTTATTATTTCTGGCTTCATCTCTTCGTCGACATCTTTGTCTTCTGTTTGTTAATCTTAAATCCTGCTAATGCACCATTTTTTTTTAAAAAAAAATTACCATTAATATTTCAATTCCATTTAAGAGATCTTTTAAAATCAGCACCACGTCATCTGCAAAGACTCTTAATTCATGAGTCTCTTTTTTTAATCCTCATGCCCAGAGTTTCCTTGTCTTTTGTCTCTATTCAGTATTTCAAAAAATAAAATAAATCAAAGATGGGACAATAGACAAACTTGTCTTGTTCCTTTTTTCCCCACCTGATTCCATTAAATCCCATTAACATTTATGCCTTCTTTGAAGGATAAATCGGTTTTAAACATTTGGTAAAATTATCTCCATATTTTCCAATACGTCAAAACGTCCAATTCAAATGATCAAAAGCTTTCTCTGCATCTTAAAAAAAAATAACAGAACTTTTTTTTTTCATTATGCTGTTCAAAACATCCTTGAACAATGTTTCTCAGCCGTAACAATTTTAAGAGGAGTGGACTACAATTCCCAGAATTCCCCAGCCAGCATTTACTGTCTTTTTAGTATTGTAATTATTGTTGCCTGGTTCCCGTTGTGGCTGCGAGGTCATGCCCTGTCCTTGGAGCTGGGTGGGGAATGTAGATTTTAGGAGTCTTTGCTTCTCTAATCCCATCAGCTCGTCTTCTGTGAGTGCTGTGGCTGAAGGCTTTTGCTTATGAATAGGGTGGCCCAAATCTCCATTCCTAAAGACTTCAATCTTTTGCGTCAGGAGTGCTGATTTACCACCAGCCTATCAAGTGCTTAGAGACCGAGGGCTGGACAGTACAGGCAAACGACAGCCAATGACTTAAAAGCCAGCTATCGTTTGGAAACTGATCCAAGAGAGAAGCAACCTGGAATTAAGGAGGAACTTCCTGACAGTGAGGATAATTAACCAGTGGAACAGCTTTGCCTCCAGAAATCGTGGGTGCTTCATCACTGGAGGCTTTCAAGAAGAGACTAGACATTCACCTGTCTGAGACGGTATAGGTTCTCCTGCTTGAGTAGGGGGCTGGACTAGAAGACCTCCAAGGTCCCTTCCAGCTCTATTCTATTCAACATACTCCAATTAACCCCTAAAAAGCCACCCACAACCAAGCACTATAAATACAACACAGAGAACAGCACACACTCTGCTAGAGAGAAGTTACAGATTGGATCCTGCTACAAAATTATATAGTATATAAAAAAGGTAAAGGTGTTCCTGTGGGTTTCATTGTGCTAGTTGTAACTGGCTTCAGGGGGCACTGCTCATCTCTGTTCCTTAAACCAAAGAGCCAGCATTGTCTGGACATGTTTCCACAGTCATGTGGCCAGCGTCACATCACACGGCAACACAGAGCGTATGGCGAAACACGGAACACGGTTACCATATGCTTATATGTGGTACCCATTCATCTATTTGCATTTGCACGCTTTCGAAATGCTAGGTTGTCTGTGGAGATTCTCAGTCATCCAGGTAATGGTTGTCCCATAGATGCTTTTTTCAGGATGCAACGGGACTTTCCTGTTTTTTCTTTGAAGATGTTTCGCTTCTCATCCAAGAAGCTTCTTCAGCTCTGACTGGACGGTGGGGAACCGAAGGATTCATACTCCTTGCAGACCGCTGGTCATTTGCATTCTTTTGGAGAGTCACTAAGTCACTAAGGAGGATTATCTGTGTCCTCAGTGTCAACTGAATGGTGCAAATGGGCGTGGAGCATTTTTGGAGCTGCTGAAAGGACTTGTGTTGTAGACTGGACATAGGTGTTGTCGTATCCCTTCCCCTCTGTTGAGAGAGGGCTGTTCAGTTTTGACACAGATGGCCTCTTTGACCTCTCTTTCCAACCAGCGGTTTTCTCTGTCCAAGAAGTGGACTTTGCTGTCTTCAAAAGAGTGGCCTTCATCTTTTAAATGCAGATGAACTGCTGACTCTTGTCCAGATAGATTGGTAAGGAACTGGGGCAAGAATGGGAGCTCACTCTATGCCATAGCATTTGGGTCTCAAACAGCCGAACTGTAGACTTTTAATGTTCTAAGACTCCGTATCTTAGCCAACTGAGCGGGGGGGGGGGGGGGGAAACAAATTCTGAAAATTTCTGGTTGTGGGTCATCAAGATGATACTTTGAAAGTAAATTGTCGCCCTTCCCACTTTCCTATGAAGACGGTTTTGTTCTCACTCACTGCAGAATCTCCGTGAAGTTTTCTGTTGCTGTAACATGTGACACAATGTAATGATGACCTACTTCAAGGATTAAAATGGTATCTCTTGTATTCTCTCCATATTCTACTGTCCTACTTTTGTCTTACAGGTCCAGACATGAACAGGAATCTTCATTGGATCCCTGTTGTTGTTTTATTTTTTATTTTTATTTTTATTATTATTATTATTGGTGCCAGTTTTTAGAACTGATACCTAATTATTGACATTTTTTGTTTCCATGGCAATCAAATAATCCCCGCAAATGTATGAGGAAGCCCTGCTCTCATGGCAGAATTCCCACTCTAGTCAATGCAGTAGTTGATTGTACCCTAGGAAACCAAATATATTTATGTTTAGCTCTACTGGTTCCAGATGGCAAATATGTGAGTCACCACTAGAGAGCAGCAAAAATGTACATAAAATCTAAAGGTTTTCTGCCCCCTTGGGGTTGTTTGGATTATTGCTGTCCAGAACTGATTGAAGTTGGGAATCATCTTAATTTTAATTATACCAACTCTCCTTTTAATCAACATGTGTACGCTGGGAGAATTCAGTCCCAATTTCAGTGAGAATGGCTTTAGAGAGATGTTCTGTTCTGCTCAGAAGAAAATTCTTATAATTCTCTCACTCAGATGTATTGTACTCATTTACACTCTCTTCAAATCACGGCTAAAAATGGTCAAATCAAACCGTAGGGACCTCTCAGCGGAGTAACAAAAAGGGATGCTCAATTCAATGCTGACAATAATTACTTTTTATTTCTTCAGTATCCACTGCCTGCGTCAAACTTTATGACTTTCCCCAAGCAAAATTCCAGTGCTAAAGGAGGTTATCATCACTTCTGAACTGAAGGAAGAAATTGCAGGGGCTTACATGTATGAATTGGATGGAACTCCTAAATGGTCAGCAGGAGACAATCAGATAAAGGAACTGAAAAAAAAGTGATGTCGGCGACTTGTTAACACTCTTCAAACATGTAAGCCAGTGTCAAAATGATTAAAGTATGTAATTTTGACTGTAGTTGCAAGAGAGCGGTTGTTGATTGACTATCAGGTGAGGGTTTTTTGAGAGTGGACAAGTTATCCCTCACAAGGAGAAACTTGACCATCATCTCTGGGGTGGTAATTGCCCCAAAAGGTCTTGTAAGTGGGTTAGATGATCTACAAGGCCTCTTAGAATTACATTATTTTTTTTGCCAGAGAAGAACCTGAGCAACTTTGAAGTGTGCAAATGTATTTTATGAACTGTGAGAACTTTATTCTGTGGAGAATGAGAGAAAGCGAGAATAACAGCCGTTTACCTTTGTCATTTGACAGGGAACTGAGGAGGCCCTCTTTGGATGACCTGAACTGAAGCAATCATATTTAGATCACTCACCTGCTCCATTTATCCTCTTCTGTAAGCTACCAACTAGGGTGCAAAAATTCAGAAAGCCAGTAGGTGGCAGAAAAGAGTTTAAAAAATTATGTGTCTCTTTGCTGTCACCTAGTGGTTCTCTTTTTGATTGCAAGCAAGCTTTGGTAATCCTCCCTCACCTGTTTAATTCTTTTTTCTTTTGTTTTCTTTTGTTTTTTTGGGTGGCACTGTGTGACCGCCATGTTTCTTAAAGTCCTCTATGTTTTCCCCATCTTCAAAATGTGCTTATCTCCTTAAATGCTCAGCCAGAATTGATACAATGGGGCTTGAAACAGGATCATTTGCAATCTGTAACTATTTATGACCACATATTTCATTAATAAATGCAACAGACTAATTCTTTGTTAAGTGAAAAATGAGGCCATTAATTATCCTCATTTGGCAAGCCAGACTGCTATGATATAAACCAGAACTTTGTTTATAACCTGCTTCCAACAATTAGATTTTAAATCCTTAGTATACAATAGAGTAGGACTATCATTCACTGCATCTTTGAATTTAATTTGGATACGATCTTGGAAGTCAGCACCCATCCTTCCTCCCAGAGAAGGAAATATTTCAGGGGATATTAAAAAAAGGCAGAATATTATCTTTCCCCAAAGGAATAATGGAGGGAAAAAAAACTTAAAAGGCTTTTCTGCCCAATTTTCCCCAGGCAGAAACGGAGCAGGCCGGCTCTGTAGAAATGCAGATTTGATAATCCTATTCAGAAAGACTGGGCCACCTATTCATAAGCAAAATGTCTTCAGCCCCAGCCCCAGAGAAGCAGGATATGGCCTCTAGGACAGAATAGGATTAACCCACCACCATTAGAATACCAAAAGGGCACCACCCAAGCTCAGGTCAAAGTACAAAGCCACAGGAACAGGAAGCACCTCAAATACAAAGCCACAGGAACAGGAAGCACCTCAAATACAAAGCCCAAAGTAAGTTTAAAAACCCACTACTCCCAGCTCCATTTTGTCAGCTTTCCCAGAAACACATGCCGTTGGTTCTGTTCTTCAATAAACCGAACTTTCTTTCCTAAGCAGTCTCCATTTTGTTTGTTCCCAGCTTGGACTGGACCAGATTTTTTCTTTCTTTCAATAACGTGTTAAGAATGTGCCATTTTTAATTTCCCCTGAAACAGTGAGACTTCAAAATGTGAATTAATCTGGCTGGGATCATGTCCTCTGCTTCTGAAGGTATGTACTCCTTGGGGTACATTCTTCTGACTACAAATTAACCACTAGAGGGCAACAAATTTATTTGGTGCCCTCTAGTGGTGGTCTGGATGTCTGCAGCCCTGATATGGTATCCTTGATTTTTCCCATTCTGTTAAGCCCCTGTTCCAGGCCAACTAATACTCTTGGGACCAAGGGACAACTCCCGGTGGGACAATTTAACGCTGTAGTAATTGTTTTGTTCAGTTAGTTTTATTATTGGTGGCCACATTTTCATTGAAATTATTGCAGTTTTTTGTATTTCTGGACTGATTTTATTTTGCTATTATTGGCCACAGTTCCATCGAAATTAATTTAACTTTTGTATTTATTGAATTGTCCCAGGGTAGCCCAATGATTAGAATGCACTCAGCCTTCCATCCTTCTGAGGTCAATAAAATGAGGACCAAGATTGTGGAGGGCAATTAGGCTGACTCTGTAAAACCACTTAGAGAGGGCTGTCAAGCATTGTGAAGCGGTATATAAGTTTAAGTGTTAGTGCTATCTCTCCCTCCCTCCCTCCCTCCCTCCCTCCTCTCTCCCTCCTTCCTTCCTTCCTTCCTCCCTCCCTTCCTTCTTTCCATGGTGGCACAGTGCTTAGAATGCAGTATTGCAGGCTAACTCTGCCCACAGCCTGGAGTTCAGTCTGGACCAGCTCAAGGTTGACTCAGCCTTCCATCCTTCTGAGGTCAATAAAATGAGGACCCAGATTGTTGAAGGCAATATGTTCTCTGTAAACCACTTAGGGAGGGCTGTAAAGCACTATTGGGTGGCATATAAGTCTAAATGCTATTGCTCTTCCCAACCAGCTAATAACCAGGCCTGACTCTGCTTAGTTGTTGGAGAAATGGGTGTCTAGTCTCAGATCCTTTCCAACACCACCCTACTGATTTGAAGGAGCCTTCAAGGCAGGCTTGCCTCCTTGACATCACCTTCCCTGGCTTGTTTTGCCCTTCCCTGACCCTGCAAATGCAAAGCTGCACCTGGTGGGGAGAAGTCAAGGGGAAAGGAAAATATGTTTCACGACACACTGTCATTTTGGTCCGTTATAGGATAATAATGATATTCCAGCAGATGGTAGCTTCTCCTCTGGAGGGAACACTATGATGTTCAAGCTGATAAAAGACCTACCTGCGGAAACACAGTGTGAGCGTAATGCTAAATATTTGAGGAACAAGACTGCACAATCCTTCTCAAATAATGAGTTGTCTAAGGTTGTAGCAGAGATGAATCCACATCTATGGAACTCCGGGCGTTTTATTTGAAATCCAATGACATTCTTTCTTTTTCCTAATGTACCCATTTATTGTTGCCCATAAGGAACAGTGACATTTCTGCAGTAATAGCTACTCTTTTCCTCCGCTTTTTTTCCCCCTGCCCTAACCATACCTGGGTTGTGTATCCAAAGGCAGTTACGTCTCTTTCTTTCCAGTACAGCAGTCTTCGCTCGACACTAATTTCAAATGAATTAACCCATTTTTGGGAAACACAAAGTGTCAAGTTTCCGACGTACAGGCTTTTCGAGTGACTTTGAGGCACTGTTTACCTTAAAAGTCCTTTATTAGCCTAATACACCGACAAATGCTTGCTCGAAGGAAGCTGGAATCTGAAATCTCCGCCCCTTGCACAATATATTAAAACACAATTCTCCACCTTTCTAATTTTGTCATTAATCATATTCTCCAATTAATTTAAAGAATCAGTTTCCCTTCTGTTAGAAAACCGGCCAAGGTCTTATCTTCTCTAGTTAGAGATGGCCTTGAAAGTACAATCCTACTCATCCCCCCTCCCAACCTTAAACTAAATCTCTTGTCAAGCAATAAGGTTCGATGTTAGCAGCGTTGACACAAGGTACATCGAAACATAAACTAATCGAGGGATCAAGCTTTGCCCAATATGATAAATTACAACCCAACCCAACCAAACCATCCATTTGTGACAACAAACAAGCTTTGCTTGTGGAACAAATGAAGGAGCTGGGATTTCAAATCGTATCCTTCTATCCCTCACCTTTCAGTCAGAAATGGATAAACTTCTTTGGATGAGAAGCAAGAAAAAAAGAACTCAAGAAAGTCCAGTTGGCTTTTGGAAAAGCACCTTTGGGAAAGCCATGTCCTTGGATGGTTGAGAATCTCCAGAGGCATAGCAAGGAATGATATTCTGCATAGTTACTCTGTTGCAGGAATTGGGTATGTCTAATTTAATGAAGAGAAGGACTAGGGGGTGACATGATAGCAGTCTTCCAATATCTCAGGGGCTGCCCCAAAGAAGAGGGAGTCAAACTATTGTCCAAAACACCAGAGGGGCAGGAGAAGAAACAATGGATGGAAACTCATCAAGGAGAGAAGCAACCTGGAACTAAGGAGGAATTTCCTGACTCTTAGAACAATTACCCAGTGGAACAACTTGCCTCCAGAAGCTGTGAATGTTCCATCACTGGAGGTTTTTAAGAAGAAACTGGACAGCCGCTTGCCTGGAATGGTATAGCAGGGGGTTGGACTAGAAGGCCTCTAAGGCCCCGTCCAACTCTGTTATTGAGTGGTGACATTGACGTGCTCCCTCTGGCTGATGAACTCCAACGGGGAAAGCCTTCCAGTGGAACCAAGCGAAACAACAACTTGCACAGAAACCTGTCACTTTTAATGGAGACTTGGACTTGTGGAAGACAATGGTCTAAGGAAAATTTTCCATCATCCAGGTATGGTCGTCCCAAAAGTAACTTTTTCCAACAGTCAGCTGGACTTTCTTTTTTCTTTTTCTTTTTTTCCCCTTGAAAACGTTTGGCTCCTCATCCAAGATGCTTCTTCAGTTCAGCTTCTTGGAGGAAAAGTGAAAGCTTTTCAAGGAGAAAAACAAGCACCACCATGGTTGTCCAGTTGCCTTTCGAAAAAGCACCTTTGAGATCACCTTGATTTGGGTGGTTGAGAATCTCCAGAGATGTACCTCCAGTCCCATTAATCGTCTTTGTGGGAAAACAACAACAACAACAACAACAACAACATTTGGTTCCATTTGCTCACCCCGGAAAAAGAAAATTTGGGGGAGGGGCGGAAATGGAGGTAGGTTGAGGCATTCTTTCCCTGTGGTTACCATGTTGTTGTTGTTTTTACAGCATGCCCTCATCTTCAGAATAAGAGACGACTCTGCTTTTGCGCGTAGGAAGTTGGTTCAAATTGTTTTGCCTGGGAAGCAGTTTGAACACGGAGTTCATAAGCTAAGACTTGGCACCCCGGGGCGACGTTCGGTTGCGTATTTGGATTTTATTTTTCGATGAGGTTTACAATCTCTGCTCCTGCTGTTTCACTGCCGTTGTCAACCGTAGGGGGCTCCCTCTGGTGCGCCGCGGAAATGCAAAGATAGATATGTAAATAAACGGCAGCCATCTTCCTTGGCCTTTAGCTTGAGATTACACTGGATTCAGCTCCTTGTCTATTTCTGCAGCCCCTGCCAGAGAAAGCAGTTATAAATCATGCATCAGGATAGGCGTTGTGTGGAATGTGAGCACCCCTGCAATTGATCGCAGGGCACAGCTTTTTTTTTTATGGATTGTACCATTTCAGGCCGACGGTGAAGGAAGGATTTCATTTCTCCACCGCAAAGAAAAAAAAAGTACATCTCAAAGAAACAAATCAGGAAGTAGGGTTCTTAGAAGACAGAAGATAGAATTCTTTGTTGGCCAAGTGTGGTAGGACACACAAAGAATTTGTCTCCGGTGTATTTTTTTTAAAAATGCTTAGCTTTGCACACTTTTTTTTATTCCTAATCATCTTCTTCTTCTTCTTCTTCTTCTTCTTCTTCTTCTTCTTCTTCTTCTTCTTCTTCTTCTTCTTCTTCTTCTTCTTCTTCTTCTTCTTCTTCTTCTTCTTCTTCTTCTTCTTCTTCTTCTTCTCATCTTTCTCCTCATCCTCCTCATCCTTCTTTCTTCTTTCTTCTTCTTTCTTTCTTCTTCTTCACCTAATAGAGACCTTCGCAAAAAGGCACCATGTGAGAACAATCTCAACCATACGGTTTTAACGCACGCAATTTTGTTCGGCTCCTTGGCCATTTTTCACAACGAGGTTGGGCTTGTGTGAATGCTGGCCATCGTTGTTGGTTTGGAGCTTGCCTATTCTTTTATTCTGAAAGAATATAATTCTGTGCAATTTAAATCAGTCAGGAACTGAGCTTCATTACACCTCCCCTCTGAAATTCTCAGGCTTAGGAGAGAGTTTGCCAATGTGAATTGAAGGAATTATATGTTCTTAGCATCTAACTTCAGAGTTATAACAGAGTAAATGGAAGAAAGGTTGGGAAAAAACCTTTGCATTTC
The DNA here is from genome assembly GCF_964194415.1 of Vipera berus. NCBI lineage: Eukaryota > Metazoa > Chordata > Lepidosauria > Squamata > Viperidae > Vipera > Vipera berus. The sequence continues at coordinate 103,006,147 of NC_138207.1, read as the reverse complement.
TTTAAAAAAGGTGTACATTTGCAGCACACACCAATGCCACTGGCTCCTATTCTCAGTTGGAAATTTTTTTTGTTAGATTTAACTGGCTGCAGGCCGCAATAAACAGTTTTTTAGTGCAATTGTGAGTAGAAACAATGATTTCATTTTGCAAAGGTTGTGCCTGGAAAACCGGCTCGTAAACTTGGACTGTTGCAATTTAAGGACTGATGCTGGACAGCTGGAATACTATGGAATCTGCATTTAAGGAGCACTAGAATACGCATAGTCCTCTACTTAACAACTGATTGTCCAGCAACTGTTCAAAATTATGATGGACCTGGAAAAGGGGATTTAGGACACAGATCCAAAGTTCCAACTGTGAGCTCCGTGTGGTCAGGTGTCCACACTCGGGCTCTGCGCAACCAGTCCACATTTAGGGATGTTTGCAGTGTCCTGCGGTCGCACAACCATATTTCACAATGGTAGACAAAATCTTGCCAAGGTGAAGTAGAACTACTTTGGGAACTATTAGGGAGGAGCTGTCTTCATCCCCTTTCTATCACACAAGTTATTTGAGTCATCTCCTCTGGAAGGCACCAGAATCCAGACTACATTCCATCACATCTAGGGAGTGTTAGCTGGTGAGGGCCAGGTTGTTGTTTTTCTACGGCGGCACCCACAGGGTGTAACATGTGAATAATTGGTTGGATGAAGCCTATCTGCTATGTGCTTTTTTAAAAAAAATAGATTTTCATGTATTTTATTGTAAGCCACCTAGAGTCATATATGTGAGATAGGCAGCTATATCAATCACTCGATCACTTAATCATTCAATCACTGAATCACTCTCTTTCTCTCAATCAATCAATCAATAATCAATCAATCAATCATCTATGGAGATTCTCAATCATCCATGCTCATGGTTGTCCCAATGATGCTTTTCAAAAGGCAACGGGACTTTCTTGGGTTTTTTTTCCCTTGAAAACGTTTCACTTGGATGAGAAGTGAACATGTTTTCATGGGAAAAAAGGGGCACCTTTGGGGCAATCAATCAATCAATTGCTATATCTTGGAGTTACAAGGAAATTCAGCTCACTTTTTTACGGGCTCATGAAGGAACTCAGGAAAATGTTCTTGAGGTCATTTCCTGGACAAGTTAAGCTACACAACTTTCTGGGCTTAAACTCTGGGAGATCCTCGGCCGATTCATGAATGGTAGGATCCCTTCAGAGGAGAAATCCTTCCGTAATTCCAAGAAAGTGTCTTTTCCGCTCCTGATTCACATAAGAGTCTAACATTTGGTTACCATATGTCCTTGCAAAGAGGCACACGCCCAGTCTGCAGAAGCTGAACTATATGTAGCACACAAAGTACAACGTTCCTTTTTTTAAAAAAAGTTATTGCTTCTTGGCAGTAGGAGCACTGCAAATGGCTCCCACCAGGCTAACTGGGCCTGGAGCAATCTCTCAACATCAAAAATATCTCCTATTTGAATCCGAGTTGGCTGCGTGAAATTGTTGCTTTTCCCCCACCTCGCTCTCAAACCATTGTGTGACATCAACGGCCTCTGCAATTTCAACCAGTTTTTAAATGATTGCTTTCTTTCTTAATATGTCTTTCGCAAAAGGAAAAAAAATAGATCTATAACACCAGAGGTCTTCGAACTTGGCCCTTTGATGACTTGAGGACTTCAACTGTCAGAATTCCTCAGCCAGGCACAAATGTTGAAGTCCACAAGTCATTAAAAAGCCACATTTGAAGACCCCTGTACCTCACCATCATTCTGGTGTAGACGTTATCTTCTTATCTCATTGCTGATCACCCTGCTTTCTCTTCAAACCTCAATGCAAGGTTCAAAGGGCTGGGACAAGAGGCATTGGTAGGATTTTGCCA
>NC_138207.1:102961775-102999275 GCF_964194415.1 Vipera berus | reverse complement strand
TCCTCCTCCTCCTCCTCCTCCTCCTTCTTCTCCTTCTTCTTCTTCTTTCATGAAGGGTCAGGGTCAGATAGAAACAGAATTTCCAGAGATGGAAAAGATGACCATCAGGCAGACTTTAAAAGCAAAATTAAGAACAAGTTGTTTACAGAAACCCAATGCATGCTTTTAACCTTTTTCGTGCTAAAAATGGAGGGGGGGGGAGGCACTTTAGGTAGTAAATCTGTTCTGGCTGCCAAGTATTGCTGACCTGTTTTCCAGCTCCTTATTTAATAATTAAATTAAAGCAGTATGTTCCATAGTAAAGGCTGGACCTCATAACAAGCTCTTGATTTTGCCCCTTAACTTGATGAATGGACTGACTGTCCCTAATCTGTCAGGATAAAAGCCAGCAACTCTGACACCAACTGGGAAGAGATTATATTTGCACAGCTACTTGAAAATAAGCAAACAAGGCATTACATCCAGCAGGAATGCTTTGAGGGCCAAATTCTGTGCAAAGAAGTAGCTAAAATTGGCCTGAGGTAGCCCTATGGATTCTACATTTACTCAGAAATCAAACTCTTTGAGTCGGAGTGGACGTTTTCCTAGAAATACATATCAGTGGGATTCCAAATTCAACTACACAATAGCAGCATAATAAAGAACATAGAATAATACAGTTGGAAAAGGACCTTGGAGGTCTTCTAGTCCAGCCCGCAGCTCAAGCAGGAGACCCTAATACCATTTTGGACAAATAGTCTCATTTTGAAAGACTCCAATGATGGAGCACTCACAATGTCTGAAGGCAAGATGTTCCCCTAGTTAATTGTCCTCACTGTTAGGAAGTTTCTCCTTAGTTCCAGGTTGCTTCTCTCCTTGATGAGTTTCCATCCATTGTTCCTTGTCTTGCCTGTTGGTGCTTTGGAAAATAGGTGGACCCCCTCATCTTTGAAGGCGTCCTTCAAATATTAGAACAGTGCTATCATGTCACCCTTAATCCTTCTCTTTACTAGACTAGCCCTGCCCAGTTCCTGCAACCGTTCTTCAGATGTTTTAGCCTCCTGGTCCCTGATCATTTTTGTTGCTCTTCTGTGCATTCTTTCCAGAGTCTAAGCGTCTTTTTTTTTAGATTGTGGTGAGTGGATGCAGTATTCCAAATGTATAATAAAAAAAGTTATTAAAAAGTGAAGTCGGATAATAAGTAGCTGACTTCACCACAGGCACAGCAATGAATGTTGATTTTTCATTCACTAGCAGTCGAAGTTCCATAGATTCCATGTAGCTCTGGAGGGTTGCTTCATGGTGTTCAGAAGACTGGCTTGCTGCAAAACACAGGACACCCGTCTTATACGTGTAATCTCAGGAGTTTTTAAGCCATTCTGTTTTTCCTTCCTGCATTGACTTGACTGCATTGATTCTTGACTGCTCTTTTTCTCGGCCTTTGCAAGTTCCATGTTTACAGAGCAGCTTTGTCTGCCCTGAAAATAATTGAGTCCTGCCTCAACCAGCTGTAACCCTGACCCCATGAGATGAACCAGTGGCTTTTGGAAAAGTTGAGAGACTTCACTCATCTTACATTCTTTCAATTTATTTCGCTCAGTTTTTGTGTCTCTTACGTCCATCTGTAGGTGTTTCTCTTAATAGACACGTCCTGAATTTCTCTGAGCTTGTGGGTTGGTTTCCAAATGTTTCGTGACCAGGCTAGGTAATAACTTTAGCAGAGATTAGGGGACGTCTGTGTCCAGTGGTGGGATTCAAATACGTGAATAACCGGTTCTCTGCATGGATGCCTCTTCCGGGAGTCCATTCTGGGCCTGGGCCTCTGAGGCCCGGAGCAGACTTCCGGAAGTGGCATCCATGCACTTCTAATGGGCTGTTCTGGGCCTGGGAGGCCTCCTCCGGGCCTCTGAGGCCCAGAATGGACTTCCAGAAGCGGCATCCATGCACTTCCGGAGGGCCATTCTGGGCCTTGCGAAAAAAGGGCTAGGGCTTTGAAGGGCACCATCCCGATTTTCCCAACAAAAAAATAGCTACCAGTTCTGTGAACCGGCTGAATCCCACCACTCTCTCTGTTGGTGTTCTTCTGTTTACAAGGGCTTCAGGTGTGGGTGATTTGTAGGCTGGTTGAAGGTCAATGCGCTGATGGAATTGCTTGTGTGGAGTGCCAGGCTTCAATGAACTCACAAGCTTGGCAAGTGGTAGCCTGTCCGATGATTTTAGCGTTGCTCCAATTCTAATGTGATAATGGGAAACACCCAGCTAGACAAAGAGGAAGGGTCAAGTGGGGAACTAGCCTTGAGTTCAGCCACAAGAGACTTCAGCTTGACTCTCCCCTACTTTCCATGGAACCTTACCTCTTTGTTGCCAAGGGAAGGCAAGCCGTGGTGTCCTTGGTACTGTCTGGAGTGATTTTCTTGAAGACCTCGCTACCCAACTAGGTAACATCATCAGAGTGGCAAACAGTCTGGGTAGATTCCTGTACTATACTGTAGGTAGAACATAATAAAGGTAGAACATAATATAGGTAGAACCTAATAAACCTCTGGATCTGGCTGCTTGCACCTGACATGCAAGCAGTTTTCTCCAATATCTATAAAATATATAAATATATAGAGGGAAGGTGGATATAACGACCTGGAAACTTTGTGAATTGGAATAGGTCAGGTAAAAGTAGCATGGATGGGAGAATATGGAAGATGTAGACCTCATCAATGTGCACCTGGGACTGTTGACGCCACGTATGTGAAACATCTGCAAGAAAACCACCAAGCTCAGAGAGCACCAAGGATCCCACAGCTGGTATATTAGAGACTGATTTCCATTTTGGAACGCTCCTTACAAGTGGTCCTTGAGGAAAAGCAAATCCCCATTTCACAGCGGGCATTATAGCAGCATGTCTTTAAGTCAACTAACAATTTATTACATTGCCAGGAGACGGTTTAGCCCGGAGGATTTTTCTTCTGGATGTTCTTACCATAACCCAGAGGAGCTGGAGGGAGTCCGGGTAGGATATTAGGGACAAGATGAAGCATGCATTCATTACATAAAGTTCAGTAATAAATCATCCTACGTTGGCAAATGTAATTTCGAGCGTTTTAGGGTTGCCTACTACAATCATATCCCTGTGTGAGAGAAAAAAAGTTTCCGATCTTCTTTCTGCTGTTAAAGAAAAAAGGAGAAAAGGGGGGAAAACAGGGAGGGGCTTAGCATATCTGACCGCTGTTGTTGTTAGCTGCGAAGTCGTGTCCGACCCATCGTGACCCCATGGACAACATTCCTCCAGGCCTTCCTGTCCTCTACCATCTTCTGGAGTCCATTTAAGCTCAGGCCTACTGCTTCAGTGACTCCATCCAGCCACCTCATTCTCTGTCGTCCCCTTCTTCTCTTGCCCTCAACCTTTCCCAGCATGAGGCTCTTCTCCAGTGAGTCCTTCCTTCTCATTAGGTGGCCAAAGTATTTGAGTTTTAGCTTCAGGATCTGGCCTTCTCAAGAGCAGTCAGGGTTGATCTCCTCTAGGACTGACCGGTTTGATCGCCTTGCAGTCCAAGGGACTCACAGGAGTCTTCTCCAGCACCAAAGTTCAAAGGCCTCAATTCTTTGGCACTCGGCCTTTCTTATGGTCCAACTTTCACTGCCATACATTGCAACTGGGAAGACCACGGCCTTGACTATACGCACTTTTGTTGACAGGGTGATGACTCTGCTTTTTAGTGTGCTGTCTAGATTTGCCGTGGCTTTCCTCCCCAGGAGCAAGCGTCTTTTAATTTCTTGGCTACAGTCCCCATCTGCAGAGATCTTGGAGCCCAGGAAAATAAAATCTGTCACCACCTCCATTTCTTCCCCATCTATTTGCCAGGAATTGAGAGGGTTGGATGCCATGATTTTATTTATTTATTTATTTTATTTTAATTCCATTTATATCCCGCCCTTCTCTGAAGACTCAGGGCGGCTTACAAGCTTAGCAGTAGCCTTCATTCTATGTATATGCCTGCTTGTTAGGGCTTTCACACACACACCCAAGCGGCATTATTACAAAGTCAGCTTAATTGCCCCCAACAATCTGGGTCCTCATTTTACCTACCTGGGAAGGATGGAAGGCTGAGTCAACCTTGAGCCTGGTGGGACTCGAACCTGCACTAATTGCAGGCAGCTGGTGTTACTTAAGGAGGCATCAGCCCACTGCTCCACCAAGGCTCGGTTTTCTTAATGTTAAGTTTCACTACTGGAATGAAAAACAAGAAAAATCAGAGATTGAAAGGTAGACTAGAAAGGAAGGAAGGAAGGAAGGAAGGAAGGAAGGAAGGAAGGAAGGAAGGAAGGAAGGAAGGAAGGAAGGAAGGAAGAAGGGAGTGAGTGAGGGAGAGAGGGATGAAGGAAGGAAGGAAGGAGGGAGGAGGGAGGAAGGGAGGGAGGGAGGAGGGAAGAAGGAGGGGGAGGGAGGGAAGGAAGGAGAGAGGGTAAGCCGTTCCACTGGTTAATTGCCTTCACTGTTAAAAACTTCCAGCGATGGAGCACTCACAACTTCTGGTGGCAAGTTGTTCCACTGGTTAATTGTTCTGTTAGGAAATTTCTCTTCTCTTGCCTTCTGGTGCTTTGGAGAATAGGTTGAACCCCCCCCCTCCTCTTTGTGGCAGCCCCTCAAATACTGGAACGCTGCTATCTTGTCCTGCCAGAATCCTCTTGGCACCCACTCTGGCTTGTCTACTCACACTTTTGATTCCTGGTCACAATAAACAATAGAGTCCCTTGCGCCCCGAAAGGAAAATACTGGGAGATAAGAGAGGTCTCTTCTGCTCAGAACAGGAGACTTTGTGTCTGCCCCGCCTTTTCCCCTGACATAGGAAACAAGCAGCAGCACAAAGCTAACACAACAGCGCTCAGCATACTTTAAAGGGAGAGCTGGGTGCTAGGAAATCCTCTTTAAATAAAATCAAAGCCATGCAACAGGAAAGAGGGGTGGAGGCTTGTTGAAAGAGAAGAGAGAGAGAGAGAGAGAGAGAGAGAGAGAGAGAGAGAGAGAGAGAGAGAGAGAGAAGAGAGAGAGAGAGAGGGAGAGAGAGAGAGAGAGAGAGAGAGAGAGAGAGAGAGAGAGAGAGAGAGAGAGAGAGAGAGAGAGAGAGAGAGAGAGAGAGAGAGAGAGAGAGAGAGAGAGAGAGAGAGAGAGAGAGAGAGAGAGAGAGAGAGAGAGAGAGAGAGAGAGAGAGAGAGAGAGAGAGAGAGAGAGAGAGAGAGAGAGAGAGAGAGAGAGAGAGAGAGAGAGAGAGAGAGAGAGAGAGAGAGAGAGAGAGAGAGAGAGAGAGAGAGAGAGAGAGAGAGAGAGAGAGAGAGAGAGAGAGAGAGAGAGAGAGAGAGAGAGAGAGAGAGAGAGAGAGAGAGAGAGAGAGAGAGAGAGAGAGAGAGAGAGAGAGAGAGAGAGAGAGAGAGAGAGAGAGAGAGAGAGAGAGAGAGAGGGAGAGAGAGAAGGCATGGATTTTCCTGACAGTGGCAGCTTCATGTTTATGTATTTGGGCAAAGGGAAAATAATAATAATAATAATAATAATAATAATAATAATAAGAAGAAGAAGAAGAAGAAGAAGAAGAAGAAGAAGAAGAAGAAGAAGAAGAAGAAGAAGAAGAAGAAGAAGGAGAGCAAAAGCTAAGACGTGCTAATTTATTTCCCAGCTCAAGTAAAAGAACACAGCGCGAGGCTCTCATCAAAGTCACTGATTACTTTAGGTGGAGCTAATATAATGAGCGTTATTAAATGAAACACCCTCTCTAAAAGGGCATCTCGTGTTAAGGAGTTTAGCATGAGTAATATACTTTTTTTTTTCTTCCTGGCAATCAGCTGAAGCCTTCTGCAGAACTGACCCAGAGCTGCTAGCTTGGGAAGCCTCCGGGGAGCTTGCTGGGAACTTGTGAGGGTCCACCCCACACACACACACGCACCCCCTTTTCTCCGCCAGTGTTTTTCCACTCTTAGCTCTTGTTGATACAACTTTACAGATGGATTTTCCACTGCTGACCCAATCAATTCCTTTACAAATGGAGAAGGCTCACTGCTGTTTCCTCCTCTGCAAAAAAAACACCCACCCACTCACGGCAAACAGCCTTTGGAGAAGCTGTTTATTTTTTTCAAAAGCACACCGTCAGCTCTCCAGGCTGCAATCCAGCAGCAATAGAATGGAATGGAATAAGGAAATAGAATAGAATAGAATAGAATAGAATAGAATAGAATAGAATAGAATAGAATAGAATAGAATAGAATAGAATAGAATAGAATAGAATAGAATAGAATAGAATAGAAGATATGGAATGGAATGGAATGGAATGGAATAAGGAAATAATAGAATAGAATAGAATAGAATAGAATAGAATAGAATAGAATAGAATAGAATAGAATAGAATAGAATAGAATAGAATAGAAGATATGGAATGGAATGGAATGGAATAAGGAAATAGAATAGAATAGAATAGAATAGAATAGAATAGAATAGAATAGAATAGAATAGAATAGAATAGAATAGAATAGAATAGAATAGAATAGAATAGAACAGAACAGAACAGAACAGAATAGAATAGAATAGAATAGAATAGAATAGAATATATGGAATGGAATGGAATGGAATGGAATGGAATGGAATGGAATAGAATAGAATAGAATAGAATAGAATAGAATAGAATAGAATAGAATAGAATAGAATATATGGAATGGAATGGAATGGAATAGAATAACAGAGTTCGAAGGGACCTTGGAGGTCTTCTAGTCCAACCCCCTGCGCAGGCAGGAAACCCTATACCATTTCAGACAAATGAATGTCCAGTCTCTTCTTAAAAGCCTCGAATGCTGGAGCATTCACAACTTCTGTAGGCAACTTCTGTTCCACTGGTTAATTGTCCTCACTGTCAGGAAGTTTCTCCTTAGTTCCAGGTTGCTTCTCTCCTTGGTGAGTTTCCGTCCGTTGCTTCTTTCGCCTACCTTCGTATACTTTGGAGAATAAGTTGACCCCCTCTTCTTTGGGGCAGCCCCTCAGATACTGGAATACCATCACTGGAGGCTTTTAAGAAGAGACTGGACAACCATTTGTCTGAGATGGTCTAGGGTTAGGGTTGGGCAACCTCGGCTCTTTTATGACTCGTGGACTTCAACTCCCAAAATTCCTGAGTCATAAAAGAGCCGAGGTTGCCTACCCCTGGTATAGGGTCTCGTGCTCAAGCGGGGGGTTGGGCTAGATGACCCCCAAGGTCCCTTCCAACTCTATTCTTCTGTTACTCTGACATTGGCTTGTAATTAATGCTTCCATTGGATGACTTTTTCCAAATAGTCCTGAATAATATCGCTGAGTGATTCATAAAAATCAAACAACTACCTTTTGGTTTTCTTCATTTTTTTAACAAGCAGAGATTATTTGTCCTTTCGACATGCACAATTTATTTCCATTTAATTAAAGCCTATGCAAAGAACCAATGAGTTGGCTGTGTTTGGAGCTTCCCCTCCAGCAAAATAACACTTGCCCCCATAAGAGCGTGGTTAGCGCTTCTTTTGCACACTCCTGCACACTTTTAAAGGGTGCTGCCAGTGGCGCATTTTCGAGCAATTTAAGTTTACCAGGAACTTTTAGAGTTCCATGGGGGGGAAAAATTGCACACCTCTGTCTAAATTAATAGGTAATCTCCAAAGCACCCATTTTACATTGTGACCGTGCTCACAATATTGCAATCAATCTAGAATGCTTGAAATAGTTTATCACTGAAGGAGAATATTTGTAGCTCAGGGTTTAAATGGGGGGTCTGAGCTGGCTTGTTTTCTTGCAGACGTTTCATTACCCAAACTAGGTAACATCATCAGTGCTAAAAAGGAGAGGTGTTTGTGGACCAGAGGAAGGAGAAGAGGAGGAGAAGGAGGAGAAGGAGGAGGAGGAAGACGATGACGACGACGACTGTGGGGTCCTTGGTGCTCTCTGAGCTTGCTTGTTTTCTTGCAGACGTTTCATCACCCAAACTAGGTAGCATCATCAGTGCTAAAAGGGAGAAGTGTTTATGGAGAGGAGGAGGAGGAGGAGGAGGAGGAGGAGGAGGAGGAGGAGGAGGAGGAGGAGGAGGAGGAGGAGGAAGGGACTGTGGGATCCTTGGTGTTCTCTGAGCTTGCTTGTTTTCTTGCAGACGTTTCATCACCCACCTAGGTAACATCATCAGTAATGAGTGCTGTTTGCTGTCTGTTTATATTCTGGTGTCTTGCCTGTCTGGGTGGGTGGATGGTCTCAGGGATTCTTTGGTGAGGCTGTTTACTGATGGCTCCGTGGCAGTTTCTTGATTGGGGTCTTGCTTACTTGACTGTTGGTCTGAAGTTGACCTTGGAGTTAATCTATGCTGATCTGGGTGCTGATCTGGAGGTGTTGGGATCTTTTTTGTTCCCTTTTGGGCTGATGTTGATTGTCTCTTTTGCATACTCTACAGGTGTTGTTTATGTCTATGTGCCTATTGATGGCTGATTTGTCAGAATGCCAGCCTTCTAGCAATTGCCTGGCATTTTTGGATTCGGCCTGGTCTAGGATGGTCACATGTTCCCAATTTTATACTATAGTTTAAACAGTTTCTTCCTATATTCTAGGCTGACCCACGCTCAGACAGAGGGATGACTGTACACAGATTTGTATGAAGCCAAGGCAGGGGTAGAAAATATTGGGAGAGTCGGTCAAAATTAAAGTATTTCGTTTCCTCGCGGTCTGTCTTGTCAACCAAAACAGCCAATAACCTCTTTAGCAATGAAACACGACATTGTCTTTTTGGGGTGAGGACAAAAACTGGGTCAGCTGATGATGCCATTCCTTGAAATCTTTGGTTATGTCTGTGGTTGAAAAGCTGGCTTTCTGTGCAGCCTCATATCTAAATGTTTCAGGCTGGCTAAGCTTCTTCACTTCCAGAATCTCCAGCCGAACCTAACTTTTTAAATAAACCAAACAAGGGCAAGTTATTCAACAGGCCCGCGTTAAACAAAGGGGGATTGTTGACGTTAATCTGGTTTCACAATCAGGGTGGGAACTCCTTGTGGAAGATAACACAGGAAACAAGGATGCCCTGAGAATTTTGAGGCCATTTCCCCCCCCCACACACACACACACCAATTTGCTGATCTAACTGCTCTGCTGTTGACACAAATCAATAGAGAACGGTGGGACGAGGCTATATGTAAATATAGCTGATCTCTTTTTCCTTGTCAAATCTCCAGGTCCATAAATGTTACTTAAGGAGGGGTGACTAATGGATGAACTTGATAAGTGAGTGACAGGCAAGCCAAGAAAGCATCTGGAGGTCCAATTTAGTGTCTTTTTGGCTTCAGTAACTTCTCCCACATTAAAGGAGGTCTTGCAATTACACGGGAGACCAAAACACAGAAATTGCTTTTTATAATCTGATTTCTATAGTTCCTCCTCCTCCTCCTCCTCCTCCTCCTCCTCCTCCTCCTCCTCCTCCTCCTCCTCCTCCTCCTCCTCCTTCTCCTCCTCCTCCTCCTCCTTCTTTTTTTTGAAAAAAGATTTTTATTCGCTTATAAGATTAGATTAGATTAGATAACCTTTATTGTCATTTTTTCCCCCTGTGGGCACAACGGCACACATTAAAAATGAAATTTAGTTGCTTGCTCTCAAAGTGTACACATACATAACACACGTTTAAAACATACTATATACAACATATGTATAGACCCACACCCTTACGTGTAAGTAACATATAAATATGAATCACTGTCCGTCTTGAATATAACATAAAATGCAAAAATACCAAAGCAATTAGTAAGGAACAACAGTAAAGGAGGGTGGAAAAGAGGAGTGTGGAAAAGGGGAAGGAAAGAAAAAAAAAGGCGTTGATTTCCAACTCCCTCTGTTACAGTAGAATAAGGCATTAAGATTGAATTTCAACTTTTTACACTTTTATAGTAGTATGAACTAGCCACTTCTGTATCAACAAATCAATCTAATTAGTAAAACCCAAAATCGTAGTATCTTTCTTTTTCCACCTCAAGCCTTGGTGGAGCAGTGGGCTAATGCCTCCTTAAGTAACACCAGCTGCCTGCAATTAGTGCAGGTTCGAGTCCCACCAGGCTCAAGGTTGACTCAGCCTTCCATCCTTCCCAGGTAGGTAAAATGAGGACCCAGATTGTTGGGGGCAATAAGCTGACTTTGTAATAATGCCGCTTGGGGGTGTGTGTGAAAGCCCTAACAAGCAGGCATATACATAGAATGAAGGCTATTGCTAAGCACATTGATTTGTGCTTTAAATTGTAAGCCGCCCTGAGTCTTCGGAGAAGGGCGGGATATAAATGGGATTTAAAAAAAAAAGCACAAAGTCCAGAAGCGGTTTCTAAGTAGAAACAAAAGGACTCATGTTCTTTTCTTTGATCAGCACAGTCACTTTAGCTAATTCTCTGCTAATTCCATCAGCTTTTGCAGCTATTCGGCATCCATGGTGAGAATTGAAACATCCTTCTATGTTTGTGCACAGAACAGTCTTGCTGCCGTCACCATATATAAAATCAGAGTTCCAATTTTTTTTTTACAGGTCCTTCTTTTGATCCGATGTTCCTCTGACACAAAGAATGAAAATAATAAATAAATAAATAAATAAATAAATAAATAAATAAATAAAAAGTTGGAAGGGACCTTGGAGGTCATCTAGTCCAACCCCCTGCTCAGGCAGGAAACCCTATACCATTTCAGACAAATGGCTGGCCGGTCTCTTCTTAAAAGCCTCCAGTGTTGGAGCATTCACCACTTCTGGAGGAAGGTTGTTTCACTGGTTAATTGTTCTAACTGTCAGGAAGTTTCTCCTTAGTTCCAGGTTGCTTCTCTCCTTGACTAGTTTCCATCCATTGCTTCTTGTCCTGCCTTCGGGCACTTCGGAGAATAGCTTGACTGCCTCTTCTTTGTGGCATCCCCTGAGATATTGGAACACTGCTATCATGTCACCCCTCACCCTTCTCTTCGTTAAACTCCTGAACCAACCACTCTTACTGCTCCACAGAGAACAGCCTCTGTTCCCTAACTATTAGGAAATACCTCCAACACTGGAGTCTTTCTCCACTAGGAATGTCTTCTAGAAGACACCGATTGATGTGGCAATAAAAAGGGTTGTTGGCATTGTGATCCATCAGATTTTAGATCTCTTCTGAATTTTGTAGTAAGGAAAGAGATGGGATGAGGCTGTGTGCAAATGATAGCTCAAGGACAAGATGTGGCTACTGCTGTGAAGAAAGGGGTTAAAATGGAAAGTTGGTGGTTTGGACATTCATAATGTGGGACGGTTCAGACAGTTGGAAATGCAAAATTTGAATTTTATTTCAGAATGACAGAGTTGGAAGGGACCTTGGAGGTCTTCTAGTTCAAGCCACTGATCAAGCAGGAGACCTTATACCATCCCAGACAAATGGCTGTCCAATCTCTTCTTAAAGACCTCCAGTGATGGAGCATCCCACAACTTCTGGAGGCAAGCTGTTCCACCAGTTAATTGTCCTCCCTGTTAGGAAGTTTCTCCTTAATTCCAGGTTGCTTCTCTCCTTGATGAGTTTCCATCCATTGTTCCTTGTCTGGCCTTCTGGTGCTTCGGAGAATAGCTTGACTCCCTCTTCTTTGGGGCAACCCCTGAGATATTGGAAGGCTGCTGTCATGACACTCTTAGAGTCGATAGGCATAGCAGAGGGATTACAGACTTTTTTTCCCCTTTGCTTGTCTAAAAGACTTAGTTTGCATGTTTCTACATCTCATGTCTGCTGTAGGTGAGATTATATTCTTATGGTTTGCATCACTTCCTTCCTCTCTCTGGCCAGGTACTATTTTTCTTCCCTGACCCTTTCTTGAGCAGTTCTGGTATTTATCTGTAGAGAGGTACAGAAAAAAGAGCTCGGAGAAGGAACTTGACAGCTCGCAAAACATTGTTTAACCTTGGGAAAAGAAGAGAAAGAAACTCAAATTAGCTCTGCCTTCAGTCTCTTTAGAATAAGGGGCAAAAAGCTTGTCGGGCTTTCAAAATTCTGTTACTTTAATCAATGCCAATAAATTAGATTTTCAATTTCCCTTTTGGAGTCTGCTTCTTCTCTCTGATGGAGAACACATCACAGGCTCTCAACTGTAGATAGCCTGAAGTAACTCAGGCTTTCCTATCACCATGTGTTTTTCTAAAACCTCCATTTCTTACCACCACCCCCTTCGGGCAACCAGCAATCTCAAGGATACTTTTATATACCTAATTTTAGTGCTTCTCGCTTTACACATTCTACCTATACCAAACAAACCTTCATGAGTCCAGAAAAAAGGTTTTTCTCTTTCTTGTTTTTATTCCAAAAGAATGCCTATCAATCCACAAAGTGAGCAACTTTATCCCTGGGCGTGGCTCTTTGTGAATCTGACCAGCAGAAGACACTTTGAGATGTGAATCTACAGAAGATCCACCTTTGGGACTTCCGGATGGCAAGGCTCCGTCGATGGCGGCCATTTATTTATTATTTCATTTAGTTATGTTTAAGGGGAGTTAAAGTGCGATAGAATTTTATGTGTTGTTTTTTTTAGTTTGTTAACATATTTTATTTTAAGTTTGTAAACTTTATACCCTGTATTCAGCTCTGGGAAGTCGGGGTGGGGGGAGGGTAAGGGAGGGTAAGGGGGAGGGGAGGGGGAGGGAGGGAGTTTATGTTTTTCAAAAAATGTATTGTAAAACTTTTCAATAAAAAAAAAGAAGATCCACCTTCGTTGCCACTATTGTGTAGTGGGATCTAGACCGCATGGAATGATGCCAGACCGATGAGTACAGCATAGCAGCCCTTTATTGATGGTAGAACTGTACTGAGGATTTGGGGTTACCTGGGTCCTTATATATACCTGGCCAGGTATCCACCTGGGCAATCCATTTGAACCTGGTATTCCCGCCGAGAAATAGCCCAATCCGCATCAGTCCCGGTACAGCGCCACCTGGTGGTATAAGTAGCGCTGTTGCTATGTTGTCCCCCAAACCCATACACAACACCAATGGTCTGTGAAAATTGGTGTATTTGGCACCAATTCTAGAAGAGTAGAAGCAACACAAGTCATGAAGAAGCCAGAGCACGATCTAGGAAACATAAAGGCCACTGGACTTCTCATTTTAACATGGTTCCCAACTTGTTCAAACTGAGAAGCCCCATGCAGCGAAAAATGTTTGGAAGAATTATGGAGAAATCTCAGCGGGATAGCATGCCTTCTCAAAAGGATGCTTAATATTGCAGCGATGAACAAGAAACTGAATGTGGCAAATGAATTTACAGCTTATGAGGGTTGCGTTTTGGAAATGTTAAAGCAACTGGAAATCCAAAAAGGAAATCATCAAAAGTATAAGGCCTTGGTAAGACCACACTAGGAGTATTGCATCAAGTTTTGGTCGCCACAATATAAAAAAGATGTTGAGATTCTAGAAAGAGTATAGAGGAGAGAAACAAAGATGATCAGGGGACTGGAGGCTAAAACATACAAAGAACGGTTGCTAAAATTGGGTTTTCTAGTTTAATGAAGAGAAGGACTAGGGGGGACATGATAGCGGTCTTCCAATATTTGAGGGGCTGACACAAAGAATTGGAGGGGGGGTCAAGCTATTCTCCAAAGCCCCTGAAGGCAGGACAAGAAGTAACAGATGGAAACTACTCAAGGAGAGAAGCAACCTAGAACTAAGGAGGAATTTCCTGACAGTGAGAACAATTAATCAGTAGAAAAACTTACATCCAGAAGTTGTAGATGCTCCATTATTGGAGGTTTTTAAGAAGACATTAGACAACCGTTTGTCCGAAATGGTATAGGGTTTCCTGCCTGAGCAGGGGGTTGGACTAGAAGACCTCCAAAGTCCCTTCCAACTCTATTATTCTGTTGTTCTGTCTCACCACGCCTCTGAACCGTCTGCCTCCAGAATATGAGGGGAATTATTAAAGTTCTTCAAATGAAAATAATCTTAAAGTTTGGTTCCAGAACCTTTGTTAAAATATAATCCCAGAAAACAGAGAGAAGATAAAATAGGCAAACTATGCAGACTACAGGTGAGAAATGCTGCTTTTTTCCAGAAGCAATTTACACCCAAAGGAAGGGATCAAAGTTGAAGGCCCAACCAAGAGGCACATTCTAAAGGACTGAGTCATTGCTAAGACTAAATCATTGGACAAGAGAGAGAAAAAGGTAGAAAAATCCAAAAGGAATTTTGGCAGCAGGAGAATCTATATAGGAAACTTTAATAACATTCAACAGGGTGACCCTCCCACTATTTGAATCATTAAAACTATTTCACTGTGTTTGATATCAGTTTTACAGTTCCTGAATTCCTTGGGTAAAATGGAGAAATCAAGAAAATGGATACAGAAATAAGAAAAGAAAAAGAAAAAGAAAATTGTAACATTATAATGAAACAAACACAAGAAACACTCATACATGGAGGTGCCTGTTATGTGTGAAGCTCGCAAATCAGTCATTTGAGTTAAGAGACAATCTTTTGACCCTAAGCACAGCCACAAGCCATGGAGGTACACAATTATTTTTGAAGAACTTTTTTTTAAGCAATGAAAGCAGTACCAAGACATCGTGAAATACAACCTACAACTGGGAAGTCCAATGCTTTAAAAGGACAATTGTACAGTATAAACACCGCATGAAACTGACATACTGTACGTGATTCAGGCACAGAAAGATACAGCATGTTTCAAAATTAATAAAAAGGCAATGGGATTAAAAATAAAATCTTGAAAATCTGCAATATATATACATATATATATACATATATATACACATATACACATATACACATATACATACACACACACACACACACACACACACACACACACACACATATATATATATATATATATATATATATATATATATATATATATATATATATATATATATATACCGCTAAAATGTAAGAATAGGAAATGCTCTTACATTTATAGATGGTTTTTCCAAATAACGTTTTCTCCCGTCTATCTAAAAATATATTTTCCCTTGCCTTTTTCCCCCAAAAAAATCAGTTTTCTTCTACCCATTTAAAGGAAAATATGAGGTTTTGCCAATGTTTAAATCAAGAGAAAGCAATGAGACACCATCCCTGGTTTTGTCTTACAGCCCACAATTTACGCTACTCAAACGCATCAACGCTGCATTGCAATCCACATGGGAAAATATTGCATTTTTGTGTAAGCCTGTACTCATATCCAGACCCTCAGTTCAAAACACCTGTTTACCAACAATAAGACCCAACAACACAAACATAGGCTCATGCCCCAAACCCAGAAGCCAGCGCTGTCTCTACATTTACACCAACACCACAATTGCAGGCCCAAATAATTTACTCACCATATTGGAGACCCCTTGGCTTCTCAAGTGGTAGATGTCACCCTTCAACATCTACCCCTCCACAGTCAATGTTGGGGAGACAAGTGATGTAAGGATTTTTAAATTTTTCCTTGATTATATCATTGTGATCTTCCAGGATTCTCCATCCCTGACCTCAAGGCCACAGTGGTGGAACACATTCACATCACACAAGGAGTGGTGACTAAATTATGCTCTATTATAAAATTCCAGTCTACTGTAGAAGGCTTAAACATGGACAATGGGTTCTTAGACCTCTACCTTGTTAATCAGTGAGGAAATAGCCTCCACTCTCCTTTCTGACTTCTTACTCTTAGTCTCCACTTCGTTCCTCCTTCATCATTTTTGGTCTTTGAAGCTTTCTAAAACTGTTGACCTGGAAAGCTTCGGTCCCAATAAAGTTGATTACTCTTGAAGGTTTTCCCAGACAACACGTCTGTTTTGAAGGACGAGGTTAGTGAGAAGCACATTCCTGCACACAATCTAGTAGGCGTATCAAAGTACTTTTTGTAGTGGAGTTATCTTAATATCCCACAAATATACCCTCCCTTCCCTTCTCTTCCTTCTCCCTTCCCTCCCCTCCCTTCCCCTCTCCCCTCCTCTTTTCCTTCCTTCCTTCCTTCCTTCCTTCCTTCCTTCCTTCCTTCCTTCCTTCCCTTCCCTTCCCCCCTCTCCTCTCCTCTCCTCTCCTCTCCTCCCCACTCCACTCCACTTTTCCTTCCTTCTTCCTTCCCTTCCCTTCTCTTCCTTCTCCCTTCCCTCCCCTCCCTTCCCCTCTCCCCTCCTCTTTTCCTTCCTTCCTTCCTTCCTTCCTTCCTTCCTTCCTTCCTTCCTTCCTTCCTTCCTTCCTTCCCTTCCCTTCCCTCCTCTCCTCTCCTCTCCTCTCCTCTCCTCCCCACTCTACTCCACTCCACTTTTCCTTCCTTCTTCCTTCCCTTCCCTTCTCTTCCTTCTCCCTCCCCTCCCTTCTCCTCTCCTCTCCCCTCCCCTCCTCTTTTCCTTCCTTCCTTCCTTCCTTCCTTCCTTCCTTCCTTCCTTCCTTCCTTCCTTCCTTCCTTCCTTCCTTCCTTCCTTCCTTCTCTCCCAGCATCTCAGTAAAAAGTCAGGTCTTGATGGTTTTCTGAAAGAATACCTGATTTTCTAAAATAATATCTGGTTTAGATGGTTTTCTAAAAGAATATCTCTATATAAATTTGATGCGCTGAAAATAAGGAATAAAAAGAGGCACCACTCCATCCTGAACCCCTACAGAGCCGGCAGAAACAAAAATCCTTTCATTTCCATCCCACACAAAAGGGAAGGGAAATGCCAAAGAAATCCTGAGCGGGCCGGCCTGTTGCTCAACCTCATCAAGTTCACCCTTGTCTGGATTAGTGAGAAGGGAGCTGCCAAACAGACGAGGCAGCATTCCCCTTAAAGGACCCGAAGGTGAGGAATGGGAAATAGAGGGTGAAGACAGAGCTCCCCCTAATGGACGAATGGAACAATAACACCTCTAAACAAGTATGCGATGGAGCTGCTAGCTCCTTCTGCATTTGTCTTAGTCAGTGCTTTTTTTGTAAAAGAAAAAGGTGCCGGAACTCACACATGTCATACAACCCGCCTTGCCTACCCTACAAGGTTCCATCCCAAAAAAGGTGCCGGAACTCCGTTCTGAGCGTTCTATGAGAAAAAAAAGCCCTGGTCTTAGTTTTCCTGAAGCTCGTGGAAATATATCGACTCAGGTGTCCGACTCAGGGAATCCAGAGGTTTGCAGCTGCTTTCAAACTATCCCAGCATCCTTAGTGGTGTCCCCAGGTGCTGTAATTCAGGCCTTTTCCAATGTGGTCACTTTTTGGCACATGAAATCTTGTATTGTGGTTGGGAGAATTCCCGGCTACGTTGTGTCAAAGGGTTACTATATCACACTGGAAGTCCTCACGGAAAGCAGTGTACAGTAAGTAAAAAAAAACCCAAAGGATTCAACCACCTTGATTTGGTTTTGCTCTCGGCATGAGTAAAAGACCACCTTGGTAGCTCCGTAGTCAGACTTAGGTTTCAGGAAAGAAAGCTGGGCTATGAATGTAAGAAATCTTCTGAAGCCGTTAAGGAGGGCTGTGAAAATAGCTGTGGAAAGAGCGATCGTTCTGTGCGTTCATCAGAAGTACCAACAGGAAGGATATTACGCAGCTTTTCTTCCTTTCTTTGCCAGTTGGTTGTGGGAAGGAAAAGAAAGGAAAGGAGGAGAAAGGAAAGGAAAAAAAAGAAACAGAAGAAGAAAGGGGAAGGGGAGGAGGAATGGAAAGGAAAGGAAAGGAAAGGAAAGGAAAGGAAAAAGGAGAATTAAGGAAGGGAAGGAAAGGAAAGGAAAGGAAAATGGAGGGAAAGGAAAGGAAAGGAAAGGAAAGGAAAAAAGGAAAGATGAAAGCAGCCTGGAAAAAGGAGAGAGAGAAATGGAAAATGCTTGGACTGGCTGCAAAATTCCAGGAATGAAACAAAGTGTTGAAGTCAACAAACAAACATCTGGAAACACCTTTATTTTGCTGTGAGCCTAAAGATTATTTCCTCATTCGCATTAGTTTTTCAGGCTCATTGTCAGCAGGAACCTACACCGCATCATATTATGAGTATTCCTATTTTGAAAGCTTAACACTCAGTTTGAGGGATGTTGCTAAACCCACACCTGTCACTGTGATAGACAGGGCTTTGTGTGTCTCAATTAGAACTCTTGAATATTCATGTGGACTATTTGCTTAAAGGTGGCGCAGTTGATTCAGCTCTTGTCCAAACCAAATTACAAATGTTTCAAGACGCTGGACCAAATGAGACATCCCTAAATTGCTTCGGAAAGCGTGGGAGCTGAGGCTCTGATGCTCTTTAGCACAACCCTGAAAATATTTTGTCCGGATGGGTTTGGAATTCAGAATCTAATCTATTTTCCCAATTTATTCAAAAGGGCCCATCAACTTTACTTTTCTGACGGAAATTGAAAGTACAAGTGGAATGTGAGTGACTCGTAAATGGACTTCTTAGAATATTCTGAGACATTTCTGTTTATTCACCTAAGGTGCAGAAAACGAATAAATGCGTTCCCGTCCTAGGTGACCTTAATAATTTGGCTGGAAAACAGGTTTGCATCTTTTCTCAAATGTTTCCCAGAATTCAACTGATTTAATTTTATCTCCTAGATCAGCAGCCCAAAACCTTTTCTATACCCCGCACCCCTAGAACGCTTCTGATATATTCTCACACCCCTTACAAAAGTTCGAAATAACAAATTATGCATATACACTATAACTTTGAAACTTCTAAACCCAAGTTTTTGAACCCCCTGGAATATTTTCTCACACCCGCGGTTGGGAACCCCTGTCCTAGATTCTTCCTGGAGATGAAGTCACCCTAAATTTGCTTCATAACTCCTTAGCTGGTTGTTTGATTGGCCTTACCAGAAAAGCCGGCTTTGCTAAATATTTTGTTTTACAATCCTTTAGGACAGGGGTGTCAAACTCAATTTCATTGAGGGCCGCATCAGCATTGCGGTTGCCCTCAGGGGGGCGGGTGGGTGTGGCCTGGGTGGGCGTGGCCTACTGGGTGGGCGTGGCTAGAGTGCGTATGGCCTACTGGGTGGGCGTGGCCAGCTCTACATCTTTGGCATCAAGGGTGCCTATGGGGGGACCTGGGCAGGAGTGGGACAGATCTGAGGGTCTCTGGCAGGAGGAGGGTCTCTGGGCCAGGGCCAAGGCAGTGGGGGCCGTTCCCTCACTGTTTCCAGGATGGCTTCGCGGGCCACATGAAACCACTTCGCGGGCCGGATCCGGCCCCCGGGCCTTGTGTTTGACATGTCTGCTTTAGGATATTTGGTGTCTGATTTTTTTTAAAATCTAAGACCCTTGCTGCTTTGTTCTTATAGGAGCCCTGAATCACGTACACATTGTAGAAAACTGTTTAGCTATTAACCAAGAATAGTAACATTTGTCTGAGGTCCCGTTGACGTACTCTCCACTACTGAGAATAGACACAATAGCTGTTTATCCACATAGAGGGACATCTTATCCGTGTGAATGACCGTGTTGCGGCCCATCTGAGCAAACGAATTGAGACTTTTGTTTTTGCTTTCATAACAGCACCCTATAGCAGCATGGTGGGAGAGAGCTGTGCCTTCAAACAAAGTTGTAGATGGACTATGAACAACAAAAACAGACTAGGAGTAAGGATACCTGCAACATAGAATATGCTTGGAAGGGACCTTGGAGGTCTTCTAGTCCAACCCCCTTCTCAAGCAGGGGACCCTATTTCATCTCAGACATATGGCTATCCAATCACTTCTTGAAAAGCTCCAGTGATGGAGCCCTACAACTGCTGAAGGCAAGCCTTCCCACTGATTATCATTCTCACTGTCAGGAAATTTCTTCTATGTTCTAGGTTGAATCTCTCTTTAATGATCTTCCACCTGTTACTTCTTGCCCGGCTCTCTGGTGCTTCTTCCCCATGACAGTCCTTCAAGTACCAGAAGACTGCTATTAGGTGAACCTCCCAGTGGTGGGATTCAAATATGTGAACAACCGGTTTTCTGCACAGACGCCACTTCCAGAAGTCCGTTCATGGGCCTGGGCCTCCGAGGCCAAGAAGGGATTTCCGGAAGCAGCATTCACACACTTCCGGTGGGCCATTCTGGGCCTGAGAGGCCTCCTCCAGACCTCCCAGGCCCAGAATGGATTTCCGGAAGTGGTGTCCATGTACTTCTGGTGGGCCATTCTGTGCCTGAGAGGCCTCCTCTTGGCCTCCAAGGCCCAGAATGGACTTCCGGAAGCAGCGTCCATGTCCTTACGGAGGGCCATTCTGTGCCCTGAGAAAAAGGGCTAGGGCTTCAGTGGGCACCATCCAGTAGTGGGATTCAGCTGGTTCACCAAACTCAACAAAAAATTAGCTACCGGTTCTACTGAACTGGTGTGAACCGGCTGAATCCCACCACTGGAACCTCCCCCCCTCCCCAGTCCTTCTCTCCGTTAGACCAGACATACCTAGTTCCATTAATTAGACCCCTTATCACTGTTGTTGCTCGTTCTGCACCCTAGTTACCAAGCAGCCTTAACACGTGTCCTCTCACATCTGCAACCCATTCCAGACACTAACAACAACAACAACAACTCCACTCTTGGGCAGACGTGTTTTGAGACCCAAGGTTGAGTTGTTTATTCACTTCTGGTGACCAGGATCATCTTGACATGGGAACTGCTGGTTCCTCAGATCTGTGCATGGGTTATTCCGTTTATGGTTAGTGACTAGACCAGACAGATTAATAGTGACTCAGAATGGCAGCTCTTAAGTTCATAAATTAGTGTAAACACATAACTTGACTGGGCATGTGATAAGTGGGTCTGTCTTTATCAGACACTTTGGGTGTTCCCCCCTCGGATTTGGCAGTTCGGAAGCCGGCTAAACTGGCAGCTTCTCTGCCAGGTGAGGGTTGTTGTTTTTCTCTCTCTCTCTTTATGAATGGAGTTTTTGCTCAGTGACTCAAGGGGAAGTGTAGAGAGGGTGCAGGGAGGGGGAAGGACCACCCCACCACAGGAGAACAGGGTGAAGGCTTTGCAGGGCTTTAATAATGGGGTCCCGGTGCCCACAGACAAGGTCATAATGCTGTAAGGTCACTATAAGCCTTTCGATGACAAGCTCTGCCTGTTTCACCTTCGCATTTGTTAAGTTAAGCTTCATCGCTGGAAGCTTTCAAGAAGAGACTGGACTGCCATCTGTCAGAAATGGTGTAGGGTCTCCTGCTGGGGGGGGGGTTGGGCTAGATGACCTACAAGGTCCCTTTCTATTCTATTCTATTCTATTCTATTCTATTCTATTCTATTCTATTCTATTCTATTCTATTCTATTCTATTCTATTCTATTCTAGTCTAGTCTAGTCTAGTCTAGTCTAGTCTAGTCTAGTCTAGTCTAGTCTAGTCTAGTCTATAGTCTATAGTATACAGTCTGTTCTGTTCTGTTCTGTTCTTTTCCATTCCGTTCCATTCTATATTCTATTCTATTCTGTTCTATTCTATTCTATTCTGTTCTGTTCTGTTCTGTTCTGTTCTGTTCTGTTCTGTTCTGTTCTATTCTAGTCTAGTCTAGTCTAGTCTAGTCTAGTCTAGTCTAGTCTATAGTCTATAGTCTATTCTGTTCCATTTTGTTCCAATCTATATTCTATTCTATTCTATTCTATTCTATTCTATTCTATTCTATTCTATTCTATTCTATTCTATTCTATTCTATTCTATTCTATTCTATTCTATTCTAT
Source organism: Vipera berus (assembly GCF_964194415.1). NCBI lineage: Eukaryota > Metazoa > Chordata > Lepidosauria > Squamata > Viperidae > Vipera > Vipera berus. The sequence continues at coordinate 102,977,673 of NC_138207.1, read as the reverse complement.
TCTATTCTATTCTATTCTATTCTATTCTATTCTATTCTTGGCTGAACACAGCATTGTCTGCAGGTGGGAAAACAATCGCAAATCTCTTCCTCTATCAAGGATGGAGAGGAGTAAGCTGACTGTGGGGGGAATTCCTGGAACAGCACATCTGGCCATCTGTAAAATTGCTGCAAAGGCAGATTACAGAGTCATGACCTGTAGTAGGATTATTTCTAAAGATGGGCCTAACATTCTGATAAAACATATGAAGAACAGTTGCAGGAATTGGGTATGTCTAGTTTAATGAAAAGAAGGACTGGGGTGACAAGATAGCAGTCTTCCAATACCTTAAGAGGTTGCCCCAAAGAAGGGGGAGTCAAGCTGTTCTCCGAAGCACCTGAAGACAGAAGAAGAAGCAACGGATGGAAACCAATCAAGGAGATAAGCAACCTGGAACTAAGGAGAAATTTCCCGACAGGGAGAACAATTAACCAGTGGAACAACCTGCCTGCAGAAGTTGTGGGTGCTCCAACATGGAGGTTTTTAAGAAGAGGCTGGACAGCCACTTGTCTGAAATGATATAGGTTTTCCTGCTTGAGCAGGGGGCTGGACTAGAAGATCTCCAATGTCCCTTCCAGTTCTGTTTTTAATTATTTGTAGCTCAGGGTTGACATGAGGGGTCCTTGGTGCTCTCTGAGCTTGTTTGCTTTCTGGCAGACGTTTCATTATCCAACTAGGTAACATCATCAGTGCTAGTAAGGAGTGCTGTTTGCTGTCAGTGTTGCTGCGGTTGGTTTTAGAGATCAAGTAAGCAATACCCCAGTCAAGAAACTGCCAAAGAGCCAAGAGCAAACAACCCAACCAAAGAACCAGCCTCACCATCACGGACAGGCCAAGCCACCAGAATATAAACCGACAGCAAACATCACTCCTCACTAGCCCTGATGATGTTACCTAGTTGGGTCATGAAATGTCTGCAAGAAAACAAGCAAGCTCAGAGAGCACCAAGGACCCCACAGTCCTTTCCTCCTCCTCCTCCTCCTCCTCCTCCTCCTCCTCCTCCTCCTCCTCCTCCTCCTCCTCCTCCTCTCCATAAACACCTCTCCCTTTTAGCACTGATGATGTTACCTAGTTTGGGTAATGAAACGTCTGCAAGAAAACAAGCAAGCTCAGAGAGCAACAAGGACCCCACAGTCCTTTCTTCTTCCTCCTCCTCCTCCTCCTCCTCCTCCTCCTCCTCCTCCTCCTCTCCATAAACACTTCTCCCTTTTAGCACTGATGATGCTACCTAGTTTGGGTGATGAAACGTCTGCAAGAAAACAAGCAAGCTCAGAGAGCAACAAGGACCCCACAGTCCTTTCTTCCTCCTCTTCCTCCTCCTCCTCCTCCTCCTCCTCCTCCTCCTCCTCCTCCTCCTCATCCTCCCACCCCCTTCCAGCACTGAAGATGTTACCTGGTTTGGGTCATGAAATGTCTGCAAGAAAACAAGCAAGCTCAGAGAGCACCAAGGATCCCACAGTCCTTTCTTCCTCCTCCTCCTCCTCCTCCTCCTCCTCCTCCTCCTCTCCATAAACACTTCTCCCTTTTAGCACTGATGATGCTACCTAGTTTGGGTGATGAAACGTCTGCAAGAAAACAAGCAAGCTCAGAGAGCAACAAGGACCCCACAGTCCTTTCTTCCTCCTCTTCCTCCTCCTCCTCCTCCTCCTCCTCCTCCTCCCACCCCCTTCCAGCACTGAAGATGTTACCTGGTTTGGGTCATGAAATGTCTGCAAGAAAACAAGCAAGCTCAGAGAGCACCAAGGACCCCACAGTCCTTTCTTCCTCCTCTTCCTCCTCCTCCTCCTCCTCCTCCTCCTCCTCCTCCTCATCCTCCCACCCCCTTCCAGCACTGAAGATGTTACCTGGTTTGGGTCATGAAATGTCTGCAAGAAAACAAGCAAGCTCAGAGAGCACCAAGGATCCCACAGTCCTTTCTTCCTCCTCCTCCTCCTCCTCCTCCTCCTCCTCCTCCTCCTCCTCCTCTCCATAAACACTTCTCCCTTTTAGCACTGATGATGCTACCTAGTTTGGGTGATGAAACGTCTGCAAGAAAACAAGCAAGCTCAGAGAGCAACAAGGACCCCACAGTCCTTTCTTCCTCCTCTTCCTCCTCCTCCTCCTCCTCCTCCTCCTCCTCCCACCCCCTTCCAGCACTGAAGATGTTACCTGGTTTGGGTCATGAAATGTCTGCAAGAAAACAAGCAAGCTCAGAGAGCACCAAGGACCCCACAGTCCTTTCTTCCTCCTCTTCCTCCTCCTCCTCCTCCTCCTCCTCATCCTCCTCCTCATCCTCCCACCCCCTTCCAGCACTGAAGATGTTACCTGGTTTGGGTCATGAAATGTCTGCAAGAAAACAAGCAAGCTCAGAGAGCACCAAGGATCCCACAGTCCTTTCTTCCTCCTCCTCCTCCTCCTCCTCCTCCTCCTCCTCCTCCTCCTCCCACCCCCTTCCAGCACTGAAGATGTTACCTGGTTTGGGTCATGAAATGTCTTCAAGAAAACAAGCCAGCTCTGAGAGCACCAAGGATTTAAGCTAGGCATTCTATGACATCACAGAAACTCGACTAATTTTGATATACGGTATATATTTTTTCCAATGTCACATCCGTTCCAAAAAGACACACGCAGAATGCCTTTTTTCCCCCTTTGCATTTGACAAAAAGCTTGCATCATTAAGCCTTTTTGCTGGAGTTTCTGGGCCTTTTGACTTCTCCCCCAACTCAGGCATGTGAGGGAGATAAAAAGGTCAGACTAGGAAATGGGGAGAGAAGGACGGGGCCTCTTTAAAAAAAAATATATGTGGTTGTCAGAGGCGAATAATAAGGGGAAAAGATACTTTCTGGATTTTGACCACACAGCCTTTGCATTCCAAAACAATGACAACCATTTGCAGCAACAAAGGACAACCAGAAGACGGAGACGCGCCTGCCTTACGCGTGTTTTAAAAAGCGGGCTTTTTCTTGCTTTGCCAGCCCGTTCTTGGGTGAAAGTGAAGTTTCTTGCGGAGAAGCTGCAGTGGCACCCACATGTGCCAGACAAAAAGAGAGCAAGAATGCAAAAGAGAAAAAGGAAAGGGAAAAAAAAGTTGTTTGCTTAGGCTGGAATCCAATGAATTCCTGACTTCAGAGGCTCAGCCTTCCCCTCTTGATCTCCTCTGTTCGAAAAGAGTCCTGTTTAGCTCTGCGTTAATCCTTCGCAGCAACTCTAGGCCGACATGTTCAAAAATAACAAGACAAAGAAGGAAGTTTCAGCAGCCAAATAAACGGAGTGAAACATCGGCCTGGTTTAAGTTCAAGACAAATGCATCGTTTTAACATTGTTGTTGTTAGCTGCGAAGTCGTGTCCGACCCATCGCGACCCTATGGACAACATTCCTCCAGGCCTTCCTGTCTTCTACCATCTTCTGGAGTCCATTTAAGCTCACGCCTACTGCTTCAATGACTCCATCCAGCCACCTCATTCTCTGTCGTCCCCTTCTTCTATTGCCCTCAACCTTTCCCAGCATTAGGCTCTTCTCCAGTGAGTCCTTCCTTCTCATTAGGTGGCCAAAGTATTTGAGTTTTAGCTTCAGGATCTGGCCTTCTAAAGAGCCATTTTGCTTTCTTGCATTTCTTTTTCTTTGGGATGGTTTTGGTTGCTACCTGTTGTACAATGTCGCGAACCTCTGTCCATAGTTCTTCAGGCACTCTGTCTATCAGATCTAATTCCTTAAATCTATTTGTCACCTCTACTGTATATTCAACAGGGATATGATTTAGTTCATACCTGAGTGGCCTAGTGCTTTTCCCTACTTTCTTCAGTTTAAGCCTAACTGTTTTAACGTTTTAACATATGTCCCTGTAATTCAGATCGCTGCGTTAAAAAGGAGCATTTTAAAGCTTTGCATGTTTAAACGTTTCAGCACAAGGCTTTATTCTATCTGGGTTTCTCCCCCGCCCCCCCCCCCCCAATGCTTAAACAGACACCAAAAAAGCAATATGTAACTTATTTCCATTCCTTTTTATTCTCCCAAGGAAGAGGGATTTCCAATGTAACCAGAGATTGCTACAAATACAGATAGTCCTTGACTTATAACAGTTCGTTTAGTTTGGAATAGAATAGAGCTGGAAGGGACCGTGGAGGTCTTCTAGTCCAGCCCGCTGCTCAAGCAGGAGAATCTATGCCATCTCAGACAAGTGAATGTTCAGTCTCTTCTTAAAAACCTCCAGTGATGGAGCACCCACGACTTCTGGAGGCAAGCCATTCCACTGGTTAATCGTCCTCACTGTTAGGAAGTTTCTCCTTAATTCCAGGTTGCTTCTCTCCTTGGTCAGTTCCTATCCGTTGTATCTTGTCCTGCCCTCTGGTGCTTTGGAGAATAGCTTGACGCCCTCTTCTTTGTGGCAGCCCCTCAGATACTGGAACACTGCTGTCATGTCTCCCCTACTTCTTCTTGTCTTTAGACTAGCCAAACCCAAGTCCCGCAGCCATTCTTTGTATGTTTTAGTCTCCAGGTCCTGGATCATCTTAGTTGCTCTTCTCTGAACTTTTTCCAAGGTCTCAACATCTTTTTGGTAGTATGGTGATGAAAATTGGCTGCAGTATTCCAGATGTGGCCTCACTAGAGTTTTATAAAGCAGTACTACTACTTCACACGATCTTGATTCTATGCCTCTCTTTACACAACCCAGGATTGTATTAGCTTTATTGGCTGCTGCTGCACACAGCTAGCTCATGGTCAAATGATCGTCCACTAGGACTCCAAGGTCCCTTTCCCAGTGGCTGTTTTTGAGCCAGGTTTGGCCTAATCTGTACTTATATCTTTGATTTTTCCTGCCTAAATGTAAAATGTTGCTTTTCTCCATCTTGAAACTCATTTTGTTGGATAGGGCCCGTTGTTCAAGTTTGTCAAGATCTTTTTGGATCCTGAGTTTGTCTTCTGGGGTGTTCGCTACTCCTGCCAGTTTAGTGTCATCTGCAAGTTACAAAAGCACTGGAAAAAGTGATCATTTTTTTTACACTTTATGACCATTGCAGCATCCCCGTGACCACATGATTGATGTTTGGATGATTGGCAACTGACTCACATTTATGATGGTCGCATCGTCCCGGGGTGGTGGTGGTGTCACATGACCCTCTTTTGCATCCTTCTGACAGGCAAAGTCAATGGGGAAATCCACATTCACTTAACAACCGGGTTACTAATTCAAGAGCTGCATTGATTCACTTTAAGAAACGTGGCAAGAAAAAGTCATAAAATGGGGCCAAAACTCACTTAACAAATTTCTCACTTAGCCACACAAATTCTCTAGACTGACCATACCCAAATCCTGCAACCCTTCTTCCTATGTTTTAGTTTCCAGGCCTTGAATCACCTTAGTTGCTCTTCTCTGCACTTTTTCCAAAGTTTTTAAAATGTTATTGGACTGGGAGCGTTCCTTGAGTTGGCACAGAAATATATCAGCAGGCCATCTGCCCTTCCAGTTGCCAAGCTCTGTTCCATCACACGAGGAGTTCAGCGGTTGTTCTTACTGATGTGCTGAGGGATGAGTTAAGGGAAGCGATGGGTGGATTCTCCAGAATTCATTTTCCCTCCTACTGAGCATTGTCTGCAGGTGGGAAAACAATCGCAAATCTCTTCCTCTATCAAGGTTGGAGAAGAGTAAGCTGACTGTGGGGAACAGCACATCTGGCCATCTGTAAAATTGCTGCAAAGGCAGATTACAGAGTCATGACCTGTAGTAGGATTATTTCTAAAGATGGGCCTAACGTTCTGATAAAACATATGAAGAACAGTTTCAGGAATTGGGTATGTCTAGTTTAATGAAAAGAAGGACCGGGGTGACATGGTAGCAGTCTTCCAATGTCTTAAGAGGTTGCCCCAAAGAAGAGGGAGTCAAGCTGTTCTCTGAAGCACCAGAAGGCAGGACAAGAAGCAACATATGGAAACTAGTTAAGGAGAGAAGCAACCTGGAACTAAGGAGAAATTTCCTGACAGGGAGAATAATTAACCGGTGGAACAACCTGCCTCCAGAAGCTGTGAATGCTCCAACATGGAGGTTTTGAAGAAGAGACTGGACAGCCATTTGCCTGAAATGGTGTAGGGTTTCCTGCCTGAGCAGGGGGTCAGACTGGAAGACCTCTGAGGTCCCTTCCAATTTGCCATTCTGTTTTCTGTATTTAGTTCTACCCAGCCTCTCGACTCTTTTGATCCCTTTCTGTCGATGGCCCAGCAAGAGAACAATCATCCAAACACACCACCAGTAACACATTCTTATATTCATATCTATTCTGACCTGAAGAACATGAAGAACATAGAACTTACATATTTTGGGTTGTTGCAGAGTACTTGGGTTACTTACTGAGGAAGAAATATTTACCTAATAAGCTCTTTCTCTGATCCACTACTTTATATTCAGTAGATGTCCTATGAAAGTACTGATGAAGTACATGTCATTTTTTTTTAAATAAGAAACCCCACTGAAGTAGTGGTTTAAAAAGAGTCTGTTTCAACCCTCTGGGGAAGCAAGATTTTAGAGCAATTGAATTGCCCCAACAAATTAAGAAAAATACCTTGGTGGGTTCATCTAGTGTAATAGAGACAGTCGGGTAGGATTTTGAGACCGCTACTCCAGACGGCTTATTTTAATGCTTCGTGTATAATAAATCTTTATTAGCCATTAGAGGTCACCGAGGCAATGACACTTTCTAGGCAGAATTTGAAATTGCCACTCACCTTGAATTTATGCCAGGTTATAAGCACCGGGCAAGCTTCAAGCGATTTTGTTCAGCTGCTGAAACAGAGAAGCTGGAGACTTCCATAATTATGCTCGTTTTAACTGAGCGGTGACTTTAGAAGCCTCTTGAAAAAAAGCACCTTTGGGACTTGGCCCCTAGGGTGGTGGGCGCTCCATCACTGGAGGTTTTTAAGAAGAGATTGACCGGCTATTTGTCTGAAACAAGCAGTAGGTCAGTCTAGAAGACCTCCAAGCTCCCCTCCAATTTTGTTATTGTGTACTCTGTGTAGTTTGGATTCTGTCTTCTGTGTTGGAATTAAGATTGCCGGGAGAAATATCAACAACCTAAGATATGCAGATGATACCACTCTAATGGCAGAAAGTGAAGAAGAACTAAAGAGCCTCTTGTTGCGGGTGAAGAAGGAGAGTGCAAAACGTGGGTTGAAACTAAACATTAAGAAAACCAAGATCATGGCAGCCGGCCCTCTCAATTCCTGGCAAATAGATAAGGAAGAAATGGAGGTAGTGACAGATTTTACCGTATATACTTGAGTATAAGCCGAATTTTTCAGCCCACTTTTTGGGCTGAAAAATTCCACTTCGGCTTATACTCCAGTCAACAAAAAAACTTACCGAGGACTTGTGCGCGGCCGAGGCTTTGGTGCTTCCGGGATCGCCCGCACCTCTCCCAAGCCACCGCCGTCCGAGACCTGCCGAAGTTTGGGGAGGTTTGGGGAGGTGCGCGCGCACCTCCCCAAACTCCACGCCTTGCCTGCCTGCTTCTTTCCGCAGCGGAAAGAAGCAGGCAGGCAGGGCGCGGAGGAACGGAGACTTGCCGACGTTTGGGGAGGTTTGGGCGCCTCCCCAAACCTCGGCAGGTCTCCGTTCCTCCGCGCAGACCTGCCGACGTTTGGGGAGGTTTGGGCGCCTCCCCAAACCTCGGCAGGTCTCCGTTCCTCCTGCCGACCTTTGGGGAGGTTTGGGCGCCTCCCCAAACCTCCCCAAACCTCGGCAGGTCTCCGTTCCTCCTGCCGACCTTTGGGGAGGTTTGGGCGCCTCCCCAAACCTCCCCAAACCTCGGCAGGTCTCCGTTCCTCCTGCCGACCTTTGGGGAGGTTTGGGCGCCTCCCCAAACGTCCCCAAACCTCGGCAGGTCTCCGTTCCTGTTTGGGGAGGTTTGGGCGCCTCCCCAAACCTCCCCAAACCTCGGCAGGTCTCCGTTCCTCCGCGCAGACCTGCCGACCTTTGGGGAGGTTTGGGCGCCTCCCCAAACGTCCCCAAACCTCGGCAGGTCTCCGTTCCTGTTTGGGGAGGTTTGGGCGCCTCCCCAAACCTCCCCAGGTCTCCGTTCCTCCGCGCAGACCTGCCGACGTTTGGGGAGGTTTGGGCGCCTCCCCAAACCTCCCCAAACCTCGGCAGGTCTCCGTTCTTCCTGCCGACCTTTGGGGAGGTTTGGGCGCCTCCCCAAACCTCCCCAAACCTCGGCAGCTCTCCGTTCCTCCGCGCAGACCTGCCGACCTTTGGGGAGGTTTGGGCGCCTCCCCAAACGTCCCCAAACCTCGGCAGGTCTCTGTTCCTGTTTGGGGAGGTTTGGGCGCCTCCCCAAACCTCCCCAAACCTCGGCAGGTCTCCGTTCCTCCGCGCAGACCTGCCGACCTTTGGGGAGGTTTGGGCGCCTCCCCAAACGTCCCCAAACCTCGGCAGGTCTCCGTTCCTCCGCACAGACCTGCCGACCTTTGGGGAGGTTTGGGCGCCTCCCCAAACGTCCCCAAACCTCGGCAGGTCTCCGTTCCTGTTTGGTGAGGTTTGGGCGCCTCCCCAAACCTCCCCAAACCTCGGCAGGTCTCCGTTCCTCCGCGCAGACCTGCCGACCTTTGGGGAGGTTTGGGCGCCTCCCCAAACGTCCCCAAACCTCGGCAGGTCTCCGTTCCTGTTTGGGGAGGTTTGGGCGCCTCCCCAAACCTCGGCAGGTCTCCGTTCCTCCGCGCAGACCTGCCGACGTTTGGGGAGGTTTGGGCGCCTCCCCAAACCTCCCCAAACCTCGGCAGGTCTCCGTTCTTCCTGCCGACCTTTGGGGAGGTTTGGGCGCCTCCCCAAACCTCCCCAAACGTCGGCAGGTCTGCGCGGAGGAACGGAGACCTGCCGAGGTTTGGGGAGGTTTGGGGAGGCGCCCAAACCTCCCCAAACAGGAACGGAGACCTGCCGAGGTTTGGGGAGGTTTGGGGAGGCGCCCAAACCTCCCCAAAGGTCGGCAGGAGGAACGGAGACCTGCCGAGGTTTGGGGAGGTTTGGGGAGGCGCCCAAACCTCCCCAAAGGTCGGCAGGAGGAACGGAGACCTGCCGAGGTTTGGGGAGGTTTGGGGAGGCGCCCAAACCTCCCCAAACAGGAACGGAGACCTGGGGAGGTTTGGGGAGGCGCCCAAACCTCCCCAAAGGTCGGCAGGTCTGCGCGGAGGAACGGAGACCTGCCGAGGTTTGGGGAGGTTTGGGGAGGCGCCCAAACCTCCCCAAACAGGAACGGAGACCTGCCGAGGTTTGGGGAGGTTTGGGGAGGCGCCCAAACCTCCCCAAACGTCGGCAGGTCTGCGCGGAGGAACGGAGACCTGCCGAGGTTTGGGGAGGTTTGGGGAGGCGCCCAAACCTCCCCAAACAGGAACGGAGACCTGCCGAGGTTTGGGGAGGCGCCCAAACCTCCCCAAACAGGAACGGAGACCTGCCGAGGTTTGGGGACGTTTGGGGAGGCGCCCAAACCTCCCCAAAGGTCGGCAGGTCTGCGCGGAGGAACGGAGACCTGCCGAGGTTTGGGGAGGTTTGGGGAGGCGCCCAAACCTCCCCAAACAGGAACGGAGACCTGCCGAGGTTTGGGGACGTTTGGGGAGGCGCCCAAACCTCCCCAAAGGTCGGCAGGTCTGCGCGGAGGAACGGAGACCTGCCGAGGTTTGGGGAGGTTTGGGGAGGCGCCCAAACCTCCCCAAACAGGAACGGAGACCTGCCGAGGTTTGGGGACGTTTGGGGAGGCGCCCAAACCTCCCCAAAGGTCGGCAGGTCTGCGCGGAGGAACGGAGACCTGCCGAGGTTTGGGGACGTTTGGGGAGGCGCCCAAACCTCCCCAAAGGTCGGCAGGTCTGCGCGGAGGAACGGAGACCTGCCGAGGTTTGGGGAGGTTTGGGGAGGCGCCCAAACCTCCCCAAACAGGAACGGAGACCTGCCGAGGTTTGGGGACGTTTGGGGAGGCGCCCAAACCTCCCCAAAGGTCGGCAGGTCTGCGCGGAGGAACGGAGACCTGCCGAGGTTTGGGGAGGTTTGGGGAGGCGCCCAAACCTCCACAAACAGGAACGGAGACCTGCCGAGGTTTGGGGAGGTTTGGGGAGGCGCCCAAACCTCCCCAAACGTCGGCAGGTCTGCGCGGAGGAACGGAGACCTGCCGAGGTTTGGGGAGGTTTGGGGAGGCGCCCAAACCTCCCCAAACAGGAACGGAGACCTGCCGAGGTTTGGGGACGTTTGGGGAGGCGCCCAAACCTCCCCAAACAGGAACGGAGACCTGCCGAGGTTTGGGGAGGCGCCCAAACCTCCCCAAAGGTCGGCAGGAGGAACGGAGACCTGCCGACGAGCCTTGGTCACACAGGGTATTCCTGTGTATTCAGGCTTGCAAAATGGCGGATCGAGCCTCTGCTGGCGGCAGAGGCTTGCAGAACGGCGGATCGGCTTATACTCGAGTCAATAACTTTTTCCAGTTTTTGGGGGTGAAATTGGGGGTCTCGGCTTATACTCGAGTCGGCTTATACTCAAGTATATACGGTATTTTCCTAGGCTTCAAGATCACTGCAGCCAAGAAATTAAAAGACGCTTGCCCCTGGGGAGGAAAGCCATGGCAAATCTAGACAGCACACTAAAAAGCAGAGACGTCACCCTGTCAACAAAAGTGCATATAGTCAAGGCTATGGTCTTCCCAGTTGCAAAGTATGGCAGTGAAAGCTGGACCATAAGAAAGGCTGAGCGCCAAAGAATTGAGGCCCTTGAACTCTGGTGCTGGAGAAGACTCCTGCGAGTCCCTTGGACTGCAAGGCGATCCAACTGGTCAGTCCTAGAGGAGATCAACCCTGACTGCTCTTTAGAAGGCCAGATCCTGAAGCTGAAACTCAGATATACTTTGGCCACCTAATGAGAAGGAAGGACTCACTGGAGAAGAGCCTCATGCTGGGAAAGGTTGAGGGCAAGAGAAGAAGGGGATGACAGAGAATGAGGTGGCTGGATGGAATCACTGACGCAGTAGGTGTGAGCTTAAAGGGACTCCAGAAGATGGTAGAGGACAGGAAGGCCTGGAGGAACATTGTCCATGGGGTCGCGATGGGTCGGACACGACTTCGCAACTAACAACAACAACATTCTGTGTTAGGGCAGGCCTTCCTAGCAGAACGCACAACACATTAGCATCTTTGCATGTTAATGAGATTAGTTCCTCTGTTTGCAAGTTGATTCTTCCACACATGAAACTCATCTCTGCATCAGATGTAGGGCCATTGGCATCTCAGGCCATCATATCTGGACTGTGGGTGGCTTACCACATGGGTCAGTTGATTAGAGCACTCAAGCGCATCTGAGCTTTTTCTTCATCTTACACCTTCTCCGTTTTATTTTTAACGTTTCCGGCCTCGGCCTTCCTTTTCCCTTTTTGACACAAGCATCATCAATTGAGTTGGCAATATTCTGCTGCTTATCTCTGCTTTTCGCCTTGGAGACCGGCTTCGTGCACGCAAACCCATTAGAATAAAATATCTTGTTTATCTCCGGGAAGACCGCCTCTAGGAAAGAAAAATTAATGGAAGGCATCAATAATCGGGGAGAGAGGGGCGAAAACTGTGTGTCTCGATGTGTGGGTGACGCTGTTCGTATTCCCCCAGCTCTCCCCATAGATAGATCTCCCAGCATCTTTCTATAATTGAAAGGAAATCACCAGCATAATGAAATCACCACTCACAGATGACAAATCAATTCATTTATGACACTCTGCCCCCGTGGCCAAGCCATTTTATTGCTCAATGGAACCCACTGAAATTAATAATAAAAAATAATAACGGTGAAATTCATAAAAGTACTCTGTGCCAAATAAGGGTATTGGGTATGCTGGAATCAGTAAAAGAATATATTTTTCCCCCACCCCCAAAAGGAAAATACTTGCTTTTCAGAAAGAGAATAGAGAATAGAATAGAGATGGAAGGTACCTTGGAGGTCATCTAGTCCACCCCACTGCTCAAGCAGGAGAACCTGTACCAGACATGTCAAACACAATGCCCGGGGGCCGGATCCGGCCCGCAAAGTGGTTTCATGTGGCCCGCGAAGCCATCCTGGAAACAGGGAGGGAACGGCCCCCACTGCCTTGGCCCTGGCCCAGAGACCCTCCTCCTGCCAGAGACCCTCAGATCTGTCCCACTCCTGCCCAGGCCCCCATAGGCACCCTTGATGCGAAGGATGTAGAGCTGGCCACGCCCACCCAGTAGGCCATACGCACTCTAGCCACGCCCACCCAGTAGGCCACGCCCACCCAGGCCATACCCACCCGGCCCCCTGAGGGCAACCGCAATGCTGATGCGGCCCTGAATGAAATTGAGTTTGACACCCCTGCCCTATACCATTTCAGGCAAGTGACTGTCCAGTCTCTTCTTAAAAACCTCCAGTGATGGAGCGCCCACGATTTCTGGAGGCAACTTCTGTTCCACTGGTTAATTGTCCTCACTGTCAGGACGTTTCTCTTTAATTCCAGGTTGCTTCTCTCCTTGATCAGTTTCCATCCGTTGTTTCTTCTCCTGCCTTGTGTATGATGATGAAAATAAATTAGACAGAGAGACTTTTACAAACAATGGCAAGCAATTAATTCTTTCTCCCCTCCTCCCTCCTTAGACCATGGTTGGGTCTTTATTCATTGATGCCGCTTGATTTATTGGAGTAAAGAGTCAATGAAGTTGTGATGCGTTGATTGTATTAATGGTGGCGTGGAAGCCATGGGTAGAATTCAGGAGATAACTAAAATGATCACCTTTTTTGGGGGGTTTTCTTTTTCTTTTTGCCTGCCAAATATTAAAAAACGGAAGTTGAGAGAACAGGAAAGTGCAACCCTCTTTTTTATTCACCGAGCGCTGATTCCCTGCGACCCGTTTTTGCAGGGTGATGATTCAGAAGTTAGACAGCTTTGTGTCTTGTCCGTGCTTGAATGGTGATTAGCTGGGAATTTCCAAGCATTGTTTGGACTTTGCAATGAAGGGTGTAGGAAAAGGGAAGGGGAGAGATCAAAATGATATCTTCTTCCTCGATTTCTCAACACATAAGTAAAGGGGCAGCCTTTGGAGCGTGCTTATTCGTTCGTTGCAGGGATATAAAATTGGAGATTAATCTTAATCTTAAAGGAGGGATGAGAAAACTTCACTCATGTGCTGCACCTTTAAATAGAGCCTTTTCTTTTGACATCCTTCCTTCCTTCCTTCCTTCCTTCCTTCCTTCCTTCCTTCCTTCCTTCCTTCCTTCCTTCCTTCCTTCCTTCCTTCCTTCCTTCCTTCCTTCCTTCTTTGAAAGGGACCTTGGAGGTCTTCTAGTCCAACCACCACACCATGCTGAATCAGGAATCTCTACATCATGTACCATCATATATATATCATATACCTATGCCATCTCAGACAAATGGCTGTCCAGTCTCTTCTTAAAAGCCTCCAGTGATGGAGCACCCACGATTTCTGGTGGCCAGCTGTTCCACTGGTTAACTGTCCTCGTTGTTAGGAAGTTCCTCCTTAATTCCAGGTTGCTTCTCTCTTTATCTTTAATGTTCTTCTACCCATTACGTCTTGTCCTGCCCTCAGGTGCTTTTCAGAATAGGTCAAACCACCCCCCCCCCCACACACACACCCACACCTCTTCTCTGTCACAGCCTCTCAAATATAGGAAGACTGCTATCAATACAAAATTGTTTGCTCACGGCACATTTATAAGTTCTTCTCAGAAGTGTTATTTGGCGTTTCTCTCCATCTGACGCCTCGGAGGGAGCTGCCGTGAATCCAAGAAGAATTTGTGTTTTTTGCTTGTTTGTTTGGGAGTGTTCTCCCTAGACCAGACAGGTCAAACACAAGGCCTGGGGGGCCAGATCCGGCCCGTGAAGTGGTTTTATGCGGCCCACGAAGCCATCCTGGAAACAGTGAGGGAACGGCCCCCGCTGCCTTGGCCCTGGCCCAGAGACCCTCCTTCTGCCAGAGACCCTCAGATCTGTCCCACTCCTGCCCAGGCCCCCATAGGCACCCTTGATGCCAACGATGTAGAGCTGGCCACGCCCACCCAGTAGGCCATATGCACTTTAGCCACGCCCACCCAGTAGGCCACGCCCACCCTGGCCATACCCCCCTGCCCCCCTGAGGGCAACCGCAATGCTGATGCGGCCCTCCATGAAATTGACACCCCTGATCTAGACATGTCAAACACAAGGCCTGGGGGCCAGATCCAGCCCGCGAAGTGGTTTCATGCGGCCCACGAAGCCATCCTGGAAACAGGGAGGGAACGGCCCCCACTGCCTTGGCCCTGGCCCAGAGACCCTCCTCCTGCCAGAGACCCCCAGATATGTCCCACTCCTGCCCAGGCCCCCATAGGCACCCTTGATGCCAACGATGTAGAGCTGGCCATGCCCACCCAGTAGGCCATACACACTTTAGCCATGCCCACCCAGTAGGCCACGCCCACCCAGTAGGCCACACCCACCCAGTAGGCCACGCCCACCCAGGCCACACCCACCCAGCCCCCTGAGGGCAACCGCAATGCTGATGTGGCCCTCAATGAAATTGAGTTTGACACCCCTGCCCTAGACAAATACTCTTAGAATAATAATAAATAAAGTTGGAAGGGACCTTGGAGGTCATCTAGTCCAACCCCCTGGTCAGGCAGGAAACCCTATACCATTTCAGACCAATGGCTGTCCAGTCTCTTCTTAAAAACTTCCACAGGTTCTTCCACTGGTTAATTGTTCTAACTGTCAGGAAGTTTCTCCTTAGTTCTAGGTTGCTTCTCTCTTTGATTAGTTTCCATCCGTTGCTTCTTATCCTGCCTTCGGGCACTTTGGAGAATAGCTTGACTCCCTCTTCTTTGGGGCAGCCCCTGAGATACTGGAATCCTGCTATCATGTCCCCCCTCGTCCTTCTCTTCATTAAACTAGACAGCCCCAGTTCCAGAAGCCGTTCTTTGTATGTTTTAGCCTCCAGTCCCCTAATCCTTTCTGTTGCTCTTCTCTGCGCTCTTTCCAGAGTCTCTTAATGGAACGTCATGGAGAATGTTCCACATTCACACTGGAGATACAATTGCCCTTTTCACACACACAAAAAAATCTACTTTGTGTAGAGTGGCTGCTTTTACCTTGATATGCTTCAAAATAATTTTATCCATTTACCGAGAAAGGGGCTACTGCAACTAAAACTAAAAATAAAAATAAATGAAGTGACCTCCAATTCTGCAAAACGTTGAAAGCAAGATGCTTTTTCTGCCGTTCAGATTTTTTAGGATTGAATGAATCTATGCTGGCATGGCTTTCAGTCATCCTGGTTTTTTGGGGTTGTTGTTGGTGGTGTTTAAAGCAAGTACCGGTATTTGAACCCTCAAACACTTGGATAAACATTTACACTAGGGAAAAAGAAAGACAGTCAGGAGTCCTGAACTAACTTCAGCCCATGGGAAAAATCTCAGAGCAGTCTAGTTCTGAATCTGAAGATGACGTGGCCTGCTGCTCTTGACACAACTCTTGAAACGAAATTGTCCTTAACAAGAAAATTATGACGACTGTGTAAGCTGTAATTAACCTGTGGAGTTCACTCTCACATTTTGTGAGGGATACCATTCACTTGGATGACTTTCCAAGAGGATTAGATAAATCCACGGCACAAAAATATGTGCAGGGTTCCTTGTCTTGAAAAGTCAACATTACCACTTAATTGGCGACATGTCTATGGAGAGTCTCAGTCATTCAGGTCATGGTTGTCCTACAGGTGCTTTTTCAAGAGGCAACTGGATTTTTTTTTTGTTTTTTTTTCCTTGAAGACGTTTCGCTTCCCATCCAAGAAGCTTCTCCAGTTCAGCTTGTTCAGAACTGAAGAAGCTTCTTGGGTGGGAAGCGAAACGTTTTCAAGGGTAAACAAAGA
>NC_138207.1:102939275-102956775 GCF_964194415.1 Vipera berus | reverse complement strand
AATAAATCAATGCGAACTATTTACTTGGCCCTGATATGTCACCCAAAGAGCACCGGTGTTTGCTTCGCCTGAGTTTAATCTTTGATACGTTGCACGAAGTCAAGAGCCATCTGCTCACTTGGGCTAAAGAAATGTCCACTCCTTCGTTCGCTCACTTTATTTATAGCACCATTAAGTACCAAGTGCTTCTTTGTAGTAAGCTGGGAGTAGCCGGGTGCCTCTGTGTTTTGTGTCAGTTACTTTTACATCCCTTCAGCTGAGCAAACCTAAGAAGCTTCTAAGTACAATCAAACACACGGCGCACGACAAAATAAATGACAAAAGTCATGAATTATTCATTTGCTTTCTTTCGTTTCATAAAGTCACAATAAGGCCCCTATTGCTCCTGGTGTAGAAGAACAGGCAGAGCTGGGGGGGGGAAGGGGGCAGGGGGCAGGGTTAAGGGCATCATCAGTTTTGCGTTGTTGTGTTCCCACAAGCACTCCAAATCCAAATGGTCTGGCACCAGTTTAGTGTTGAACTTTTGTTGACCAGATTCTTGTGTTATAGGCTTGAATAAATCTTCTACACCGCAACTTTAGGAATGATCCCGATTCTTTGCATTTGACAGTTAGCTTTCTTAATTGTTTCATACCTCATTCCTGGATGTTTCTTGAATAGCCACACTTATAACAATGTTCCAAGGTTAATAATGCCGGGTGCCAGCAGTTGGACAGTTCGATTCTCACCGTCTCAAGGTTGACTCAGCCTTCCGTCCTTCCAAGGTCGGTAAAATGAGGACCCCGATTGTTGGGGGCAACATGTTGCCTATAAACTACTTAGAGAGGGCTGTAGAGCACTGTGAAGCGGTATATAAGTCTAAGTGCTGTTACTATTGCTATCAACTCCGCCTTCCATCCTTCCGAGGTGGGTCAGATGAGGACCCAGATTGTTGGGGGTAAATAGGCTGACTCTGTAAACTGCTTAGAGAAGGATGTAAAGCAAGGTGAAGCGGTATATAACTCTAAGTGCTACTGCTATTACTATCTATAAGAAACGACGGTCACGGGGAGTGATAAATGAGATGGATGCTTACCTCTAATGCCTACCTTGACATTTGTCCCAAAGGTGCTTTTTTTCAAAAGTAACCTGGACTTTCTTTGTTTCTTCTTCTTGAAGACCTTTTGCTTCTCATCCAAGAAGCTTCTTCAGTTCTGACTGAATGGTGGAGAATAGAAGAATTCATATTTCTTGATGTCACCTGATCATTAGCCCTCTTTCTGAGAGTCGTTGAGGCCACTTGGAGGTTTACCTGTGTCCTCAGAGTCACCTGAGTGGGGCAAATGGGTGTGGAGCCTTCTTGGAGCTGCCGAAAGGACTTGTGTTGTAGACTGAGGATGGATGATGTTGTATCCCTCCCCCTCTGTTGAGTGAGGGCTGTTCAATTTTGTCCTAAGATGGCCTCTTTGACCCCTCTTTCAAACCAACAGTCCTCTCTGTCCCAAATGTGGACCTTGCTGTCATCAAAAGCAAGGTCCACATTTGGGACAGAGAGTGTTGTGATTCAGGGTCAGCCTGTGGGTTCGGCAGTTGGGTCGGACGACTCAGAGGAGGAGGAGGAGGAGGGTGTTGAAGAGCTTGCTGAGGGGATTGGACAGCTTGATGAGAGTTCTCAGCCAGGCCCCTCTCATCTGGTCACGACGCAGACCCAGCTGTGTGAGCCTGACAGCGTGGATGAAGATGACCCACAGCTGGCCCTGTTCAAGGACGCCCGACGCAGGAGGCAGTCAATCAGGAGTAAACAGAGGAAGGCAATGGGGCTCCTCGGAAGGAGGCAGAGAGAAGCCACGCCCTGAACTGTATTTAAGGGGGAATGCGTGGGAGGGCTGGTTTGCTGAAGGCAACCGCTTGAAAAGCTCCTGTTTCTTGGTTCGTGTCTTGTTCTATTTGTTTTTGTAGCAATAAATTTGGCAGGCGTAATTCCAGCCTCTTGCCTTCTTGTAAAAGGGGTTGTCCCTGCCTTTTCTGCAGGGCCAGTAGCAGGCTGGTACAGAACAGAGAGGACTGCATTTGTCTTTTAAATGCAGATGGCCCTGCTGACTCTGGTCCTGGTGGGTTTGTTCTCCTGCATTGTGCCTCGCGTTTGTGAAGCGGTTGTTTTGTTTTCCCCAACGTACAGATCGGCACAGGGCTCACTGCCTTGTACGCCATATACCACGTTGCTCAGTTTGTGTCTGGGTGTTTTATCCTTGGGGTGGATCAGCTTCTGCCTTAGTGCATTTTGGGGTTTAAAGTGTTTGTGTGTATATATTGTGTTGGTTGAAAATCCTGAGCTTTTCAGATATTCCTGCAACGTATGGAGTGGCAACGTTGCTTCATTTGTTGTCCATAGACATTTACCCTGGCGTTTGTACGATGACATCATGGTCAACACTTGGCCTTGTCTTCCCCCCTGTGGATGTCCAAGCGTTGATGTCCAGAGCTGTGCAGTTATTAGTCCTGCACTTAGAAACTTCTAAGCAGACTAGCAAAACAAAATATTGATTGCCAGCCCTTTGTGACAGCCGGGCTCAGATTCAGCGACAAAGCTTGAGCCCGCCTGAAAATTGTTTTTATCGAGCTACATAAAAATGCCGATTTCACCGAGTTCCCCAATCCTGCTGTTTTGAACCCATTTTTCTTCCTTCTGAAGATATCTCTCAAAGGAAATGAATCTCCCAGGAAAGAGCAGCCAGTTCAGCCTAGGCTGGAGAATTTAGGTTTAGGTTTAGGTTTTATTCAATTTCTATACCGCCCTTCTCCCGAAGGACTCAGGGCGGTTAACAGGGCATATATAAATAAATAACAGTACAAAAATTAAAAAGAGATTAAACCAATGCCCAATTAAAATACAATGACAATAAAATAATAAAAAACCTGTTAAAAAAACCCTCCCCATCAGGCCAGACCAGCTAGTTCAAAGAAGTGGGTCTTCAGCCCGCGGCGGAAGGAGCGGAGGTCCGATGCCATCCGGAGCTCAACCGGCAGTTGGTTCCATAGTGCCGGAGCACCCACAGAGAAGGCTCTCCCCCTGGGGGCCACTAGTCGACATTCCCTGACCGGAGGCACCCTGAGGAGACCCTCTCTGTGGGCACGCACAGGGCGGAGGGGAGTTGACGCCGGCAGCAGGTGGTCCTCGAGGTATCCCGGACCCATGCCATGTAAGGACTTGAAGATCATAACCAAAACCTTGAACCTCACCCGGAAGACAACTGGTAACCAATGCAGCTCGCGGAGCAAAGGTGTAACATGGGAGTACCGGGAAACTCCCAAGACAACTCACCCTCCGGGTGAAATTCAAGGTGCTGGTTATCACCTATAAAGCCCTATATGGCCTGGGTCCGGGTTATTTGAGGGAACACCTGCTGCCGGCATCAAACGCCCTTCGCCCAGTGCGCTCCCACAGGGAGGGTCTGCTCAGGGTTCCGCCGGTGAGAGATTGCCGGCGGGTGACACCCAGGGATAGGGCCTTCTCAGTGGGAGCGCCTGCCCTCTGGAACCAGCTGCCAGTAGAGCTGAGGACTGCTCCCGACCTCCGATCATTCCGCCGGGGCCTGAAGACCTGGCTCTTTGAGCTCTCGGGCCCAGGCTGAGGGGAAAATTTTAACTGGGGTTTTAATGTACAGGGTGAATTTAATGCTTTTTAAATTGGTTTTAACTTTTGTATGTTTTGATTTTAATTCCCTGTAAACCGCCCTGAGTCCTCAGGGAAAGGGCGGCATACAAATGCAAATATTAAATTATTAAATTAAATATTAACTCTCGCGGCTGCATTCTGTACCAGTTGGAGCCTCCGAGTGGTCTTCAAGGGAAGCCCCATGTAGAGAGCATTGCAGTAGTCCAGGCGAGAGGTCACGAGCGCATGAGTGACCGTACACAGGGCATCCCGGTCCAGATAGGGCCGCACCTGGCGCACCAGGCGAACCTGGGCAAAAGCCCCCCTAGTCACGGCCACTATATGATCTTCCAAAGTGAGTCGTGAATCTAGGAGGACTCCCAAGTTGCGAGCCCTATCCACGGGGGGTAAAGACTCACCCCCCCATAAGAAGAGATGGAATATTTTGAATGTCCCGGGATGCCGGAATGCACAGCCACTCAGTCTTGTCGGGGTTGAGTTGAAGTCTGTTCCTCCCCATCCAGGCCCGCACCGCCTCCAGGCAACGGGACATGACATCGAGGGCATCACTGGGGTGGTTTGGGGTCGAAATAAAAAGTTGGGTATCATCGGCATATTGATGATACCCAACTCCAAAACCACGAATGATCTCACCCAGCGGTTTCATGTAGATGTTGAACAGGAGAGGCGAGAGGACCGACCCCTGAGGAACTCCACAAGCGAGGGTCCTAGGGGTCGACCTCTGCCCTCCTGCCAACACTGACTGTGAGCGTCCCAGGAGATAGGAGGAGAACCACTGAAGAACTGTGCCTCCCACTCCCAATCCCCTGAGACGCTGCAGCAGGATACCATGGTCGATGGTATTGAAAGCCGCCGAGAGGTCTAATAGGACAAGGACAGAGGAATATCCTCTGTCCCGAGCCCTCCAGAGATCATTCACCAGAGCGACCAATGCCGTCTCTGTGCTGTACCCGGGCCTGAAACCCGATTGGAACGGGTCTAGATAATCTGCTTCATCCAGGACCAGGGGAAGCTGATGCGCCACCACACTCTCAACAACCTTCGCAAGAAAGCGAAGGTTGGAGACCGGACGAAAGTTGTTCAAAACAGCTGGGTCCAGAGCAGGCTTCTTGAGGAGAGGTCTCACCACCGCCTCCTTCAAGACGGCGGGGAAATTACCCTCACTCAAGGAAGCAGATATAACTGCCTGGAACCAGCAAAGAGCGAGAGAGAGAAAGCTGACCAGAGAAGCAGCGAAAGCCGGGAAGCAGTGCTTTTTTTGTAAAAGGTGCCGGAACTCCGTTCTGAGCGTTCTATAACAAAAAAAGCCCTGCCAGGAAGGCAGGAAGAAGATGTAAAGTGAGATCTGGGGGGGGGGAGAAACACCCACTTATGTCCCACAGGTGCTTTTTCGTGAGGCAACTACTGTAGACTTTCTTTTTTTTATTGAAAAGTTTTACAATACATTTTAAACATAAACTCCTTCCCTCCCCCTCCCCCACCCAATTTCCCCTCCCTCCCTCCCCCTCCCCTCCCCGACTTCCCAGAGCTGAATACAGGGTATTACCCCTAACAAACTTAAGCTAAAATAAGCTATCAAACTGTAAATACACTTTAAATCTTATCGCACTTTAACTCCCTTTAAACATGATTAAATAATAATACTTCTTATAAATCTAATAATTATACTAATACTCATCCATATGCTCTATCAATGCATTATATATCCTTCTTATATGCGCTTGACTTTGATCTCTGATTTGTTTTACCAGATTTTCATCTGTTGTTGAAATGCCAATTTTCTGATCTTCTTTCCATCTAGCTTGTATCTGGCCACACTGAAACCAGGTTTGTACTACTTTTTCTTCTTTCAAAATATTAAATGGCTTTAATTGCCATACATTCCTTTCCAACCTAAGTACTGTAGACTTTCTTGTTTTCCTTTCAAGACGTTTCGCTTCTCATCCCAGAAGCTTCTTCAGTTCTGACTGGATGGTGGGGAAGGGAAGGATTTATACTCCTTCCAGACAGCTGGTTGTTTGCCTTCTTTTAGAGAGTCGTTGAGGCCACCTGGAGGTTTATCTGTGTCCTCATGGAACTTTCTTATTATGCTTTGAAGACATTTCCCTTCTCATCCCAGAAGCTTCTTCAGGTTCTGACTGGACGGTGGGGAAGGGAAGGATTTATACTCCTTCCAGACAGCTGGTTGTTTGCCTTCTTTTAGAGAGTCGTTGAGGCCATTTGGAAATTTATCTGTGTCCTCAGGGCCATCTGAGTGGTGCAAATAGATGCGAAAACTTCTTGGCTGCTGGATGTTTTCTGCCCTGGGGCCGTTCCCTGTTGAAGACAGGCACCTGATGTTGGGGATGAGTCTGTGTTGTCTGCATCTCCAACTGAAGCGCAAATGGTTCCTGTACTCCGCAGCGTTTACTGGAAATCCATTTATGCTCCTGCACCAGAGCAGGTTGGTAGCCAAACACCCACTTAAATTGTCACCGTGTGCCTATGGGGACTGTGATGGTTAGAGGTCCCCCCCCTTTTTTTAGCAGCGTCGTGACTTCAAATAGTCAATGAGCAAAATGTTTGATAGTTGAGGATTAGTTGAACTGTGGTCTGAATGCAGAATTCTGTAACAAGGAAATAAAGATGGTTTGCGCGGGGGAAAAAAAATCAGCCTGGGTTAATGATTTGCAGTGTTTTTGTGCTGAGAGATTTAAAAGTTAACCAAGGGGCACTGCTAAGCCTCTTTCTCCCCCCCCCCCTCTCTCTCAGCAATCCAGAAATTATTTAGCCAAAGGGATTAAGGTCAAGACATCAAGTAGAAAATTGATGAAGATCTCTTCATTAAAGATGCTTACCATACGCGGCCTATAGAGCAGGAATAAAGGCCCAAAATACTCAGTGTTTTAGAAAAGAGGCCTTTACGTATGGCAAATGCAGGTTAATGAGAAGCAATAACATTTTTGCAAATTGGCTGACTTGCAAATGGCTTAGAAAATAAGGGGGGTTTCCCCCCCCCTTTTTTTCCTTTTTAAAGAAATGCACTCAGCAAAATTCAGCCAGAAAACCAGAATGCACTCTTAAAGTTTCCGTTATTCCTCGGCTTTGTTAGTTGTGAAAACAGGACTCCAGAGGCTGGCAAGCTGCTCAATTTTTTACACAGCTCAGCAAATAATCTTGGGCTGATGGAACAGGAGTCAAAAAAATGGAAGGAAGCATTTGTATCCAGGGCTCTGCAGTAATGTAGCTCAGAGATCGGCTGGACACTGGGAGCCCAAATCGATCAATATCTCCTGACTGACAGATCTGGTGATGCCAAAGGCCCGGATATCTTTGCATGAGGGATTCTTGGTATTCTCTGAGCTGGCTTGTTTCCTTGCAGACGTTTTATTGCCCTAACTAGGTAACATCATCAGTGCCAGTAAGGAGTGCTGTTTGCTGTCAGTTTATATTCTGGTGTCTTGCCTGTCTGAGTGGGTGGGTGGGTGGATGGATGGGGGGTCTTAGGGATTCTTTGGTTGGATTGTTTACTAAAGGCTCTTTGGCATTAGTTGCTGGATTGGGGTCTTCTTTACTTGATTGTTGGTCTGAAGTTGACCTTGGAGTTAATCTATGCTGATCTGGGTGCTGATGGCTGGTGGAGAGGTGTTGTGGTCTTTTTGTTCCCTTTGGGGATGATGTTGATTGTCTCTTTTGCATAGTCTGTAGATGTTGTTGGTGTCTATGGGCCCATTGGTGGCTGATTATTCAGAGGGCCAGGCTTCTAGAAATTCCCTGGCCTTTTGGGATTTGGCCTGGTCTAGGATGGTCACGGTGATCAAACCGGTCAGTCCTGGAGGAGATCAACCCTGACTGCTCTTTAGAAGGCCAGATCCTGAAGCTAAAACTCAAATACTTTGGCCACCTAAGGAGAAGGAAGGACTCACTGGAGAAGAGCCTCATGCTGGGAAAGGTTGAGGGCAAGAGAAGAAGGGGACGACAGAGAATGAGGTGGCTGGATGGAGTCCCTGAAGCAGGAGGTGTGAGCTTAGATGGACTCCAGAAGATGGTGGAGGACAGGAAGGCCTGGAGGAACGTTGTCCATAGGGTCGTGATGGGTCGGAGACGACTTCGCAACTAACTAACAACAACAACAAGGATGGTCACATTTTCCCAATTGAAACTAAGGTTAAATCTGTCTATATGTTGTGAAATTAAAGAATTTTCGTGAAGCCTTTTGACTGCCAGTTGGTGTTCACCTTACTAGCACTGATGAAATTGCTGGAATTGGGTATGTCTAGTCTAATGAAAAGAAGGACTAGGGGTGACATGATGGCAGTATTCCAGTATTCGAGGAGCTGCCACAAAGAAGAAAATGGGGGTCAACCTATTTTCCAAAGCACCGGAAGGCAAGACAAGAAACAACAGATGGAAACTAATCAAGGAGAGAAGCAACCTGGAATGAAGGAGAAACCCCCTCCTCAAGACCCCATATCATTTTAGACAAATTGATGTCCAGTCTCTTATTGAAAGCCTCCAGTGACGGAGCGCTCACGATTTCTGAAGGCAAGTCGTTCCACTGATTAATTGTTCTCACTGTCAGGAAATTTCTCCTTAGTTCTAGGCTGCTTCTGTCCTTGGTTAGTTTCCATCCGTTGCTTCTTCTCCTGCCTTTTGGTACTTTGGAAAATCATTCTAGAAATTGTTCTCCACAAAACTACAGTTATCTAGAGAACTTCATCAAATCCCTTTAAGCCTTTGGTATAAGAATGTTCTGTAGGGCACAATAATTAAGCTTGTTTGAAAATAAATTGCACAGAAGTCAACAGGACATTTTCAGAGTTGGTTTCTGCACCATCACTTATTCATAAAGTCAGAAGTTTAGTCTGTGACATATATATGCTGGTACCTAAATAGGAGATGCAATAATGCACCTTTTTTTTCCAGAGAGAGGCTAGTTGCTGAATTACGAGGAATTTTACGAATCTCATGTCTAAAAAGGACTTTTGTGAAAATTAAATGTTGATATTTATGTCCTTAAAATGTTCAGGGATCATCCGGATATTTGGCATAGATGCGATCATTAAGAAAATTCATTGAGAAAGCGACATCCATCACTCTGCTCTGATACGTATGTCAATAGTTAATAACCGTAAATTCTACCTGCTTTTCTCTGCACTCTTTTCAGAATCTCAACATCTTTTTTTTATATGGTGGTGACCAAAACTGGATGCAGTATTCCAAGTGTGGCCTTACCAAGGCATGGTAAAGTGGCGTTAACACTTCACATGATCTTGATTTATGCTCCTTGCAGACCACTGGTCATTTGCATTCTTTTAGAGAGTCGTTGAGGCCACTTGGAGGTTTATCTGTGTTGTCAGGGTTGCAGTTCAACAGTTCAGAGAAGGCTCCACACACATTTGCACTACACAGGTGATCCTGTAGTCTGATTGATTAATCTATTATATTTTGGGTATGTCTGTTCTAAGGAAGAGAAGGACCGGGGGTGACATGGTAGCAGTCTTTCAATATTTGAGGGGCTGCCACAGAGAAGAGGGGGTCAACCTATTCTCCAAAGCACCTGAAAGGAGGACAAGAAGCAACGGATGGAAACTCATCCAGGGGAGAAACAACCAAAGGAGAAATTTCCTGACAGTGAGAACAATTTACCAGTAGAACAGCTTTGCCTTCTGACATTGTGGGTGCTCTATCACTGGAGGTTTTTGAGAAGAGACTGGACAGCCACTTGTCCTGAATAGTATAGGGTCTCCTTCTTGAGTGGGGGATGGGCTAGAAGACCTCCAAGGTCCCTTTCAACTCAGTTCTATTAAAGCTTTGATGCTTTGAAACAACCTCATTGGAGAACCAAGCAGTTTTCCCCAAGTGACACGAAAGAAGAACAGAGAAAGAGAGCCTTTTCAGAAAAGTCCTGAGCGCTGCCAATGAAAATTGGAAGGCAAGGTTTTGTTTTGTTATTTGGGAATAAATTTATAGCCGGATCACTGCAAACAGTTTTGGCCTGTTTGAGCCAGGCCGAGTGGCCTTCGCTGACGAAAGGAGATGCCTCCTGCGTGGTGTTCCCTTTGACATTCGCGAAATTCTGGATGGACAAGAAGAACTCATCTGTGTAGGCTGTAGCCTTAATTTAAACACCACATAGCAAGTGGCATTCAGTGTCTAGACTGGAAAGGAAGGACAAGGGTTAGGCTGATGTCAGACTGTTTACAGGAAAACCCTGGAGGAAAACGCCTAAGAATTCCTTCACATTCAGCTCCTTCCCCACTGACTGCCTTCCAGTTTGAGCAAGTAAAGAGTTGACATTCTCATGGAGAGATCATAGCCCCTGATTTTCGTTCATTCCGCCGGGACCTGAAGACCTGGCTCTTTGAGCTTTCCGGCCAGGACTGAGGATTTTTTTAATTTTTTTAACTTATTGTAATTGGGTTTTTAATCAGAGTTATAGGGGTTTTAGATTTTAATTAAGGAAAATTTAATCTATTTTAATTGTTATTAATTTTTGTATTGTAATGTTGTTTTAATTGCCTTGCGAACCGCCCTGGGTCCTACGGGAGAAGGGCGGCATATAAGTTTAATAAATAAAAGTTTAATAAATTTAACCATTTTGTCTGTTCCTTTTCCTTTCGTTTTTGGTTTTGAAGACTAGACCTGTGACTGATGGGTTTGGCTGTCTGTGGATGAAAGTTTGATGTAACAAGTATTTGGTGCTCAGTGATACGTTCGCCTGCACACACAACCCACACATTTTAATCTTATTGCACCGCTGTGTGGGAATCACTGACCTAGTCCATATAAAGAATTTGAGATGTTACTGGTGTGGCTATTTTCTGGTGATCCACAACACCATCCCCAACGAAGCTACGTATCCCCACAATACAAAAAAAAAAAAGAGAGATGCTGAGATCCTAGAAAGTGTGCAGAGAAGAGCAACAAAGAGGATAAAGGGACTGGAGATCAAATGATTTGATGAATGGCTGAGGAGCTAAGTATATCTAAGCTATGGAAGAAAAGGATTGGGGGGACATGATAACTGTCTTCTGGCACTTGAGGGGCTAAAGAACGGATTGAATTACTTACTAGGGCACCAGAGGGCAAGTTAAGAAGTAATGGGTGAAAACTTGTTAAAAAGAAATCCAACCTAGACTTAAGGAGAAAGTTTCTAACAGTGACAAAAATTAATCAATTGTTCAATTAATCATTCAATCAATCAACCAATCAATCAGAGCAGAGCTGGAAGGGACCTCGGAGGTCTTCTAGTCCAGCCCCCTGCTCAAGCAGGAGAACCTATACCATCTCAGACAGGTGACTGTCCAGCCTCTTCATTTTCATTTTCATTTTTTTTTTCATTTTATTAAATTTGTATACCGCCCTTCTCCCGAAGGACTCAGGGCGGTGAACAGGGCATATGTAAATAGCAATACAAAAATTAAAAGAAAATTAAACAAGTGCCCAGATAAAAAACAATAACAATATAAGAAACCCATTAAAAACCCTAACGTCCCCCATCAGGCCAGACCAGCTTCTTCAAATAAGTAGGTCTTCAGACCGCGCCGGAAGGAGCGAAGGTCAGGTGCCATCCGGAGCTCAACCGGCAGTTGGTTCCATAGAGCCGGGGCACCCACAGAGAAGGCCCTCCCCCTGGGGGCCGCCAGCTGACATTCTCTGATCGGTGGCACCCTGAGGAGGCCCTCTCTGTGGGAACGCACAGGATGGAGGGAAGTTGACGCCGGCAGCAGGTGGTCCCCGAGGTACCCCGGACCCATGCCATGTAAGGACTTGAAGATCATAACCAAAACCTCTTCTTAAAAACCTCCAGTGACGGAGTGCCCACGATTTCTGGAGGCCACTTCTGTTCCACTGGTTGATTGTCCTCACCGTCAGGAAGTTTCTCCTTAATTCCAGGTTGCGGTCATGTATGTCTGAATCAAGGGATGCTGTTCACAGAAGACGTTCACTAAAGCATAGCCAGCAAAACATTAGCAACCCACATGCTACAAACATTGTAAACTTCTCGTCATTGTTGTCCGGCTAAGAAGGGGCTTATTGTTCCGTTTACAGAGCTCGTGGCAGGAGATCAGAAAGAGAATCAAGAAATAGTTGGGGCATCCATCGCTACATGCCTGATAGATTTAAGGCAGATCTGTCCAGGCAGCGTGAGACCGATAGCCAGTGGCTGGATCAAAATGCGGAAACTACAGCCTAAATATCTCAGTGATGGAGACGGTTGAGAATTTCAGTCTGTCGGTATTGAAACTGCGCACGCCTGGATTTACTCTCGCCGACTGAAAAAAAACTCCAAATGAACACACCCAAGGCAGACTTTGGTCTTGCCTCCATTTAAATCAGTTCAGAGAGGGTTTCTATCCCAGCTCTTTTTCTTAAATGATGGATTTCGCTACTGCAGTGCTTTTAATGATTCCTCCCCCCCCCCTTTACGTTCAATGGAAATGCGTCTTCTTGTAATTTAAATCCTGCGTTCTGTATCCTCTGGGATCACGGCTTTCCTCAGGATGGCCTATTTTCAGTTGTTTGAAGAGTTCTCTCACGCCTTCAGTTTGGATAAATAAACAAATTAATTAATAATAACAGTAATGACAACTCTCAAGCTTCCTCTTTCCATTACAGTATTCAAGATGGACAGTGATATTTATATGTAAGGGTGTAGGTATATACATATGTTGTGTATAGCATGTTTACATGGGTGTTGGGTATGGGTACACTTTTGAAAGCAAGTAACAGAATTTCATTTTTAATGTGTGCCAGTGTGCCCACAGTAAAAAATGACAATAAAGCTTGTCTTGTCTTACCTTACTTTATCTTATCTTACCTTATCTTATCTTAACTTGCCTTAACTTACCTTAACTTACCTCATCTTTCTTAGCTCACCTCTCCTCACCTCACCTCACCTCATCTCATCTCATCTCATCACATCTTATCTCTTCTACTATTATAAGAACAGAATAACAGAATTAAAAGGGACCTTGGAGGTCATCTAGTCCAACCCCCTGCTCAGGCAGGAAACCCTATACCATTTCAGACAAATGCTTGTCCAATCTCGTCTTTAAAACTTCCAGTGTTGGAGCATTCACAGCTTCTGGAGGCAGGTGGTTCCACTGGTTAATTGTTCTCACTGTTAGGAAGTTTCTCCTTAGTTCTAGGTTGCTTCTCTCCTTGATGAGTTTCCATCCGTTGCTTCTTGTCCTGCTTTGGAGACTAGGTTGACCACCTCTAATCCGTGACAGCCCCTCAAATACTGAAAAACCGCTATCCTATCGCCCCTGGTACTTCTCTCCACAACATTAAATATGGATATGGATGGATAGATATCAGGATCAAAGTGATGAGGTGCTTCTTTTTTTAAAATTCCTCCCTGCATTTGAGGAGAGAATGTACACCTTTTTTTCCCCTTTTTTTGCCTCCTGTGGGTTTATTAACTTGCGCTCCAGGTTCTCGGCCCAGAAGTGAATGTGAAGAAACCTAATTTAAATTGGTGGCAATTTCTATTAGGAAATGTCAGATGGCCCCTTCCAGATGCTCCCTCTCCTTTGGAAATCAATCCTTCAACTTAAATTGTCTCTGTTGTTTGTTTAATGAAATCATGCATTCTGTTGCAATAAATGTGGACATGCTGCTCTTAGGCTTAGAAAAAAAGAAATAACTACCCCTCTCAAAATGGCAGAAGTACTAACTTCAGAAAAACAGACCTAGGGCCAGGCTTATAAAATAATATCCTTCGTGCTGTTTATTGGCACAGAAGCTATATTATTATATGATGTATAGCGTTATATAATTATATAATATATTACAGTCACCTAGGGTAGCCCCCACGGCGAGAGAGGCGGCAGACACATTTAACAAATAAATTAATTAAGGAATCATTCATAAGGGCTTGTGGGCCCAATCTCCATAATATGCATTTATTTCGTATTTGCACTGCGCTGCACTGGAAGGTTTTGTGCCAGGTTTGAAACATGTTAACGTACAATATGCTCTTCTTTGAGGGTCTCAGTGGCAATCTCCATCTCATCTCAACTTTGCTTTCATCTCCGTCTATATTTGGGCTAAAATAGTCCTTCCCTTCCTCTAGAACAGAGGTCCCCAACTTCCTCTGGTGCCATGGACTGGTTTTGTTAGAAGACATTTTTTCCACGGACTGGAGGGTGTGGGTTGGTTTTGCACAGAACTGTTCTGTCCTTGTTATGCTCATAAGGAGAAACCCCTCTTCCAACAAGCAGGCAGGAACCGCAAGAAAAAACCAACCCCTTATATTCTCACAGACCTGAGTCAATGTCCAAGGCAAACAAACACAATCCACAGAAACTCAATCCTCAACACGAACGGTTGCCTTCAGCAACCAGCACTTTCCACACCTCCCCTTTTATAATGCAGCCCAGGCGTGGCTTCCTAATGCCTTCTCCTTTGCCTTTGGAGCCACCCCATTGCATTCCTTTGTCCTACTCGCTTCTCTTGCCTGCGCTTTCGTGCAACCTGAATTTCTCCCAGCTGTGCTTCATCACTGTCCAACTCAGACTTCCAGCACAGCTGTGTCTCAGCCTGAGTGCGAGTAGAGGGGCCGGGCTCCTCGTCCAACTGTAAGTCTTGGAGCTCCTCAGAGCCTTCCTCTGATGTGACTCCAGGCCTCTCCTCCTCCTCATCATCTGATTCCTTAGACTCAGCTGCCAGATCCACTGGCTGGCGAGGAATCACAACAACAACCTAGATCCTGGGCATGTGCAGATAAAGTTTTGCTGACTTGCCTGCTTGCTTGCATAGCCCAGTTCCTAACAGGGCATGGACTGGTATGGGTCTGCAGCCCAGGGGTTGGGGACCCTGTCCTTTAAGACAATTATATGCTTAATTATAGGACAGCGTGATTTCTATCAGCTGGAGAGTTGTGCCAGATTTTGCATGGCGTATCAATGGCTGTTTTCAAAAAAATGGATGCAACCAAAGCTATATATGAGAAGATATTTCAGGGTGTTAAGAGTTGATGGGTGCCTCGAGCATCTGCAAGCCTCTGCCACTACCCCTTTCTCCACTTCACAACAATGCAAAACAAAACCCATTTATATGAGTCCTCCTCCAAGCTCACAAAATACTGGAGACCTAGCTTGGCAAAATGATCTTAGTCTGACGTGAGGAGAGGCCGGCCTTGCATTTAAAATCAATGCAAAATTCTAACCTCCCTGGATTGTGTAGCATGACATAAAGGGCTCGTGTTTTTCAAAATCACACAAAAGCAATCCTTATTCGTTAGAGTACAGCGTACCCATTAGCCTAGCCATGTGGATAAGTCAGGATGTTTGCTATTCAATGACACCTTATTCTTATTTATTGATATCTCACTTGCATTATTTTTGTAAATGACCTAAGGTGGCAAACATATCAACCACACCTTCTTCTTCCTATTTTCCCACAACAACAATGTTGTGAGGTGAGTTGGGTTGAAAGAGAGGGACTGGCCCAAAGTCACCCATTTTTGGCTAAGGCAGGACTAGAACTCACAGTCTCCTGGTGATTGGCCCAAAGTCACCCAGCTGGCTTTCATGCCTAAGGCAGAACTAGAACTCACTGTTTCCAGGTGATTGGCCTAGAATCACCCAGCTGGCTTTCATGCCTAAGGCAGAACTAGAACTCCCTGTTTCCAGGTGATTGGCCTAGAATCACCCAGCTGGCTTTCATGCCTAAGGCAGAACTAGAACTCCCTGTTTCCAGGTGATTGGCCTAGAATCACCCAGCTGGCTTTCAGGCCTAAGGCAGAACTAGAACTCCCTGTTTCCAGGTGATTGGCCTAGAATCACCCAGCTGGCTTTCAAGCTTAAAGGCAGAACTAGAACTCACAGTCCCCCACTTTCTAGTAGGGTGCCTTAGCACTAGACCCAGCTGGCTATTCTTTTGGAGAACAAGAAGAGAAAAGAAAAGAAAGGCTTTAGTTTCTGTGAGGCCAGAATTCTTCAAACGATGTTAAGACCAGGGTTTTTATGTAACTGCAAACATGCTCAAAGCTCTTCTACTGTCCTTTTCCTGGAAAACATTGTTGCGTCTTAGCTTGGGGGTATAACAGCCTTCTTGAAGAGACAAACGTGGAGTTAAGGGTAGGTTTGTACATTGAGAGAACACCAAAAAGGTATTTATTGACTCAGGTGCTTCTTCTTGTATAGGAAAAGCCACTGGGGTCAAAAACAAAATAGAAACCAATACACAGAGAAAGCAGCTTGTCGGCCCATTTGAGGCCCGTGTACACAAACATCTGAGGTCTAGTAAATAATTTATGGATAAATGAACATTGTGGCTCTATTGACTCAGAGCGAAAATAAGGCAGACGTATTGGCTGCGTTCACACAAAGGCGTTTAGCCTGGTTACCAAATGAAACCGTCAGTTTAGGCTTGCATAAATTAAACCATTACATTCTAAACTTTGGTTTGCTAAGCCGTAAAACGCACACCTTAACTCCTGCGACACTAAATTTAGCCCGCTGTGCACCTAGGTCTTTAGCCAAGCTGTGGAACGAACAAGCTGTAGGAATGCAAATGCTTGACCGGATCAGGTGGAATTCTTCTTCCACTCAATTTGGATGAAATTCGCATAGTTCCTGCAAACAAAGACACCAAACAGATTTCAGCAGATGTGTTCAGCCATATGTATAAACTGGTTTTTAAATTGTTTTCTTTTTCTTCTAACCAGTCAAGTCATTTTAAGTCTAACAAAGGTCAAAGCTACTTGAGAAAAAAAAGGTGTTGTTTGTCTCTTTTAGTTTATTTGTTGGCTTCAATCACGTGACCAAACACACACCTTACTTACTCTGATGTTACGCAATCCACAGCCTGCCTGTTTTGCCAATTTCTCCCTGAACGGTGGCTTTCTTGACCTGGCTTTGCATGAAATGTCCTGGGATTCCCACAAGGCTCAGGAAATTCCACAGCATGACGTGATCAAAAGGGGGAGGGGAATGAAAGTCTTTTCTATGATCAACGTACAGGTATAATTTTAATATTTTTTGACTTTCTGAATTATCCAGCATGCATCAGCCAGGTTTCTTGTCCCTTGGCCTCTTCCAAAACCAGTCCTCAAATTGCTCAAATTGTGACTGGAATTGAGCCTGGAATCATGGCCATAATTACAGCCAGCAACTAAACACCATGACCATGAAGCAATTCAGTTGACTTCATTTTGTCCAATCGGTATACAATCCATACGCTTTTGCTGAGATTTGAAGCAGAAGAAAACAAAAAAAAGTAAGGTAAAATGGACCAAGAACCTCGGTTTGGATATGTCCATTGATCGAGGTGGGTTAAAAGACTTGAAATTCACAATTTAAAAGAGAACTTTTATAAGACGATGTACTCACCACTTGCACATAACACCAGAGTAGCTGTCGATGAGGTATAAAGATGCTTCTAATTACAGTTGAAAACATGTCAAGACGTCATGCAATGTGGTAGTTTTCTATCTAATGCGTATAATGGAGGAGCCTTGGTGGAGCAGTGGGCTGATGCCTCCTTAAGTAACACCAGCTGCCTGCAATTAGTGCAGGTTCGAGTCCCACCAGGCTCAAGGTTGACTCAGCCTTCCATCCTTCCCAGGTAGGTAAATTGAGGACCCAGATTGTTGGGGGCAATTAAGCTGACTTTGTAGTAATGCCGCTTGGGGTGTGTGTGAAAGCCCTAATAATCAGGCATATACATAGAATGAAGGCTACTGCTAAGCTTGTAAGCCGCCCTGAGTCTTCGGAGAAGGGCGGGATATAAATGGAATTAAAATAAATAAAATATACATAGAATGAAGGCTACTGCTAAGCTTGTAAGCCGCCCTGAGTCTTCGGAGAAGGGCGGGATATAAATGGAATTAAAATAAATAAATAAAAATAA
>NC_138207.1:102884275-102934275 GCF_964194415.1 Vipera berus | reverse complement strand
AATGCAGTTTAATTACATGTTATTGTAACAGTTAGAATCAACCAGCTTATTTACCGAGTGGGAAAGAACAATGGGGAAGCTACAAGGCTGAGTGTAAGTCATCTGAGATCCTTGACATTGCTTTGATTGGCAGATTGCTCCACAGGAGAAATGACACATTTTGTGTCTCGGTGCTGAAAACAGTGGCCTTGTACCAAATTCATCTCTGTCTCTCTCACACTCTTTCTCTTACTCTCTCCCTGTCATTCTCCATTGTATAAGTACACTTAACATTGTGTTGAGTGTAGAATATTCTCACTCTTTCAGAAAATCTGGTATATTCTCTCTCTCTCTCTCTCTCTCTCTCTCTCTCTCTCTCTCTCTCTCTCTCTCTCTCTCTCTGTCTCTCTGTCTCTCTCTGTCTCTCTCTCTCTCTGTCTCTCTCTGTCTCTCTCTCTCTGTCTCTCTCTCTCTCTCTGTCTCTCTCTCTCTCTCTGTCTCTCTCTCTCTCTCTCTCTCTCTCTCTTTCTCTCTCTCTCTCTGTCTCTCTCTCTGTCTCTCTGTCTCTCTCTCTCTCTCTCTCTCTGCCAGGGATACACAATTTACTAACTGTGTTGCCTTTCCCCCTTGAGCAACAGGGATCAACATGCAAGAGGTGGCAGCTTTCTGGTTTTTTGTTTATGAGATACCCAGAATTCTGCATCAACCAGCTGTCACTTATTTCACCAGGAAAGTGTGACAAATGGAAGCATTAAGTAACTCACATCATCTTACCCCACACATGATTGATATCAGCTTCTTCCAAAACAGGGCTATAAATAACATTACCCAATATCAATATTGCATTTGTATCCAAGGCTGTATTTATTCTGGAAATCTGCTCCATCATTATTGGAATTCTGCTCTTTATTTTTATTTTTATTTTTTTGGCTCCAGAGGAAGAAAATGAATCTAAAGGCACAGAGATGAGTTGGAAAAAGCTGATGGCCAATTTTTTCCTTTTCCATTTGGGCTTACTTTTCTGAAAATTACAGTAGGATATTCTTAGAAGAAGGGAAACGCCTGGGCAGCTGACATTTGGGGAGTTGTGTGTCCTGAAAAGACACCGAATGATATATTTATTAGATGCAAACCAAGAGTGTCTTGTTATGCAGGCAGAACAGAGACCATTTATATCAGAAGCAAAACAAATTCTGTTTAATGGCCTGTCAGTCAGTGCCACCGCTCAGCTCCCACCTTCAAATTTAGACCTCCGTGGAAGCTCTTGATGGAAAGAGTTAGAAGCTAAATAATGGCTCTCCATACACTTAAGACTACTCAAACACCAATCTACTAGAGGTGACCTTGTGAACCAGGTTAGCAGCACAGCCTCAACATTGTGATTGCTAGTAAGTTCCTCGGACCAAGTCAAGATGCTGCATTTAATCTTCACAATCCTGACTCTGCTGCTTACTGTCTTTGGGACTCTATCCTCCCAAGTGATCTGGTCCACTCAGCACAGTCACTATGGGAGTCCCAAAGGTGCTTTTTTCATGAGCCAACTGGACTTTCTTTGTTGTTTTTTTTCTTATGTAGCCTCTATTTTATTCCCGGCTTGGAACTGGACATACAGTAATTTCTTTTTTCTTCCAACAAGACCTTATTCCATCCTGGTTGCCCAATCTTTTCTTGAAATCCTCCAGCCACCGAGCACCCACAATTCTGGGGGGAAAAGCTATTCCATGGATTAACCCTTCTCACTGTCAGGAAATTCCTTCTTAATTCTAGATTGGATCTTCCTTTGATGACCTTCCCTCCATTGCTTCTTGTCCTGCCCTTAGAGAATGGAGAATAGGTTGACCCCTTCTTCCCTATGATAGCCCTTCAAGTACAGGAAGACAGCTATTAGGTCACCCCTAATCCAGCTCTTGGTTAGGCTAGATATACCTAGTTCCCTATCCAGGCTTTCCAGGATTATAATGGCTTCCTTGCTCCAGAGATAAAAGTCCAGGGACTCCTTGGACCTGGTTATGATAAATGAAATTGTTTTGAAAAATAATTTCATTTATTGTACGTGAAAATATTTTGGGGGAAAAAGCAAAAGAAAAAAGAATATAAAACTTCTGCTTGTTGTTTAAGGAGTCCCATACAAACCATTCACTGGCAAAGGAGGCAAAAATATTCAGGGTTGTTTAAAATCACAGATAGAGTTTCCCGCAGACAAACGATGAAGGATAAGGTAAGTTGCTAAGCGGATCTGTGTCTCCGATCTAAAGAGCTGTCAAACTGCGTAATGCTTGACTTGCTCGACACGTCTGGAGAGCAGAAATTAGTTTGAAACAAACAATTGAAATAAAAAGCAATTTTGGTGCAATTATTTATTGTCTGATTTAGTCTCCAGACCCCTTATCCTCTTTGTTGCTCTTCTCTTCACTCTTTCTATGGCCTTGGCATCTTTTTTTTTATTGTGGGGGATCAGAACTGGATACAGTCCCAAAGGTGCTTTTTCACGAGGCAACTGGACTTCCTTGTTTTTCTTTGAAGACGTTTCGCTTCTCATCCAAGGAGCTTCTTCAGCTCTGACTGGATGGTGGGGAATGGCAGGATTTATACTCCTTGCAGACAGATGGTCATTTGCCTTCTTTTAGAGAGCCGTTGAGGCCACCTGGAGGTTTACCTGTGTCCCCAGGATCACCTGAGTGGTGCAAATGGGTGTGGAGCCTCCTTGGAGCTGCTGAAAGGACTTGTGTTGTAGACTGGAGATGGATGATGTTGTATCCCTCCCCCTCTGTTGAGGGAGGGCTGTTCAGTTTTAACACAGATGGCTTCTTTGACCCCTCTTTTAAACCAGCGGCCCTCTCTGACCAAAATGTGGACTTTGCTGTCTTCCAAAGAGTGGCCTTTGTCTCTTAAACGGAGATGGACTGCTCAACCTTGTCCTGGTGGGTTTGTTCTCCCATGTTCCCCACCATCCAGTCAAGGCTGAAGAAGCTTCTTGGACGAGAAGAGAAAGGTCTTCAAAGAAAAACAAGAAAGTCCAGTTGCCTCCTGAAAAAAGCACCGTTGGGTCAACGGGGACCTGGATGAGGGAGAATCTCCATAGACCACTGGATTACAGTACTCCAAGTGTTGTCTCACCAGTGCAGTATTTTGCATAAGGTGCTACTATCACTTCTTGTGTTTTTGATGCTATCCTTCTGTTGATGCAGCCTAGAATTGCAGTGGCCTTTTTTGGCAGCTGCAGCCCACTGATCCTGCCAGATTGGCCACAAATCAAATGGTTCACCCAGTGTGGAATGCGTCAATGTTATTGCTCAGACTTTTGAACTTGTTTTACTCTGAATTGCATCTGTTAGCCGATTTCTCAGTAAGGCTCGTCAATTGGAGCCCATTGATCTGATAAAAATCACCCTTATGGACACTATTGGTTGACTAGGCAAACATTAAATCCCCACAAATCACTGTAACAAAAGTAAGCTTTTAGCAGCTTCCAAACTGGAGGTGAATTATATGTACTGTTTCTTTTAGCTGCTTAAGGGATTCACAAATAGCCTGTCCTAAGAATTTTCTATCCTCCTATATTTATGTTTATTTATATAGAAATGCTGATATATTATGTTTACTTGACAGGTTTCCATGTCATAGTATTTGTTAAGTTCCTATTCCCCTAGCAGTATATCTATTTTGAAAAAACAAACAAACACAAAACTAAGAACATAATAGAAACAGGACAAAAATCAATAAATGGTAGCTGATTTTATTAATCAAGTTAATAAAAGGCAAAAGAGAGGCAGGAAATGGAGTTTTCCAATAAGCAAATTCTACAACATTAAGGCTACCACACAAAATACGTTTCTCTGGTATTCAACAACTTGTTTGTAAAGGGGTGGACTTCCAAAGCAGGGTTTTAGGCTGAAAACAGGTTCTCGATATATCTGTAACGCTGCCAATCACCCTTCAAATAATTTGCATCTCAGATCCTTCAGAGCTCTTACATTTAATACCAGCATTTTAAAATTAGTTTGGGCTTGAATCAGGATAGTTTCACTGTGTTCAGGCAGAGAAAATACAATTCACCAGCCTTTATTTAGCAACTGAAGCTGATTTGTCTTCTTTTCTCATAAGCATCCCAAACCACTGTGGCCACCAGCCTCTCTTTAACACCATGTATAACATAATTCAACAAATCCCCAAACCGTAAGGCCTTTTCTGGGATTAATGGCCATCCTGGTTTGATTTGGCCCAGGTAACAACAGAGGCCAACGCTCTCCTTTTTCAACAAAAATCCAGTGTGGTTGTTGGTGCAGACCTTCCCTTTCATCTTCAAAACCTTGTTCAAAGCTTAATTCTTAAACAACGGCATACGGGGAGGTCCTTGACTTGGGATCAAAATTAGGATCAATTTTTCCGTTGCTAAGTGGAAATTTGATTGCTTTCTTTGCCACACCTTTTAAGGGAACCACCACAGTCCTTAAGTGAATTGTACAGTTTCATTGAGCAAATACCGTTTCCCTGACTGACTTTGCTTGTCAGAAGACAGCTGAGAGGATTGCAAACGATGATTACCTGATTCCAGGATGTTGCAACCGTCATAAATACATGCTGGTCTTTTCCAACTCTGTTATTCCCTTCCGTTCTGGTTGCCAAGCACCCAACTTTTGATCACACATGATCGTGGGCTTGCTGTGACAGTTGTAATTGTGAGGATGGGTTGCAAGTCCCTTCCTTCAGTGCCACTGTGACGTTGACTGGTTGCTAAAAAAATGGTTGTAAGTCCAGTGAGTGCTCCATCACTGGAGGTTTTTCAGAAGAGACTGGACAACCACTATCTGAAATGGTACAGGGGGTTGATTATGAGTTGCCTGAGCTAGTTGGTTGGCCATGATCTGACAAGGTTTGAGGTACCTAATTACATTATCAACGCAGTGGATAGTGGTGCTCCGAAAATGAAAATGGCTTCAGTGCAAACTCTGCCTTGAGGCACATATAACACGAATCTTCCTACTGTTCTCAACATGGGCAGTTCCCAGATTTGGTGGGCTTCAGCTTCCAAAATTTCCTTGCCAACATAGCCTTTGTTGAGAATTGTGGAGGCTGGAATTTCCACCCATCTGGAAATTGCCCATCCCATTGCATTAGCTTATATATTTTTTTTCAATTGTTAGACTTACAGATCACATGTGCCCATTCAGTTTGGGACTCAGAAGTAGACTGCAGTGTTTTTACTTGGTGCCATAGATCAGTAACATTTTAGAGTCTTTGAGTTGGACTAGAAGACCTTCCAGCTCTTATTCTGATTGACTGAAGAGAAAATAAAGGAAATGGTGGCTGTATGGAAATTGTGATCAAAGGGATATACTCAAGAAGAATATATGATTCTGTCAATTGTATAAAATATATGTACTTTTTAGCCAGTGCTGAAAATCTGCTGAGTGCTTCCTTCCTCATAAATTAGGAATAGTATCATTTTAAGAGAGCATATATGTGAATTCCTTAATGGTAATGGTTAGTTCTCATAATTATTTAGTACCATGACTAATTCACTACTTTCTGTTAAAAATAGAAAGAGACTTGTTATCTTGTCTGTCTTAATTTTGTAGATCGGATAGGCTTTGCAAAGAGTCTAGAAACTTTTGCAGGAGCAAAAATTCCAACCAAAGATGTGGAAACTCTGGAAAGGGTGCAGAGAAGAGCAACAAAGATGATCAGGGGTCTGGAGGTTAAAACATATAAGGAACGGTTGCTGGAATTGGGTATGTCTAGTTTAGTGAAGAGAAGGACCAGGGGTGACATGATAGCAGTCTTCCAATATCTCAGGGGTTGCCCCAAAGAAGAGGGAGTCAAGCTATTCTCCAAAACACCTGAGGGCAGGAGAAGAATCAACGGATGGAAACTAATCAAGGAGAGAAACAACCTAGAATTAAGGAGAAATTTCCTGACAATTAGAACAATTAATCAGTGAAACAACTTGCCTCCAGAAGTTGTGGGTACTCCATCACTGGAGGTTTTTAAGAAGAGACTAGACAGTCACTTGTCTGAGATGGTATGGGATCTCCTGCTCAAGCAGGGGGCTGGACTAGAAGACCTCCAAGGTCCCTTCCAGCTTCTATTCTATTCTATTCTATTCTATTCTATTCTATTCTATTCTATTCTATTCTATTCTATTCTATTCTATTCTATTCTATTCTATTCTATTCTATTCTCAAGTCCTATTTTGTCAGCTGTCCCTTACTTGCCATTGTTGGTTCTGCTCGTCAATAAACAGGTATCTTTCTTAGCAGCCTGCCTTCATTTTATTTTTCAGCGTGTTTCTCCCGGCTTGGAATTGGACCTGATTTTTCTTCCCACACTAGTACACTTATCACAATCTTTTAAGTTGAAAAGAAAGCAATACTGGTAAATGTTGGAGGATGCATTAATTAATCAGCATTTTAACTGCAGTCGTAGAATGACCACTGGATATTTGGCTCAGTTCTAATTTCAGCAAAAATTCATGACAGTTTTCAAAGCAGCAGTGAACAAAATGCGCTGGTCTTGTTTGGCTGACTGGAATGAAATAAAAATATAAATGGTGGGCCTGTTAAAACCGGTTGGGGTTTATTCATTCCTACCTACATTTCCACCAACTAATTAACTGATTTCTTCAATACTTATTTTCCACCCCTCTGTCAAAACTATGACAATACATTTCCTCGGTACATTACTTTCCCAATCACAGTTCCAGTAAATTAATGTTTAACAGACATCACCAAGCGCTGCGAAATAATATTGCAAAGAGCGTTATAAAAACAGAACTTTTTTTTAAAAAAATCTGCTTCTTCTTCCTGACATCCATTTGAATCAGCGTTACCAAAGAATGATTTCAAACCTTGTGCCTTTGTGTCCTTCTCCCCTCAGTGTTGTCTCTGCTCCTAAACCTTCTTTATTCTTGCAGGCCACTGTTTCTTTTTAACCCCATAACAAGCCGCAACTACTATTTATCTGTAGACAGAGAAACTTAAAAAGGCAAGATGGCAGCCCGCCCTGCACATAGCATACATAAAAAGGGCAGGACTTCCGTCAGGAAGAGGGGAGTCAAACTATTCTCCAGAGCTCCTGAAGACAGGACAAGAAGCAATGGGTGGAAACAAAGCAAGGAGTGAAGCAACTTAGCAATAGGGAGAAATTTGGGCTGATCACAGTTTTACTGGTCTACTATAGAGAGCGTCGTCTCGTATGGTATTGTGGTTTGGTATGCTGGTCTGACAGCCATGGATAGGAAATCATTACAGAGGGTAGTGAGCACAGCACAAGACATTGTGGGCTGTCCCCTGACACTACTAGATGACCTCGCCAGGGCTCGCTGCCTTGGAAGAGTGAGGAAGATTCTCAGGGATGACTCCCACCC
Organism: Vipera berus; assembly: GCF_964194415.1. Classification (NCBI taxonomy): domain Eukaryota; kingdom Metazoa; phylum Chordata; class Lepidosauria; order Squamata; family Viperidae; genus Vipera; species Vipera berus. Next base: position 102,926,930 of record NC_138207.1, on the reverse strand, counting down.
TGGACGGTATCTCTTTACTCTCCTACCATCGGGTCGGAGATATAGGAGTATAGCCAGCCGTGCCAACAGGCTGAAGAACAGCTTTTATCCATGGGCTGTTAGGCTCTTGAATGGGAAATAATTTTATAAACTTTATGTACGATTGACTTGCGAGGCCGGTGTGTCGTGCAATGAGCTCACATGGTGTAATAAGATGGAGGGTTTGTTGTCACTCTGAGTTGGGGGTGGGGGCACGAAGGGAGGCTCAGCCAATCTCAATGTAGTCATGGTTGTACTTTGACAATAAAGGTCCATTCATTCATTGTGTTTAGGCTCAGCTTAAATCATAGTGCCAAGCTATGAAGAATCATTGCCTTAAGAGCACCATGCTGCTTCTAGCTCCTCCACAGTTGCGAGGGGGGGGGGAAGGGAAAGTCTTAGTACTGTATACACAGATGGTTTCTATCCGTGTGAGAAAACGAGGTCACCAGACTGATGTTGTGGCCGAATAGAGGATTTTTATCCTTATAACAGGTACTTGAAGACTAATTGGACAGTGAGACCTGATCTGTCAGAAAGGAGAGGGGAATTATCTTTTCCCCCACCATGTTGCCAGAGCTGGTTTTTGATTCTTTACTGCCGGTAGGCTTTGCTCAACAAAGTTTGCATTCGAGATCGCAATGTCTCCAGTGTGCTTATTTCGTTGGGTTCTTCAACCGGAACCTTGACACATAGGCTGCATTAGCAGAGTGACAGAAACAAGTTCACAGGAAGTGTTTCTACCACTTTATAATGCCTTGATAAGACCACACTTGGAATACGGCATCCAGGTTTGGTCGCCATGATGTAAAAAGGCTCTTGAGACTCTGGAAAGAGTGCAGAGAAGAGCAACAAAGATGATTATGGGGTCTGGAGGCTAAAACATAGGAAGACATGATAGTGTTCCAATATCTCAGGGGTTACCACAAAGAAGAGGGGGGGTGGTCAACTTATTCTCCAAAGCCCCTGAAGGCAAGACAAGAAGCAATGGATGGAAACTAATCAAGAAGAGAACCAAACCTAGAACTAAGGATAAATTTCTTGATGAGGACAACAATGAATCAGTGGAACGGCTTGCCTCCAGAAGTTGTGGGTGCTCCATCACTGGCCATTTTGGTTGCCACTCTATATGAAGATGTTGAGACTGTAGAAAGAGTGCAGAAATGACAAAGAGCAACAAAGCGACAAAGATGGATTATGGGACTGTAAGCTAAATATATATGAAGAACGGTTGCTGGAACTGGGCATGTCTAGTTTACTGAAAAGAAGGACTAGGCATGACATGATAGTCTTTCTTCAAGTGCTTTGGAGAACTAGAACTAGGCGTGACTTCATGTTCTTCCTTTAGGTGCTTTGGAGAATAGGTTGACCCTCTCTTTTTTGTGGTAGCCTAATATTTGAGGGGCTGCCCCAAAGAAGAGGGAGTCAAGCTATTCTCCAAAGCACCTGAAGGAAGAACATGAAGCAATGGATGGAAACTAATCAAGGAGAGAAGCAACCTAGAACTAAGAAGAAATTTCCTGACGGTTAGAACAATTAATCAATGGAACAACCTGCCTCCAGAAGTTGTGGGTGTGCCTCAAGTTGATTATCTGAGATTTTATATTTCTTTCCTTTCTAGTTGCCAATTTAAGTGTGCGTGAATCCTTGCTGCTATTTAGGTTGGGCTGGAGGAGGAGGAAGAGGAGGAGAAGAATTGTGGGGTCCTTGGTGCTCTCTAAACTTGGTTATTTTCTTGCAGACATTTCATTACCCAACTAGACAACATCATCAGTGCTAAAGGGGGGTGGAGCTCGTGAAGAGGAGGAAGAGGAGGAGGAGGAGGTGGAGGAGGAGGAGGAGGAGGAGGAGGAGGAGGAGGAGAATTGTGGGGTCCTTGGTGCTCTCTAAACTTGGTTATTTTCTTGCAGACATTTCATTACCCAACTAGACAACATCATCAGTGCTAAAGGGGGGTGGAGCTCGTGAAGAGGAGGAAGAGGAGGAGGAGGAGGTGGAGGAGGAGGAGGAGGAGGAGGAGGAGGAGAATTGTGGGGTCCTTGGTGCTCTCTAAACTTGGTTATTTTCTTGCAGACATTTCATTACCCAACTAGACAACATCATCAGTGCTAAAGGGGGGTGGAGCTCGTGAAGAGGAGGAAGAGGAGGAGGAGGAGGTGGAGGAGGAGGAGGAGGAGGAGGAGGAAGAGGAGAAGAATTGTGGGGTCCTTGGTGCTCTCTAAACTTGGTTATTTTCTTGCAGACATTTCATTACCCATCAGTGCTAGAAGGATGGAGCCTTGCTCTCTACAAATAGCTCATTCTGTCAAAGTTAGTGGATTTTCTCGGTGGTTCCTTGATTAGGCTGCTCTTTACTGTTAGCTTGTTTGTCTGAATTGGTAGTTCCTTGATTGGGGCATTGTTTACTTCTTGATTGTTGGTCTAATATTAATCTTGGTGTTAATCTCTGCTCATCTGGGGATTGAGAAGCTGTTTTGGTCTTTGTTTTACATTTTTTTAAAAATTCTCTCCTTTAAATGGTATGTAGATGTTCTTTATCTCTCTCTATGTGTCTGTGTGTCTGTGTGTGTGTACACAAACACATACGTATACATATATACCTACACACACACATACACAGAGAGAGAGAGAGAGACACCCATACACAACTGAGAGAATGTTAACACCCCAAAGAGCTGCCAAATGAGCAGGGCTTACGGAAATTAACACACACTTTACCAAAAAGATTCTTCCCCCCCCCCCGCCTCACACACGCACATTTTCCTTTTGAGATGCAATCATCAGCAACAGAAGTGAAACAGAGTGTAATTGATAGGCACATGAATAATTGAGGTGATCTTTTAGTTATCCAGGTCAAAGACCAGTCAGATAACCATTTTCCCCCCCTGTATTCATCAATGCCTATGATTGCCTGGACTGAACCTTAATTTGTTAGTCTTTGGTGCACAGTTTCAAGCACCTGCTCAAGGCAATCAACCCCAGGATTTGACCCCTGTAAAAAAAACACCCCCCCCCCAACATTTTAAATAGTGTCTCTCCATGTAGGTGGCAACCAGCTGCAAAATTCCAGAGGCCCAAGTCTGGTTGTTCAGCTTCTCCTGTGGACAAGAGCTGGGTGGCCATCTTCCTAACAATATGCTTTAAACCGTGTTGTGCCTAAGTAGGCAGAGAGGGTCTGTTTTGGATCCTGTCAGTCAAAGAACTTCGACTATTGGAATCCATAAGGAGAGGCTTCTCTGCCAGAGCACCTGTCCTTTGGAACATCCTGCCCTCCAGAGTAAGATCTTTCTATGATCACCTGTACCCATCCCATCGAGACCAAAGGAAGTGCAGATGGTAGGTGTTCTCCTGCCATGGGCAGGGGGTTGGACTAGAAGACCTCCAAGGTCCCTTCCAACTCTATTATTTTCTGTCCTATGTTCCATCTGTCGGCATCCTCCACAAGAGCCTGAGATGGATGCTAGATTGATGGCAGACGTCACCTCAGAATTAACAGAATAACAGAGATGGAAGGGACCTTGGAGGTCTTCTAGTCCAACCCCCTGCTCAAGCAGCAGACCCCCTACACCATTCCAGACAAATGGATGCTCAGTCTCTTCTTAAAAACCTCCAGTGATGGAGCACCCACAACGTCTAAAGGCAACTTCTGTTCTACTGATTAATTGTTCTAACTGTCAGGAAATTTCTCCTTAGTCTTAGGTCGCTTCTCTCCTTGACTAGTTTCCATCCGTTGCTTCTTGTCCTGCCTTCGGGTGCTTTGGAGAAGAGGTTGACCCCCTCTTCTTTGGGGCAGCCCCTCAAATTTTGGAACACTGCTATAATATCACCCCTATTCCTTCTTTCCGCTCGACTAGACCCTCCCCGCTTGCTCTCTGCTCTCCATCCCTCCATCTTTCTGGTTATCATAGTGATGTATTTATTCTCGTTGTGTTCCTTTGTCATCGTTTATTTTATGGTTCCATTATTTCACTTCTGTTCTGCTTGCACTCCTTTCATTTTCTTCCTTTTTATTACTGGAAGCTGCCTACAGTAGCCCCGTGGCGAGTGAGGGAGGGAGCAAATAAATTTAACAAATAAGTTAAACAACAACACGGTAGTGGAAAACAATCGTGCCATCTTGCTGATGAATGAACAGTAATTTAATGTGGAGTGACACTATCAAGGAGGTCTGGCAACAGCACAGCCAAATCTAATTGATCATTAGGAAATGTTGTAGCTGTCCAGTCAGGAAACTAAGCCTTGCAACATATTTGGTTGGGTTTCCTACTTTGTGGATAGAAATGTCTCCCTTTCCTAGAGCCTAGAACAGACACGTCAAACACAAGGCCCGGGGGCCGGATCCGGCCCGCGAAGTGGTTTCATGCGGCCCGCGAAGCCATCCTGGAAACAGTGAGGGAATGGCCCCCACTGCCTTGGCCCTGGCCCAGAGACCCTCCTTCTGCCAGAGACCCTCAGATCTGTCCCACTCCTGCCCAGGCCCCCCTAGGCACCCTTGATGCCAACGATGTAGAGCTGGCCACGCCCACCCAGTAGGCCATACGCACTCTAGCCACGCCCACCCAGTAGGCCACACCCACCCAGGCCACACCCACCCAGCCCCCTGAGGGCAACCACGATGCTGATGCGGCCCTCAATGAAATTGAGTTTGACACCCCTGGCCTAGAACTAAGCAAGGAGAAATTTCCTGACCGTTAGAGCAATTAACCAGTGGGACCAGTGTATTTTGATTACGGCTCACCACCCAGTCAGCCAGATGTTCAATTTGGATTTGACATTTTTTATCCACCCTATTGAGTCCTTCCCAAGGATCTGGGATAGGCAGGTGCTGATGTTTGTCGGTAGTAAAGTTTATTGTCTGAGGATGTAAGCTTTTTTTTTTCAAGTAATGCTGCCTTTTGCAATTGACCGAGGGTGAATTTTTCAATGCATTTGGTGTTCCCATGGGATTTGGGGATTGCACACAAGACTCTCATTACTATGGGGACCACCTTTGTTATTTTAAATGCTTCATGCAGTGTAAAAAAAAAGATTTTAAATTCAGTGAATAAAGAAATAAAAAACTTTGTTTTGCCCTGCTCACAATAAAACAAAACAGGTGAATGTCAAGGAAAATAACTGCACATAAGAGCTTGTATTTGCTGCTTGGTATAATAGAGGGGCAGGAAACCATCAATTAAGTGGCTCCATAATTGGCTCAGAAATGGCACTCAAGGAGCTCTTGTCAATAGCTTGTCGTCAAACTGGAGAAAAGTATCAAGCAGGGTGCCAAAAATTGAATCCAGAGTGCAATACTCTTCAACCTGCTAATGGTTCGGAGGAAGAGGTGGCAGGAATGCTGATTGGAGTTGCAGATGTGACTTAAAGGGATGGGATACCTCCTATTCTAGGTATCCCAAAGATGCTTTTTCAGGAGGCAACTGGACTTTCTTGTTTTTCTTTGGAGACGTTTCGCTTCTTTTAGAGAGTCACTGAGGCCACTTGGAGGTTTATCTGTGTCCTCGGGGTCACCTGAGTGGTGCAAATGGTGTGGAGCTTTCTTGGAACTGTTGGAAGGACTTGGAACTGTTGGAAGTCTCCACACCCATTTGCACTACTCAGTGACCCTGAAGACACAGATAATATTCCAGGTAGCGCTAACAACTCTCTAAAAATGCAAATGACCAGCTGTCTTCAAGGAGTATGCATCCTTCCATTCCCCACCATCCAGTCAGAGCTGAGGAAGCTTCTTGGATGAGAAGCGTAACGTCTCCAAAGAAAAACAAGAAAGTCCAGTTGCCTCCTAAAAAGCACCTTTGGGATAACTACGGCCTGGATGACTGAGAATCCCCATAGATGTTTTAGGAGATATTTATCCAGGGACATTCTTTTATTCTAGGAGATAGAACCAGCATTCAAAATGAACTTGAAGAGTTATAGATGCGAGTTGAAAACGAGAGGCTGGAATTTGCAAGAGGCAAATGGATAAAACTAATCAAGGAGAATTCTTTGTTAGGAAGAGAAAAAAAATCAAGTCCAAGTGGAGAATAATTGACCAGGTTATTAGCACGAGTGCTCTTAATTCTTGGGCTCTGCAGGTCCTAGCTGGCGATAAGCAGGATTGGATCTGCCTTCTTATTTTTGAGGCTATCTCTGTTTTTCTTTATTTCACGACTTGCAGGGTGCCTAGTGGATTTGGGAAGGAAGTAGAATTGGGAAGGTAAAATTCTTCTCCTTCCTTTTTTCAATGCTCCAACTGGTGGAAGTCGGGGGGAGGGTGATATTCATCTCCTTGCCAATAGCAATGAGTATATTTGTCAATCAGGGCAACACCATTTAATGGAACAGACCCAAGAATGGAGGGTAGAGATTGGAAGCGGGGACAAACCAACGTGATGGCTGTATTCTTTTGCGTTGACTCAATGTCGGACGGACTGCATTTTAATTCAATTGGAGAAAAGCCCTCAAATCCTTAAAAGAAGGTGCTATAGGAATTGGCTGTTTAATAAAAGATGATTGAGAAGGATGTAATGGCACGTTTTAAGTAGTAGAAAGTGATATCCATATTGAAGCGTTGAAAGAAAAATCAGGTCCCGTTCCAAGCCGGGAGGAAAAAAAAATGGAGGCTGACTGCTTAGGAAAGAAGAACAACAACATGAGGTTGTGCCCGTAGTTTTTTTTCCCCCTTTTGAAAACCTGCAAATGCCTCTGAAATTTCCAGCCGAGGTGCCGAAAACATGCTGAAAAGCAGCCATTTTATAGGTTTTGGGCTCATTAAAACCAGAAAGCATGCAAAACAATGAAATGATCTCTTAACTAACAGTTTATCTTGCATGAAGGAAAACACCATAATTGCAGCCTTGATTAAACAGTGTTATGAAGTTGGTAGAGTTTGTATTTAACACTTTTGTGCTCCAGGAGGTGCCCTTTTAAAGCAGCAAAATTCTCAGATGCATTAATCAACCTGGCTGCAACAGGTTAGATGCCTGTATTTTTATGATGCTAGAACCGGGTGCAAGGATCACAGCACCCTTACAAACAACCTCTTGCAAAAATTATGAGTTTTTCCCCCCCTCCCTTCTTGACTTCCAAATCCAATTTAAAAAAAAAAGAAAAAGTACCAAGGTTCCTGTCTGCGCTTGCTTAATGAAGGTGAATTAGGCTGAGGAAATTAACAGGAATGCTATTGTGCAATTAACGGTTTGTAAAAATAAAAACACCAGGTTCATTGCACAACAATTGTTCATTTTCCATAGGCTTTGAGACTCAGGAGAGCATATGTATGTCTGATGCCAGAGATTAGGCGAAAGTATTGACAACTCCTTGGCAAACAGTCTGTCCTGAATCTGTGCCCTGCACCATTGTGATTACTTGTGGGGAAAAAAAGAACCTTTTTCTATTCTTAGAGTTCTTCCAGCCTCTTGGTCTCTAGCCTCTCCAGATCCAGTTCACACAAAACACACACAAACCCCCCCCCCATTGCCTGCAAAATGCCTAATGCAATTTTGCATTTGGGCTCCTTTACCTAGGGACGCGGTGGCTCAGTGGGTTAGGACGCTGAGCTTGTCGATCAGAAGGTCGACAGTTTGGCGGGTCGAATCCCGAGTGCTGCGTAACAGGGTGAGCGCCTGTTACTCGTCCCAGCTTCTGCCAACCTAGCAGTTCGAAAGCACGTAAAAATGCAAGTAGAAAAATAGGGACCACTCTGGTGGGAAGGTAACAGCGTTCCGTGCGCCTTTGGCGTCTAGTCATGCCGGCCACATGACCACGGAGACGTCCTCGGACAAGCGCTGGCTCTTCGGCTTTCAAACGGAGATGAGCACCGGCCCCTAGAGTCGGAAACGACTAGCATGCACGTGCGGGGGAACCTTTACCTTTACCTAGCAGGCCGTGATCACGGTTCTATGCTTCTGTGATGGGATCCTAGGACGAGCCAAGAATCTCTCCAATGGGAGCACAAATGGTATCTTCCAGGATACGTTCAATTTCTGAAGCAGCAGGTTTTCACCAGCCCTGGCAAGGATGGATATCAAAATATTAGCAGGAGGTGCAAGCGATGAGGGCTTCTCTCATCGCCACGATCAGGACTGTGCTTTTTATCCACACATATTTTGCGGACTGTTTTGTGGGGCAAAGTGAAGTGATGCTGCCGAGGGAAGAATCAGAGAAGAGAGGGTGTGTTGGGCCTGCCACAACTTAAAACTCTAAATAGAAACAATTCTTGGCTCCATTTGTTGAAAACGGTATAATTTTATTAGACATACAGCGTATTGCGGTATTGCACAGACAGAACTGAGAAATGCACCAAAATCCGTAAGCTCTACTTTTGCCTTCTGTAACTGTCTCTTTTTTTTATTTCCCTGGGCTCCAAGATCACTGCAGATGGGGACTGTAGCCAAGAAATTAAAAGACGCTTGCTCCTGGGGAGGAAAGCCATGGCAAATCTAGTCAGAAACACTACAAAGCAGAGACGTCACCCTGTCAACAAAAGTGCATATAGTCAAGGCTATGGCCTTCCCAGTTGCAATGTATGGCAGTGAAAGTTGGACCATAAGAAAGGCTGAGCGCCAAAGAATTGAGGCCTTTGAACTATGGTGCTGGAGAAGACTCCTGCGAGTCCCTTGGACTGCAAGGCAATCAAACCGGTCAGTCCTAGAGGAGATCAACCCTGACTGTTCTTTAGAAGGCCAGATCCTGAAGCTGAAACTCAAATACTTTGGCCACCTAATGAGAAGGGAGGACTCACTGGAGAAGAGCCTAATGCTGGGAAAGGTTGAGGGCAATAGAAGAAGGGGACGACAGAGAAGGAGGTGGCTGGACGGAGTCACTGAAGCAGTAGGCATGAGCTTAAATGGACTCCAGAAGATGGTAGAGGACAGGAAGGCCTGGAGGAACGTTGTCCATGGGGTCGACATGACTTCGCAACTATCATCAACAACAACAACAACAACTGTCTCCCACTGCCCAACCCAAGGTAACCCATCAGGTTCAGGCAAGATGTTTTCATAACAGTCACTTGGTATGAAGGGTCTTTTTTCTCCCAGCTGGGTGACCTTGAGGCAGCGTCTTGAGGAGGCACAGAGCTTACTTTCATTTCCCTCTTCATTCCACCTGTCTACAGTTTATGGCAGTCTGTCACCACAGCGAAGCACAAACAAGCATAAGGTGGCAGCTGACAGGGAGGACCCCTCAGTGGTTGAACAGTCAGAGGAAGAAACTTAGGAAGGACCCACCCTATCGGATCAAGCAATTACAAGTGGAAGCAGGATGTTTATGCCTTCAGACTTGCAAGATTCTGTTATGGTAGCCTTACAATAACGTATATTTAGCTCATCTAGTCATGTTTATTGTCTGGTTTTATCAAGGAGGTCTAACCCTCAGGCAGTAATTTACTTTTGGTGGGTTTCATTATGTCTTTATTACATCTCTACTGCACTTTTTCCCCCCCTAAGGACCTTACTGTGAAAGCATGGATTATCTTCCTAATAATCCACCATCGAAGATAGAGACTTGCTAGAATTCTTGCTGTGGATTGCATTTGAGGACCAGAATGTGAATTCCAATCTCAAAATGAGCCTTTTAAGTGGTCAGTTGTTTTTTTTTTTTTTTTGGATCACAAGGCAAAACAATAGCACTTGATGGCAAAGAGCAAAGAGCAGATTTATCTGTCCATCACGTCATTCATTCCTGCTTCCAATCTTCCAGCCTCAAGAGCAATGTTGAAGAGCATATGGGGAGCATTTTCACAATACAAGGAACATCTCATTGGGGTGCCACAAGATGGCAGCAAAGAGTTGACAGTTTCTTGCATCTCTTTGATGCCATCTAGCAATCATATCAATTTGTGCAGCTCAGATACAGAATAGAATAGAGTAGAGTAGAGTAGAGTAGAGTAGAGTAGAGTAGAGTAGAGTAGAGTAGAACAGAACAGAACAGAACAGAACAGAACAGAACAGAACAGAATAGAATAGAGCTGGAAGGGACCTTGGAGGTCTTCTACTCCAACCCCCTGCTCAAACAGGAGAACCTATACCATGTCAGACAAAGGGCTGTCCAGTCTCTTCTTAAAAACTTCCAGGGATGAAACACCCACAACTTCTGGAGTCAGGTTGTTCCACTGATTAATTGTTCTAACTGTCAGGAAATTTCTCCTTAGTTCTAGGTTGCTTCTCTCTTTGATTAGTTTCCATCCATTGCTCCTTGTCCTGCCTTCAGTGGCCCTATGGTAGCCCTATTAATAGATGTCTTTCAGGTGAGATGTAGCCCCAGAATCGTTGCCATAAGGACAATCTGTGAGAAATATCTGTTCCTCTTGCATCCCGATGCCAGGGAGACTTGGTATTGTAATTGATTTTGTCAAGCTATGAAGACTGCTTGCGTTAGGACTTCCATGCTGCTTCTAGATTACCTACAGTTGTGAAGGAAGAGGGGAAGGTTTGAATTGCCCAGGTGGATTCTATCCAGATGGGAACCAAGGTCACCGATGGGATGTTGTGGCAGGTGGAGACATTCTTCTCATAACAACTGCATGAAGAATAATTGGACAATGTGACCTGAAGTGTCAAGGAGGGAGGGAAAGTTCTACTCTTTTAATTATCTTTTTCCCCACCATGTTGCCAGAGCTTGTTTTCCATTCTTTAGTGCTGGTATGCTTTGCACAATAAAGCTTTGCATTAGAGATCGGAATGGCTCTAGTGTGCTTACTTCATTGGGTTCTTCAACCGGAACTTTGACAGTTTTGCTTAATTCCATGGAATATCCAATATTGTAGCCGTCCTTCATGGTTATTTAATGAAAGCTTAGGGCTGCCACCAGTGACTGCAGGATCGACGCTGAGAATTCTGGGAGCTGAAGGCCACACATCTGGAAATATCTGGGGTTGCCCTGAATCAAAATAAAAGCTTGGCAGAATTGTAGTTTTCTAGACGTGTTAGTCTCTGTGTAGTATTTCCTTCCTTGGGTAGGGGTTTGGACTAGAAGACCATCAAGGTTCCTTATAATTTTGTGATTCTAAGTAATCGGAAATCTGATCACACCTTCCTTGACTAACACATTCAAAGGTTTGAAACTCAGCAATCCATATTTGGTACCGTATTGCAGCTGACATTAACATGTTTCATGTGTCTTTGGAATACTACAGCTTGAGCAAAAAAAAAGGACCTCTCATAGGTCTTCTGAGATTAGATACGAACACATTCTTTTGCCTCATTTATTTAGATTTATTCCACTCTAGCGTCTTTCTATTTTAATACTCTAATGTTCAGAGTTATCTCACTGGGATCCCACAGCAAAGTATTAAGAAAAGAAATGCGTTTTTGAAAATGTTTTTCTTTTGCAAAAAAAATATACTGTATATATATTACAAAATGGATTTCTTTCTTTCTTTTTTTAAAGAATGAAATAAAAGAACTATTTTTCAGGCGGACCCACTTGTTTTTGTAACATCCTGCGAGAGTGATAAATTTTATAACAACAGATGCCTGTTATTCTGTATTAAATCTGCTTAATGGGGGAAAACAAGATTGCACATTGTAAGTGCTTGTTGAGTAAAGAAACACTTTTTGCAAACATGGCACGCCATCTCTTTCAAAATAATAAACAGAAAGAAATGAAATCTGCCTCCTGAGGAGTCCACCAAGGCCGAGCTCCTGGAGATGTATGAAGACGTTCAGGCTAATCTTTTTCTGCATAAAATTGAAAGGGATGGTTGAAGTCATCTAGTGCCATCTTTGTTACATGTGAATGTCCTATAAGACTAGTCGGGACCATATATGGTTACCTGTTAGGGCACGTTAACGATGAAAGCAATCAACCAATGGTACAGCTTGCCTCCAGAAGTTGTGGGTGCTCCATCATTGGAGGCTTTCGAGAAGAGACTGGACAAACACTCATCTCCAATGGCCTAGGGTCTCCTGCTGGAGCAGGGGGCTGGACAATATTGAGTGACTAAATAAATTCACTTATTGAGGTGGGTGGCCAAGAAATGAATGAATGAAGACATTAAATAATTAATAATTTGATTATTAATTAATAATAATGACAGACGGCCAATAAATGAAATAGATAAATAATATTATGTCAATATTATTGATATTGTTTCATGGTATTCTCAACTTCTTACATTTGAAAAACCTGAAAAGGGGGTCAGAACTTCAGATGTTCAGATAGTTAGACTAGATTAGACCAATTATTACTGGATAGGGGAGTACTAGGACATCCTAAGATTGTCGCTACAGTGGGAAGTAAACAGAGATAAACAGACAAGATTCTAAAAGAAGACAGTGGCAAGGCACATTTATGTTGTTGGGGGGCGGGAAACAAAAAACAGCAACATGGATCATGCCCATGAAATCACCAAGGCCAAACTTAACTTGAGGGAGATTTTTATTTATAAGAAAAATGGAAGAATAGCAATAGAACTTTGACTTATATACCACTTCATAGAGCTTTACAGCCCTCTCTAAGTGGTTTACAAAGTCAGCCTCTTGCCCCCAACAATCTGGGTCCTCATTTTACCAACCTCGGAAGGACAGAAGGCTGAGTCAACCTTGAGCCGGTCAGGATTGAACTCCTGGCAGTCAGCAGAGTCAGTCTGCAAAACTGCATTACAACCACTGCACCACCATGGTAGAATAGAATAGAATAGAATAGAATAGAATAGAATAGAATAGAATAGAATAGAATAGAATAGAATAGAATAGAATAGAATAGAATAGAATGGAATGGAATGGAATGGAATGGAATGGAATGGAATGGAATGGAATAGAATAGAATAGAATAGAATAGAATGGAATGGAATGGAATGGAATGGAATGGAATGGAATGGAATGGAATGGAATGGAATAGAATAGAATAAGCACTTAGACTTATATACTACTCCATTGTGCTTTACAGCCCTCTCTAAGTAGTTTACAGAGTCAGCCTGTTGCCCGCAACAACCTGGCTCCTTGTTTTACCATCCCCAGAAACATGGAAGGCTGAGTCAGCCTTGAGCCGGTCAGGATCGAACTGCTGACAGTGGGCAGAATTAGCCTGCAATGCTGCATTCTAACCACTGCGCCAACACAGCTCTTCTGAACGAAATAAGAAATAAAATAACATTTGGAATTCATGCAGGCAATTGGAAGGCAACAGCTCTTAGTTAGGATTGCCAAATGCCACAGCTATTAGACCTTTGGCGATTGGAAACTGGGAATAATTGTCAGGATGCAGCTATCTCTTTGACCACTGATTGTGGGTCTGGGTGGAATCTCCAGCCAAGACAGTTCGTGTTTTGATCTTCTAAATGTGGAAAGCAAAATACAGAGGCAACTATACTATTTGTCTTCTTGTCTCAAGAATCTAGGAAAGATTGTAAAATTATAGATGGAGGAGAACGAAGGTGCTGTTTTTTTTAAATGACAGCTTATCATGGAACTTACTGAGTAAAAATGTTCCCAGCTAGTGAGTAAAACAGACTGTAATTGCAAACAGAACTTGAAGAACGTGGTGTGAATGTATGAAAGTTCCTGCTGATCACAGCAGGGATCCCATTTTCTAACTTTCAGCCAACATATTCTGGTAATGTCAAAGCAGTTCATGTAGCCTCCAAGAGCAGAAGTAACACCTACTCAGTCGGTAGGTATCTCACTCTGCTACTTTAATCAATTATCTTCAAGTGCATTAGAGGGATGCTCCTCAAAAAGAGAGAAAAAAAACCCCATCAGATCAACATGAACATCGTATATGAGTTATTTTCTTGCATTGTACGATTAATAGAAGAAGAGAGTTGGAAGGGACCTTGGAGGTCTTCTAGTCCAGCCCCCTGCTCTGGCAGGAAACCCTATACCATTCCAAAGAAAGGGCTGTCCAATCTCTTCTCAAAACCTCCAGTGATGGAGCACCCACGATTTCTGGTGGCAAGCCATCCCACTGGTTAACTGTCCTCGCTTTTAGGAAGTTTGCCCTTAATTCCAGGTTGCTTCTCTCTTTGATTAGTTTCCAAGCACTGTGTCTGGTCCTGCCTTCGGGTGCTTTGGAGAATAGCTTGACTCCCTCTTCTTTGCGGCAGCCCCCCAAATACTGGAACGCTGCTATCATGTCCCCCCTGGTCATCCAAGTATTTGGAAATCTTCCAAGTATCTGGAAAGTCTAGGCTGCATTAACAGAGGGATAGAATCAAGATCACGTGAAATATTAATACCACTTTACAGTGCCTTGGCAAGGCCACACTTGGAATCCTGCATCCAGTTTTGGTCACCACGATGTAAAAAAGATGTCGAGACTCTGGAAAGAGTGCAGAGAAGAGCTACAAGGATGATCAGGGGACTGGAAGACAAAACATATAAAGAACAGTTGCGGGAATTGGGTATGTCTAGTTTAATGAAAAGAAGGATTAGAGGTGACATGATAGCAGAGTTCCAATATCTTGGGGGTTGCCCCAAAGAAGAGGGAGTCAAGCTATTCTCCAAAGCACCAGAAGGCAGGACAAGAAGCAACGGATGGAAACTAATCAAAGAGAGAAGCAACCTGGAATTAAGGAGAAACTTCCTGACAGTTAAAAAATAATAATCAGTGGAACAACCTGCCTCCAGAAGTTGTGAATGTTCCAATACTGGAAGTTCTTAAGAAGAGACTGGACAACCACTTGTCTGGAATGGTATAGGGTTTCCTGCCTGAGCAGGGGGTTGGACTAGATGACCTCCAAGGTCCCATCCATCTCTATTCTGATAATTATTATTATTGCACACAAATAAATACACTTGATCTCTCACATAGTGTATTACTCTGGGTGTATTGCAAAGTTTTAATAATATAACAACAATAACAACAACAATAGCAATAATCTGGAAAGGTTTTAGTGAATTAATCCTCGACTTATGGCCACATTTTTGTTCTCTGTATTTATCTTCCATTTCTCCCTCTTTGCAGACAAAGTGACATTTGAAAGAGATGCTCCATTATGCTGTAAAGTATTTGTATTTTCCCCAAGGCTTTTATTATTATTATTATTATTATTATTATTATTATTATTATTATTATTATTATTATTATTATTATTATTATTATTATTATTATTATTATTATTATTAGCCCTTCTATAACAAAAAAAGATAGTAACATGATAAATATTGTCATAGGTTTGCTTAAGCAAAATACAGGATTTTGTCTACCCATGAAAAGCTCTTGTGTTCTGTAGTAAATAAGTTGCTGAGAATAACACATTGATGCACCATAATTACATTCAGATGAGTGACCTCAAGGAAGTCAAACAGACTTCAGAAGAAGTGAAATTCCAGGAAAGAGAACACTAGATTCACTCTCCAGCATGAGGATAATATTTACACCAATTTAAATATTTTCCTTATGCACTCTATTTGCTGTGAATGAAATGAATGATTTTGTTACTTATATATGAATCTTGCTTTCATTGAGATGTTTCTTTCTCAAGAAGATGGAAAAACCCAAAGCAGCTTGGAAGCACAATTGAAATGTATTTTCTCCTTTTAATTGACACAGTTTAAAGGCTGGAGCTGACACTACAACTAGTCCTTGAGCTACTCATTGTCTTTCGTTATTATTATTATTGATCATCCCACAGTCAGCCAGATGTTCAGATTGGATTTGGCCTTTTTGTCTACCTGTTGACAAAGGACCTGGGATAGGCAGATGTGGACGTTGGATGGTATTACAGATCTCGTCGCAGGATGGAAGCAGTTCCTAGTAAGGCCGCCTTTTGCAATTGACTGATGGCAAATTTGTCAATGCCGATGATGGTGTTCAAGTGGCGCTCCAGTTGTTTTGGGATTGCACCCAAGGCGCCTATTACTGTTGGTACTACTAGCCTTGCTCGCCTTTGCCACAGTCTTTCTATTTCTATTTGTAGGTCTTTGTATTTTGATATCTTCTCCAGTTCTTTCTCCTCTATTCTGCTGTCTCCAGGCACTGCCACGTCCACTATCCAGACTTTTTTGTCTTTCTTATCGACAATTGTTAAGTCTGGGGTGTTATGTGGCAGGTGCTTGTCTGTTTGAACTCTAAAGTCCCAGAGCAGTTTAACTTTATCATTTTCTATGACTTTCTCTATTTTATGATCCCACCAGTTCTTGCTTGCAGGCAAATGATATTTCTTGCAGATCTTCCAATGCACCATTGTTGCTACGTTGTCATGCCGCTGCTTGTAGTCAGTCTGTGCGATCTTCTTGCAGCAGCTTACCAGGTGGTCCACTGTTTCTTCAGCTTCTTCACAAGGGTGGCACTTGCTGTCTGTTGCTGTCTTCTCAATTTTGACTTTGTATGCATTTGTCCTTAAGGCTTGGTCTTGTGCAGCCACAATTAGTCCCTCGGTCTCTTTCTTCAACTTTCCTGCTCTTAGCCATTCCCAAGTCTTGTTATTATCTGCTTTCCCAGCTATTTTTTTTAATGTACTGGCCATGTAGTGCTTTGTCTTCCCACGCCTCTATTCTGTTCTTCATTTGGTCTTTCTTGTAAGCCAGTTTGGTCTTTCCAGTAGTCAGTAAGCCTTCCTGATATACTAATTTCAGTGCATCTTCATCGTTGTCCTTCAGATATTCTTCCAAAGCCATTTTTTCTTCTTCAACCATCTGATGTACTTGCAGCATTTCATGTCCACCTATTTGCCTTGGTAGATAGAGTCTGTCAATGTCACTGCGTGGATGAAGGGCATGATTCATTGTCATTATTTTTCTGGTCTTCCTATCCATTGCTTTTAGTTCTGCTTAAGTCCAGTCCACTATTCCAGCTGTGTATCTAATGACTGGAATTCCCCAGGTGTTGATTGCCTTCACGGTATTTCCTCCATTGAGTTTGGACTTTAAGATCTTCTTCCCTCTCTTGATGTATTCACCTCTAATCTTTTTCTTGACTTCAGTGTGCTTGATGTTATTATTATTATTATTATTATTGTTGTTGTTGTTGTTGTTGTTGTTGTTGTTATTATTATTATTATTATTATTATTATTATTATTATTATTATTATTATTATTATTATTATTATTATTACTTTGCAATGCACCCAGAGTCATACAGTATGTGGGAGATCAAGTGCATTTATTTGTGTGTAATAATAATAATTATCAGAATGGAGTTGGAAGGGACATCAGAGGTCTTCTAGTCCAGCCCCCTGCTCAAGCAGGAGTCCCTATATCATTTCAGACAAGTGACCGTCCAGTCTCTTCTTAAAAACCTCCAGTGATGGAGCACCCACAACTTCTGGTGGCAACTTCTGTTCTTATGGTTAATTGTCCTCACTGTCATGAAGTTTCTCCTTAATTCCAGGTTGCTTCTCTCCTTGATTAGTTTCCATCCGTTGTTTCTTATCCTGCCTTCAGGTGCTTTGGAGAATAGGTTGACCCCCTCCTCTTTGTGGCAACCCCTCAAATAGTGGAAGACTGCTATGATGTCACCCCTAGTCCCTTTTTTCTCTCTAGACCAGGGGTGTCAAACTGCCGGTCTGCAGGCCGGACACGTCACATGGAAGCCGCACCCACTCTATTGCCGCCAATGGCAAAGCTGTCCCGGTGCGTTGCATGAAGTCACATGACGTCGTGAGTTTGACATGCCTCCTCTAGACGGACTGTATAAATAAAACGACTGATTTAGATTGTGAATGACCACATAAAGGCACACATCCCATCTTGTAGAATCCAATTTTATTTGTGTGGTTGTTTTTGTTGCGGTTGTTTAAGGCAGGACCAGCTAGCGATTGAGTGACTGTGATTGATCATCTGAAGGTGGATTCGTTAAAGGAGAGCCTTGTAAGTTCCCATTATTTTGAGGTCTGTTGAAAACAGTTGTAGGTCAACGTCAAAATGGTTTGGAGACACGGGGGACGATCCCAGGAAGTAGTGCCTTAAATTTAGTCACAGGAGATGCTTACACTATTTTCAGAGCTGCAATAAGACCACCATTTTGTTCAAATAATTTATAATATATATAGAGAGAGAGTTTAGTCCAGTGGCTAAAGTTACTCTTGTCTACTGATGCCATTCCATATATTTTTTTTTCAGAGCTGAAATCAATGTTTCAGCAAACTTCAGAATGCTGAGTTTTTAGCTAATCAACCAGGCTGAATGTGTAATTTTACCTTCTTTTTTTCTCACAAAGGCAATTTCAGTTCCAGACTGCAAATTTAGCCTCATGTCCACCAGAATGAAAGGAAGGAGATGCTAAGAATTTTAACTCTTTCTGCCTGCTTTGTGGCCCTTTGGTTGTTCACCAGTTTGTCATCTCAGAAGCATCACTGCTGCCGTTTCACTCTAATGTGTAAGATCAGATATAACCCTACGAGGCAGCAAATCAAGGAGAATTTCTCAAGAGGGCAAATTACAGGATGTAGAACTATGTAAAAAGTAACACGCACATCGGCTGAAACCTGATAAGATATAGATGCCGTTTTGCAACGATTGAAGTTGGTCCACAACATTTTTGTACAATCAAACAACTGTTTAATGTTCCTCTTGAGGGAGAAATGAAAAGACTATTAATCATTTATGTCTCCCCCTTGAAAGGACAATCAAAGAAACCAAAAACCCTCATCCTAAATTGCTAATACATCACAAAGATAGTTTTTTTTTTCTTCTCCTTCTTCTTTCTGATACTTTTGGACCAATACGACTTTGGCGAGCGTTGTCATAAATATTTATCAGCCTGTTCCCCAGAGCTGTTGGACCTTTGGGGACTCCGGAGGACAACACTTGTCAGAATATGCTCACAAGTTACATCTGGGACTCTCCAAATCCGTCAAGGCAGAATCGCTCAGCGTAATCCTAGAGATACTAATGAGCATGTATTTTAATCACTCGCAGCAAAAATAATAAATATGCATTTCAATTCACACCTGTAAAGTTCAAAAGCTAGGCTGAAATTAGTTTTAAAGCTTGAGGTAATGTTCTGTTGACAACACAGGAGGCCTCGCTTTCAACAAGAGTCCACAGCTCTATTGCCCTCTGAGGTAATTGAAAATGTTGATTAAAGAAAAATAGCCTTTATATCAGATGCGACGTTAAAGTGGAACATATAAAACCCAGCAGCTTAAATTTTAGGGGCGATATGTTGGCAAGGAAGAGAGAGATGGAGAAGAAGCCAAGAGAGAGAGGCAAAGAAGGGTAGGAAGATAAATCTGATGCTCCTTCCATAACCTATCAAGCTAGGTGCGACCATCGTTTTATTCAAATAATTTATAATATATATAGAGAGACAGTTTGGTCTAGTGGTTAAGGCTAGAAAGCAGGGCATGAAAGCCAGCTGGGTGATTTTGGACCGATGAACAGGAGACTGTGAGTTCTAGTCTAGCCTTAGATATGAAAGTCAGCTGGTGATTTGGGACCAATCACTAGGAGAGGGAGAGTTCTAGTCCTGCCTTAGATATGAAAGCCAGCTGGTGATTTGGGACCAATCACTAGGAGAGGGAGAGTTCTAGTCCCTCTTTAGCCATGAAAGCCAGCTGGTGATTTGGGACCAATCACTAGGAGAGGGAGAGTTCTAGTCCCGCCTTAGATATGAAAGCCAGCTGGTGATTCAGGACCAATCACTAAGAGAGGGAGAGTTCTAGTCCCTCTTTAGCCATGAAAGCCAGCTGGTGATTCAGGACCAATCACTAGGAGAGGGAGAGTTCTAGTTCCACTTTAGATATGAAAGCCAGCTGGTGATTCGGGACCAATCACTAGGAGATGGAGAGTTCTAGTCCTGCCTTAGATATGAAAGCCAGCTGGTGATTTGGGACCAATCACTAGGAGAGGGAGAGTTCTAGTCCCTCTTTAGCCATGAAAGCCAGCTGGTGATTCAGGACCAATCACTAGGAGAGGGAGAGTTCTAGTCCCACTTTAGATATGAAAGTCAGCTGGGTGATTTTGGACCAATGAAATGGAGACTGTGAGTTCTAGTCCCGCCTTAGCCATGAAAGCCAGCTGGGTGACTTTGGCCCAGTCATTTTCCCTCGGCCCAACTCACCTCAGAGGGTGGTTATTGTGAGGAAAATAGGAGGAGGAAGACGTGGTTGCATATGTTAACTGCTTCGAGTTATTTGTAAATATAATTTTTAAAAAGAGGAATACAAAGGAATAAATAAATAACTGGGAACCTTCATCTTCCTGAGTGTATCAGATCGTTGAAGGATTTCACTGACTGTGTTAGGTATCACAATCCCCTCAGAGACTTATCAAACTTTATTCCTTTTTTTTGTATAAAGGTCTTTTAATGGAATAAATAAATATTATCTTTATTTTCAGGGATGGTTCTGAGCCCACGTTTTCCTAGAGGGGGAAAAAAGAAAAGAAAGAAAAGATGAGTAGCTGCATTGCAAGACTTTGTGTGGAAATGAATTAAAATAAGAGCAGAAAGAGAAAGAGAGATGAATCCGGAGAAAATACGAGGAACGCTACGAAAACCCTCGTCCAATTTATATTCAGATATATGGATAGCTTGCGATAGCTTGTGACCTTCGTGACACATTTTAGCAATCAAAATTCTTCCCAGAATCTGTTTTGCAAATGGACAAGCATTCAGTTTCCAAATATGATTAACATTTTTTTTAAAAAAAATGCATGTGCAAAATGATTGCTCGCATATCCAATGCAGAATAGAGCTGGAAGGGACCTTGGAGGTCTTCTAGTCCAGCCTCCTGCTCAAGCAGGAGACCCTATATCATTTGAGACAAGTGGCTGTCCAGTCTCTTCTTAAAAACCTCCATTGATGGAGCACCCACAACGTCTGGAGGCAACTTCTGTTCCACTGGTTAATTGTCCTCACAGTTAGGAAGTTTCTCCTTAATTCCAGGTTGCTTCTCTCCTTGATTAGTTTCCATCCGTTGTTTCTCGTCTTGCTTTCTGGTGCTTTGGAGATTAGGTTGACCCCCTCCTCTTTGTGGCAGCTGCTCAAATACTGGAAGACTGCCATCATGTCTAGCCTAGTCCTTCTTTTCTCTAGATTGGCCATTCCCAAATCCTGCAACCGTTCTTCATATGTTTATATGTTCATATGTTGACATAAAGGGGCACAGAAGGCAACGGTTTATATCCAACTCTTCAGGACCATCACTTACCATCTCTTAAGCAAGAGACTTCTACTTCTGGACAGTATGACCGAGTCTTCCTTTGCTTCAGTTTCCCATTAGCCATTATTAAGGATCTGATTCCGTCAATTTGTCTTTGAATGCAACAGTGTCTATAAGAACTACTCTAAGGAAAGCTCAGAGCCGTTTAATTGAGCCTTTAGTTCCTCAGGTCAGCCCAATAGTGAACCTGGTCTGGAGACTGTCAGTCTGGAGATCCTAAGCTCCCAAAAAGGATCAATTATCTCATAAAGTTGGCATGTTTTCGGATGAGATCACTGCATCTTCCGGAAAGAGGAAAGAAAAGAGGAGAAACAATCAAATTCCCATCAGAACTGAGACACCAGTAGACTTTGCCCTTCCGGAAACACCACATGAAGAGAGTGGAGGTCATTTAATGAGCTACAGTATAAAACTCCAAACCAAAATGCCATCCACTGAAATATGAGATCGGATGCTGGATTTTGGACTGGACCATAATAGCCTATTTAGAGATTTAGGGCTTCAGTGAAATTTGAAGAATATCTTACGAAGTAGGTGTCTGCCTTAAAATCAGGATCAGAGTCACTGGATATGAGAGAGGGAGCAAATGTCTAAATTTCTAGATGATAGATAGATAGATAAGTGATGATAGATAGATAGATAGATAGATAGATAGATAGATAGATAGATAGATAGATAGATAGATAGATAGACAGACAGACAGACAGACAGACAGACAGATAGATGATAGATAGATAGATAGATAGATAAATAGATATAGATAGATAGATAGGTTCATATCCCTGCTTGTACAGCAGCTCATTTGAAGAGCCTTGAGGCAACAGCCATGCCAAAAAGGTTATCGGGATTACTGTAGTCAGCCTGGCGTTTTGCTGGATTCCTGCCATCAAAGGAGAAGGAAGGCAACTGGGGCAATCCACAGCTGTGTATCTATAGACAGATCGCTAGATAGCTGGCTAGATAGCAGATAGATAGATGGGTAGATAGATATGATATGATATGATATGATATGATATGATATGATATGATATGATACAGATAGATGATTGATAGATATGATATGATATAGATAGATATCATATAGATAGATATCATATAGATAGATATATGATATATAGATAGATATGATATAGATCGATATGATATAGATAGATAGATAGATAGATAGATAGATGATAGATAGATAGATAGATAGACAGACAGACAGATAGATGATAGATAGATAGATAGATAAGTGATAGATAGATAGATAGAGATAGATGATAGATAGATAGATAGATAGATAGATAGATAGATAGATAGATAGAGATAGATAGATAGATAGATAGATGATAGATAGATAGATAAGAGAGAGAGAGAGAGAGAGAGAGAGAGAGAGAGAGAGAGAGAGAGAGAGAGAGAGAGAGAGAGAGAGAGAGAGAGAGAGAGAGAGAATCTTCTCATTTTGTCTTGTATCCATGAGACCTGGATTTTTTTATTTATTTATTTATGAAACAAATGCATTTGTTTAACCCAACTCACATAACCATTCCTAGAAAACGGTATTTGGCCAATGCAGAGAGAACAGGGTCCAGTTATGTCACAACATTGTGAATTTTGTACAGATATGGACAGAGAAGAATCCAATACTTTGCCTTTGTGCCTCATAAAAGTTTTCAATCTTGCTTTCATTTTTTTAGGGAAAAGCAAACCAACCCTTGGTCAGACGCCTGTCTGAGCTTTTCTCGACTACAATCCCTTCAGTTTTATTCAGATAATTATTTCCATCAGGGCTTCCCTTTGCTTTGTTGCGTAGAAGCAGAAAGGACATATGCTCTGGGAAAATTGGTGGTGCTCTGAATTAATTCCCAATCAGAATTTGGATGTGGATTAATTCTGCGGTCTCTTCACATCAGCCACGAATTTGCTGGACACACAGGTTGAAATACGCAAAGCACATTTGGCAAGCCTGAAATTGCGATGAGCCAGCCATGCTTCCCCTTAATTTGAAAAAGGGCTTTGCCTCTAAATAATATAATATATGGATGAACTTTTCTCCTCTTGTGCTTCTTCTCTTATCTCTAAACTAAAAAGCAATAATCCCAGCTATTGTCTAGCTAAACCTACAGAAATCTATTTCAATTGACAGACATGGCGCTCTGACAGTCTCAGAGCTCTTTGGAGGTAACAGAATAACGGACTTGAAAGGGACCTTAGAGATCTTCTAGTCCAGCCCCGTGCTAAAGCAGGAGACCCTAGACCAGGGTGTCTTCCAACTTGGCCCTTTTAGGACTTGTGGACTTCAACTCCCAGAATTCCTCAACCAGCATGCCTGGCTGAGGAATTCTGGGAGTTGAAGTCCACAAGTCCTAAAAGGGTCAGGTTTTGAAGACCCCCCTGCCCTAGACCATTTCAGACAAATGGTCGCTCGATTTCTTGTTCAAAATCTCCAGCGATGGAGCACCCATAACCTCTGGAGGAAAACCATTGCACTGGCTAATTGTTGTCACTGTGAGGAAATTTCTCTTTAGTTCTAGGTTGGATTAGTCTCTTTGATAGGTTTCCACCCATTACTTCTTGTTCTGCCTTCAGGTGCTTTGGCAAATCGGTTAAAACACCCCTTCCCCTCTTTCTTCAAATATTGCAAGACTGCTATCAAGTCGCCCCCAGTCCGCCTTTTCATTAAACTAGAAATACCCAGTTCCTGCAACCGTTCATCATACGATTTAGCCTCCAGCCCCTTAGGAGTAGAAGAAGACTTCCAGGGTCCCTTCCACCTCTATTAATTGATTGAAAGGGAGTTTAAGGAAGTTAACTTGGTTCTCACTGGAATCTCTTGGGTTTTTAAGCAGCCCACAGCTCATTAGCCATATCTCATGGCGAAGGGGATACTTCCACCACCAATAGTCACTCTCTTATTGCACAGTAGGAAAGGTGGTTTTACAATGTAAATCTCTGGATTTTTAAAAACACTGACAGTGATTATACCTAATTCTCCCTTATTGATTTTGAATGCTGAATTAACCTAGCTTAGCACTAACCCTTCACCTTTTGGGTACCTGTAAACGTTGCCTTATCCCTTCTTATCTCTAAACAGTTTTCGGTGCCTTGCATGAAGTTCCCAAACAATGTTCAACTTAGACTAGTTTGAGGGTCCTTCGTGCTTTTTGACCTTGGTTGTCCCAAAGGTGCTTTTTCTCAGGAGGCAACTGAACTTTCTTTGTTTTTCGTTGAAGACGTTTCCTTCTCATCCCAGAAGCCTCTTCAGCTCTGACTGCATGGTGGGGAATGGAAGGATTTATACTCCTTGCAGACAGCTGGTCATTTGCATCTTTTTAGAAAGGTGTTGAGGCCACTTGGTGGAATTGTCTATGTCCCCAGGGTCACCTGACTGGTGCAAATGGGCGTGGAGGTGCAGAAAGGACTGTGTTGAAAAAGCACCTTTGAGACAATGATGACCTGAATGACTGAGAATCTCCACAGACATCTGACCTTGGTTGTTTTCTTGCAGACATTTCATTACCCAAACTAGGTAACAACATCGGTGCGCTGATGAAGCATCTACAAGAAAACAGTGAAGCTCAAGAGATCGACAAGGACCCCTCACTTCATTTCAGCCCCGAGCTACAAATATTCTCCTTTATTGGACTAGTTTTCACAGAAGAGCTGGTTCCTCCTCTGCCCAGACACTGTTCTTGCCCATTTTCTGGGCTAACTCAGATGTTGCCATCCACGTACTCGGCGGCTCTCTTTTTAGAATAAGTGGCAGCTGCAGTTATAAATATAGACACAGATAAAGAGCGAGCTTTGATCTACTGATGACAGATAGAACTGCCCCTGCCATCAGAAAGACTGCAAGCAGGGCCATATAAGGAGACAGGGGAAGCACGTCAACTGTCCTTTGGTTGGGAAGTACATTATGAGGAGGGCTACATTCTGTTACGGACACAAGGTCCGTATCACCTGTAGAAGCAGGCCATTTTTTTTAAAAAAAGCAAAGTGTTTGCTGTCTTTGATGCTGCTACTTACAGGTTCTCGGGGAGGGGAGGAAAGAAGATCCCAACTTCACCACATCCATCATCCTCTCCTGTGGAATATCCCAGCCTTTTGAATCAAGTTCCATTGTTTTGGAACAGGGGTGTCAAATGCGGTTTCACAGAGGGCCATCAGCATTATGGTTACCCTCAAAGGGCCAACTGGGCATGGATGGGTAGACATGGGTGGGCCACTGTGACTAGGTAGGCGAGCTTTCATGGCTAAGGCGGAACTAGATTTCCCCACTTTCTGGGGATTGGGCCAAAGTCACCCAATTGTCTTTCATGGCTAAGGCGGGACTAGAATTCCCCATTTTTTGGTGATTGGCTGAAAGTCACCCAACTAGCTTTCATGGCTAAGGAGGGACTAGAATTTACCATTTTCTGGTGATTGGCCCAAAGTCACCCAACTGGCTTTCATGGCTAAGGCGGCACTAGAACTCACAGCCTTCTGGTGATTGGCCCAGAGTCACCCAGCTGGTTTTCATAGCTAAGATGGGATAAATGCCAGGTCGGTCGTTAATAAGGCTCCTCTCGTTCGAGACTTGGTCGAGGGTGAGCAGGCTGACCTGGCTTGCATCTCGGAGACCTGGTTGGGCCCAGAGGGCGGTGTTCCTCTGGTTGATCTTTGCCCACCAGGTTTCCGGGTGCTGCACCGGCCTCGGGCTCAGGGTAGGGGTGGGGGAGTGGCTGTTGTTGTGAGGGAGACCTTGTGTCCGCGGGAGGCCACCGTTCCCCAGACAGTCGGGTGTGAGTCTCTCTTTTTGAGATGCGGCCCTGGTGCGCAGTTGGGCTTGCTGCTGGTGTACCTTTCGCCTAGTCACGCAGCAGCAGCCCTGCCTGAGCTGCTTGATGTCCTCTCGGGGCTGGTGGTTGAGTTCCCGAAACTTATAGTTTTGGGGGACTTCAACCTACCATCGCTGGGAGGATCATCTGAGTTAGCTCGGGAGTTCATGGCTTCCATGGCGGCCATGGACCTGACGCAAGTAATTACGGGACCGACTCATGAAGGAGGCCACACCCTTGACCTTGTTTTCTTGTCTGGACGGTGGTTAGATGATCTTGGTGGGGGCTCTCCAATCATTATGCCCCTGTCATGGACCGATCATCATCTCCTGCGGCTGGTCTTCCGTTTTGCCACCCCCCGCCGTGGGTGTTTGGAACCACTCAAATGGTACCGCCCCAGACGCTTAATGGATCCCCAAAGGTTCCAGGCGGCGCTGGGGTCCCCACCTGCCTCCCTCACTCACAGCTCGGCCGAGACCCTAGTGGAGGCCTGGGAAAGGACGGCCACTGAGGCCCTTGACCGAGTTGTACCCTTGCGGCCCCTGACCCGGTGCAGATCCCGTCGGGCTCCATGGTTTTCTGCGGAGCTCCGGGAGATGAAGCGTCGGAGACGGGGCCTAGAGAGCGGTTGGAGGTCCACCCGATCTGAACCCGACCGATTGCGACTAAGAGCCTATATTAGGTCTTATCTCGCTGCAATTAGGGAGGCGAGGTCTAACCACTTCGCCACCCTTATTGCGTCCGCAGATAATCGCCCGGCCGCCCTGTTTAGGGTGACTCGCTCCCTCCTAAATCAGGAGGTGAGGGAGGATCCCTTGCAGGGACGTGCCGAGGAGTTTAACCAACATCTGTCGGACAAAATCGCTCGGATTCGGACCGGTTTGGACTCTGACTGGGCAGAGTCTGACGATCAGGACACGGGTGGTCTTGTCGATACCATCTGGGAGGAGTTTGATTCTGTAACTCCGGAGGAAGTGGACAGGATCATGGGGAGGCTGAGCGCCACCACATGTTTACTGGACCCGTGCCCTTCCTGGCTGGTTTATGCAGCCCGGGAGAGGACACGCAGCTGGTTCCAGGCAGTTATATCGGCCTCTTTGAGTGAGGGTATCTTCCCCGCCGTCTTGAAGGAGGCGGTGGTGAGGCCTCTCCTCAAGAAGCCTGTCCTGGACCCGGCTGTATTGAACAACTTTCGTCCTGTCTCCAACCTTCGCTTTCTTGCGAAGGTTGTTGAGAGTGTGGTGGCGCATCAGCTCCCTTTGGTCCTGGATGAAGCGGATTATCTAGACCCGTACCAATCGGGTTTCAGGCCCGGGTACAGCACGGAGACGGCATTGGTCGCGCTGGTGAATGATCTCTGGAGGGCTCGGGACAGGGGGCATTCCTCTGTCCTAGTCCTATTAGACCTCTCGGCGGCTTTCGATACCATCGACCATGGTATCTTGCTGCGGCGTCTCAGGGGATTGGGAGTGGGAGGCACAGTTTTACAGTGGTTCTCCTCCTATCTCTTGGGACGTTCGCAGTCGGTGTTGGCAGGGGGGCAGAGGTCGACCGCGAGGTCTCTCATTTGTGGAGTTCCTCAGGGGTCGGTCCTCTCGCCTCTCCTGTTCAACATCTACATGAAGCCGCTGGGTGAGATCATTCGTGGCTTTGGAGTTGGGTATCATCAGTACGCTGATGATACCCAACTTTTCTTTTCGACCCCAAACCACCCCAGTGATGCCCTCAACGTGATGTCCCGTTGCCTGGAGGCGGTTCGGGTCTGGATGGGGAGGAACAGACTCCAACTCAACCCCGACAAGACTGAGTGGCTTTGCATACCTTCGTCCCGGGTTTATTCGGACATTCCACCTCTAGTTATGGGGGGTGAACTATTACCCCCCGTAGATAGGGCTCGCAACTTGGGGGTCCTCCTAGATTCACGGCTCACTTTGGAAGACCATATAGGAGCCGTGACTAGGGGGGCCTTCGCACAGGTTCGCCTGGTGCGTCAGTTGCGGCCCTATCTTAGCCGGGACGATTTATGCACGGTCACTCATGCGCTCGTGTCCTCTCGTCTGGACTACTGCAACGCTCTCTACATGGGGCTGCCCTTGAGGACTACTCGGAAGCTCCAACTGGTACAGAATGCAGCCGCGAGAGTGGTGTTGGGAGCCTCCCGATACTCCCACGTTACGCCTCTGCTCCGTGAGCTGCATTGGTTGCCAGTTGTCTTCCGGGTGAGATTCAAGGTACTGGTAACGGTATTTAAAGCACTCCATGGCATGGGGCCGGAGTACCTCAGGGAACATCTGCTGCCGGCATCAAGCTCCCTGCGCCCTGTGCGTTCCCACAGAGAGGGCCTCCTCAGGGTGCCACCGATCAGAGAATGCCGATTGGTGGCCCCCAGGGGGAGATCCTTCTCTGTGGGCGCTCCGGAGCTGTGGAATCAGCTACCGGTTGAGCTCCGGATGGCGCCCGATCTTCGCTCCTTTCGTCGCGATCTCAAGACATTTCTGTTTGTACAAGCCGGCCTAGCCTGAGGGGGAGTGTTGGGGTTATTTTATTTTTCGTTTTTTAACTTTTCTGGGGGTTTTTAGTGTTGTATTTATATTGTTTTTAACTAGGGCAATTTGTTTAATCTTATTTTAATGTTTGTATTCGCTATTTTATTCTGCCCTGTGAACCGCCCTGAGTCCTCAGGGAGAAGGGCGGTATATAAATGTTATTAAATTAAATTAAATTAAATTAAATTAAACCTCTTCTGTATTGTCACGAAGAAAATAACATGAGCTTATCTAAGAGGTCACCAAAAGCTGACTTCAGCTGGGGACAAAAACATATGAAGAACCGTTGCAGGAAATGCTATGGCTAGTCTAGAGAAAAGCAGTATTCCATTATTTGAGGGGCTGCCACAAAGAAGAGGGGGTCAAACCATTCTCCAAAGCACCTCAAGGCAGGACAAGAAACAATGGATGGAAACGAATCAAGGAGGGAAGCAACCTGGAACTAAGGAGGAATTTCCTAACGATGAGGACAATTTAGTTCAGAGGTTTGTTTGTTACACACAGAGAAAGCAGTGAGAAATAGAGGGTGGGGTTAGAGTTAATTTTAAAGAACACCTATTCTTGCCATCCACTCAGAATCTGCTGTGGTAGCTTCCCTTTTTTATATCATTGCAAAAGTCAGAGCCAAGCAGGCACAAAATAAATACCAAGGGGTGGGCAATCTAAAATATAAAAATTTGCCTTTATGCCATTTGGAAGGCGTAGATTCCAGTGATATGAGCTAAGCGTCTCGTGGTCACCAGGGACATGCCTAATGCATTATGAGCTTCAGAAGCAATATTATGAGAAAATTTATGACTCTGAAATGTGTAAGCTTCACGCTGGGGAGCTTAATCACATTTCTTTATGAATTTATTTATTCAGTGTTATGAGTCGCTTCTCCAGCTCAAATACTGGCCTACTCAAGGCTATCCCCAAAGATAGAATGGGGAGAAGGGAAGCTGTAAAATGAAATGGAAGGTAAGTTGCGAAAGTTTTAATCTGGGGGTTTGGGAAATATGTCTGTAGCCAACATGCAAACAGGAAAACCATACATCAAAGGACATCACACCAAACTAAAAACCAAGGAAGATCAGAGAATGTGAAAAATAAAAATATGGGCACCATTTACGCTCTCTTGTTTTAGCCCAGTAGTATACTCATCAAAAGGACGTGGTGGCTCAATGGGTTAGGACGCTGAGCTTGTCGATCAGAAGGTTGGCAGTTTGGCGGGTCGAATCCCGACTGCCACGTAACAGAGTGAGCGCCTGTTACTCGTCCCAGCTTCTGCCAACCTAGCAGTTCGAAAGCACGTAAAAATGCAAGTAGAAAAATAGGGACCACTCCGGTGGGAAGGTAACAGCGCTCCATGCTCCTTTGGCATCTAGTCATGCCGGCCACATGACCACAGAGACGTCCTCGGACAAGCGCTGGCTCTTCAGCTTTGAAACGGAGATGAGCACCGGCCCCAAGAGTTGGAAATGACTAGCACACATGTGTGGGGGAACCATTACCTTTTGCCTTATACTCATCAAATAGCAAATTTCGATTTTAGAAAAGGTTGGTATTCCCATCTCAATCGCAAGCATTGGAAGGAAAAAAAATCTTTGTATGATGAATGATTAAGGGAACTAGGTATGTCTACTCTAACAGAAAAGATGGACTAGGGCTGATATGATAGCAGTCTTCTAGTCCTTGAGGGGCTGTCACAGGGAAGAGGATGTTGCACCTGAAGGCAAAACAAGAGAAGAAGTAACAGGTAGAAGATAATTAAAGAGATCCAATCTAGAACTAAGGAGAAATGTCCTATCGGTGAGAACAATTATTCAGTAAAACATTTATATGTCCGCCTATGTTTCAGCCAACTAGTTCCATGCTAGGGAAAGAGAAGAGTAAAAACAAATGTATAGTGATTCCATGATACTGTGATGACGCTCTTGGACGCTTCCCCAGATACCTCTCCAGATGTCAGCTCAGAGGAGGATGAACCATTCCCAGTCACATCCAGAGAGGAGTTGGTCAATGGCTTTAAGCAGCCATCTGAGCGGGATTTGGCTGAAGCACAGCTGCAGCAGGACAGCCCTGAGGCTTCAGGTGGGGAAAGCTGCAGCCAGTCAGTGATGAGGAAGAGGAATTGCCTTCTGCACCTGATCCGAGACCACATAGGGCAGAGAAAAGGCAGGCGCAGAGGAGGTCAGTCAGGTTACTCAAGAGGAGAAAGCCTCGCCCTTCTAGATGGGCTGCACCAGAAGCTGGCTATTTAGCACAGCAGACAGATGGAGGCGATGTTGGGACCAATGTGTTCATTTCCTAGCTGTGTGTTTCCTGGTTGTTGTGATACCTACCAGGCATGGATCGACACCGTGCCTTGACTTGGATCATGCCTTGTGAATTCTGGACTTTTCTAGTCTCACGAACCCTCTTGCATTGTGGATTTAATTTAGTCTGGTGAGTTGATCTTGTTTGGGAAACTCTCAAGTGCCTTGTGGACTCATTGGCCATTACTCTGTGGATTAGCATCAGCCTGCTTTTAGCCAGATTTAATTGGGGCAATTCTGGGTTTTTAGTGAAGAGTTACATGTGCGTGTGAGTGAGCGGCTGGCACAGATACAAATACAATGTATGTCCACTTTTGAAATACAGTGTACAGGTCTGGCTGATGCATTTAGGAGAGAGAAAAAAAAAGTAGACTGGAGCAATTAAAATGGGAAATGAATGTTTTTTTCAGTCCAGGAAAAAAATGGAATTACAGTGGGACATGATAGAGGTAAATTATGCACGGCATCCAGAAAGTGGGCAGCGATAATTTTTGTTCTTCAACTGTGTAACACTAGATCAGGGTTTATCTAATGAAGCTGATTTTGATCTGGCGAAAGGAGACTCCTCTTTACAAAATTAATTTATGAAATTCATTCCCATGGGATTTGGTGATGGCTACTAGTTTGGATAATTTTGTAAAGGCTACTGAATAAATTTATGACATATTAATGACTATTAGTCTTGAAGGTTTGCGTTGCCTCCATGTTGGGGGCTAACGTGCCTCGAAAAAGAACAATAATGGGAGAAGGGAGTGCCTATATCTTTTCTTTGCAAGCATCTCAGAAACATCTAGTTGGTTTTTGTGAGAAACAAAATATTGGACTACAGTGAACCTTGGTCCAATCCGAGAAATCTCTTCTTATATTCTTAGAAAGAGACTTCTACAAAAATTCATTATTTTCAAGCCCAATATCCATGCATTTAAAAAGACAGAATGCTACTTCTTCTAACATGGAAGTGAAGAAATGAGAAATGCCTTTATCAAATCCTGCCTTGGAAGGTCTTTTGTACCGACTAATCACGAAGGGAGTTTGAATCCCTTGGGATCATTGTTAAAGAAATGATAACGTGAAGAATGTCTCATTTCCAAAACAGGAACCAATTTTGGTGAAGGGGTATATCTGGGCCTCAAAGATTTCTTCATAATTTGAAGCAGACCAGACCACTGAATAACAATTAGAGAACACCTACTTTTCCATCGCATCAATTGTTCCAGATGCTCGTAAAGTTTGGGTGGTCACGGGGACGATGGAAAAGTATGTTTTCAGATCTTCTTGATGATTTAGTGCCGTTTGCCAACCGAAGTCAAAAGAACATCTGCCCGATACAGCAAGCCATTAAAGAAAGCACCTCTTTACCTCAAAAAAGCAGCTTGATCACCTTTTTAGTTCTTTAAGTCTTTCATCTGTGATCTGTGAGAGAGCTGCTGCTTCCCTAACTCAAGTGTATGCTTTCCTCAATTCACTTCAGAGGAACAGAAATGCCGGAGGAATTTGTATAGGTAGCCAGATGGGGCCCTGGGTGCACTTTGACCCATATATCACGGGGAACTAACTTATACCACCAAAAGCTGGCTTACATATGGTCCTTGGCCTACACGCTCTACCAGAGCGGGCTGAAACAACCACTAAATATGATGAACAAAGCTTCTAAAATTTATATTATATTGCTGAAGTCAAGCAAAAGATAACCTTCTACACTGCCTGATGGAAACACACATGGAGGAGACACTTTGGCTGTGTCATCAAAGCCTCGTGATGAATATCTAATTGATCAGTTCCATCTTTGAAGAAGGATGGGGCAGTGTGTCCTTCCATATCCTTTGAACTCTTGAAGGGAAAATTCTGGCCTTTCGATCTCCTGCCTCAAATCCTTACTTTAAAAGCCTGGAATTTTTTATGGTGAATGCTACCTCACAGTTTACTGTGAAGAGGAGATAATTTTGGAGAATCTAATGGAATCCGCACCATCCTCCACCTTTATCTGCACCACCCTCCATCTTCATGCAAAGATTGTGAATTTGCAAAAGAGGCACGTTGATACGAACGGAGACATCTGGAGCACTTTGGTTAAAGGAAAAGAAAAAGTCAAAATGGCAGCCCTAACCATGGCGACTGAAGCTCCGCCCCTTTCGTTGTCCAATACAATCTATGTAAAAAGAAAAAGTGTCCAATCGCATAATTGTGACTGCCATCTTGATTTCCTTTCACCGTTCCTTTCAGAGCCCTTGGCGTGGAGGTTTTGCATAAGCATCCACCCCAACAAATCCATTGCGATAGAAATAAATCTAGGTGTTTAAACAAAAATATTGACGCAGGCGATCTAATTTTATTGTTTTTAATAGCCTTCTAAAACGGTTGTCCTTCCTAATGAAAGCTCATAGGGAGGAATCTAAATTAATCTTTCTCTATCTAGTCTCCCCATAAAATGAAGTTTGGAAGAAGCCCTTCTGAAGATTTCACGTGGAAGATGGGCTTGTAACAGAAAAACTCTTAGTCTAGAAATAATTTTGAAGCTAAAAACTTGCATTAAGTTATATTTGCAGCTGATCGGTGGCATTTCAGGTTATCCGTTTCTCTCTATCAGTAGGCTGAACTTGACTTTTTTATTATTATTTTCAAACTCAACATAGGCACCACATACCGTAAGATAATCATGGTTGTCCCAGAGATGCTTTTTCTCAAAAGAAAACCGGGCTTACTTTTTCCTTGAAGACGTTTCACTTCATATCCAAGAAAATTCTTCAGTTCTGGATAAACGGAAGAAGTTTCTTGGCTGAGAAGATCTTCAAGGAAAAACAAAGTCCACTTGCCTTTTGAAAAACAACAACAACAACATCTCTGGGACAGCCATGACCTGGATGACTGAGAATCTCCACAGACGTTCACACAAGATATTGTGAAAGTGAAAACATACCTCCGCTGATTTTTATTATTTTTATTTAAAAAAACTAAACTTTGTTTAACTTTTCTTTTTAAACTTCGTTGGCATCCCTTCCATTCTTTTTCTTTGGGCCTCATTTCCCCCCCCCCCCTTCATTCAGGATTCTTCCTACACCTTTTTCTGTCGAGTTTATTTTGAGATTCAGGCTTTTGATAGCTGTAACTTTGGCCGAGTAAATAAATAAAACCTTATTTACAGTCGAAGACCAGCTGGCAACGTGCATTATATCTATCAAGAGAAGGCAACATGAGAAGAAGGAAGCCATAAATGTTATGGGCAATATGGTGAGTTGATTAATCGGATCTGTAATGTGGTTGAAATAAATATGCATGTGTGAATGTGGGTGAGTGGGTGTATATATATGTATTCAACAGTCAAAAAAACCCTCATCTATTAACCCTTGGAGAGCAGTAGTGGGGGAAAAAATTCTTTCTAGAGTTTGATTTAGTTTAGTTTTGTTTTTTGAAGACATTTTGGTCATTAGAATTAAAACTTTCTTCTCATAAAAAGGTAAAGGTAAAGGTTCCCCTGCACATGCATGGTAGTCGTTTCCGACTCTAGGGGCCGGTGCTCATCTCCGTTTCAAAGCCGAAGAGCCAGCGCTTGTCCGAGGACGTCTCCGTGGTCGTGTGGCCGGAATGACTAGACGCCAAAGGCGCACGGAACGCTGTTACCTTCCCACCGGAGTGGTCCCTATTTTTCCACTTGCATTTTTACGTGCTTTCGAACTGCTAGGTTGGCAGAAGCTGGGACGAGTAACAGGCGCTCACTCTGCTACGCGGCACTCGGGATTTGATCCACCAAACTGCCGACCTTCTGATCGACAAGCTCAGTGTCCTAACCCACTTCTCATCTGGCCTGCTCAATTTTGCTTTATAAATGCTGGTTCTTTCCTACCTAAGGGTGGACTGGTAAATAGGGCTTAGTAAAGGATACATCTACTTAACAGAATAAAACAAAATAACAGAGTTGGAAGGGATCTTGGAGGTCTTCTAGTCCAAGTCATCCAGTTTTGGTCACCACGATGTAAAAAAGATGTTGAGACTCTAGAAAGAGTGCAGAGAAGAGCAACGAAGATGATCAGGGGACCAGAGGCGAAAACATATGAAGAACGGTTGCAGGAATTGGGAATGTCTAGTCTAATGAAGAGAAGGACGAGGGGTGACATAATAGCAGTGTTCCAGTATTTGAGGGGCTGCCCCAAAGAAGGGGGAGTCAAGCTATTCTCCAAAGCACCAGGACAAGAAGCAATGGATGGAAACTAATCAAGGAGAGAAGTCAACCTAGAACCAAGGAGAAATTTCCTGACAATTAATCTGCCTCCAGAAGTTGTAAGTGTTCCAACATTGGAAGTTTTTAAGAAGAGACTAGACAAGCATTTGTCTGAAATGGTATAGGGTTTCCTGCCTGAGCAGGGGGTTGGACTAGATGACCTCCAAGGTCCCTTCCAACTTTATTATTATGATATTATTATATTCATTATTGTTGTTGTTGTTTTGTTGTTGTTGTTTTGTTGTCATCGTCATCATCTCCCTGTTCAGGCAGGAAACCCTATATCACTTCAGACAAATGCTTGTCCAATCTCTAGTTGGAACAACACAAAATATATCTGGCTTCAGTGAAGTTCAGTGAGTACTGGCCCACTGCTTCCTAGCTGTTTCAAAGTTCATGATACAGAACTATTGAATACATGGGGTGGAGCACCATTTAGGACTTTCTGGACTGTGGGCCAAACCACAAAATGAAAGCACATGCTGGAAAAGGCAACCACAAACCACTTGTGCATCATGGATGGAGTCATTAGCAGTCAATCTTAGGAGTTAACCTAAGATGGCAAGATCTCTTCAGCTAAGAGCCCAAACTTCTCTGGTCAATGATGAATGATCTCAAACTTCAAGCTGTGATGACTCCTCCAGACTCTTTCCCAGATGCTTCTCCAGATGTCAGCTCAGAGGAGGATGAACCAGTCCGAGGGAGATCAGGGGGGGGAATGGTCAGTGGCTCCAAACAGCTGTCTGGGAGGGATTTGGCTGAAGCACAGCTACAGAAAGGACAGTCCCTAGGCTTCAGGTGGGGAAAGCAGGCAGCTGCAGCTGGTCAGTGATGAGGAAGAGGAACTGCCCACTGCACCTGATCTGAGAACATGTAGGGCAGAGAAGGCAGGAGCAGAGGAGGTCAGCCAGGTTACTCATGAGGAGGCAGCCTCACCTTTCTTGATGGGCTGCACCAGAAGCTGGCTATTTAGCACAGCAGACAGATGGAGATGATGTTCAGAACAACCTGTTCATTCTTGCCTTGAACTTCAGATTGTGTCTCTTCAGCTGTGGCCTTGCGTTGCCCTGCCTTGCCTTGCCTTGTGGCCTTGCCCTTGCCCTGCGGACTTGCCTTTGCCTTGGGAACTTGCTTTTGCCTCGTGGACTGGCCTTGTCTTGTCTTGAGGACTAGTGCTGGCTTCATTTGAGTAGCCTGTGGAACTCATTGGGGTTGAGCTGCTGCACAGGGAATTGCTGGTGAATACAATTCAGACTCAGAAGCCTTAATAAAGACTCCTTACATCTATTGTGTGTGTGTGTGTGTGTGTGTGTGTGTGTGTGTGTGTGAGACAACACATTGTATTGTCTAACAACATCCACATAAGCATTGATCTGAAGTTGTCATTGGGGGTCAATCCTGCCTTTCTAGAAATATGGGGTCCTATTAGTGTGGGGTTATATGGGGAAAACTGTAACTCTGAACAACTCCCAAACAGTTTCAAAGTTTCTCCTCAGGATAATTAGCAGCAAGTAGAGGAAAACCTGAGTTATCTTTCATTATCCTGTCAAAGCCCAAAGACGTGGGATGAGACACAATTATCTGAGCAAGATGTGAAATCACCTATCAAAACAGAGAAGTCTCACTTTTAAACAAACAAATACATAGAGTTTAGATTGACAACGGTGGGGAGAATTTTAAAGGCTTGAGTGAAAAACAGATTTGAGATTATAGGGATTGATTTAACTCAAAGCCCCACACCTCACTTTGATCATCTCGCAGATGATTACGTTGGAGAGCCATTTTTCCCCCCTCCAGCTTATGGAGGAATAGTGTAGAGAGAAAACAAGCTTGTTTACGGATAACCCTCTTGGGTGTTTCTCTCCGATGAATGCAATTTAGCCTTTCTCTTATGGATGAATTCTTGTTTTTCTTTTTCAGTTTTTATTTTACATAACCCTCCTTCCACAAGCTTGCAATTTTCTGAGAAAACAAAATTACACTTTAGGATTCATTAGATTTAAGTGGCCTCCTTTCATGCTAATAAACAAAACAACAGTCTGCAATGAAAGGTTTTGGGGGAAAAATGTGCCTTGTTACACTATGTAACTGGATAAGTTATGGAGGGGAAGTTAGTTGCTTCTCTCTCTCTCTCTCTCTCTCTCTCTCTCTCTCTCTCTCTCTCTCTCTCTCTCTCTCTCTCTCTCTCGTGTGTGTGTGTGTGTGTGTGTGTGTGTGCATATTTTGAATACTAATCAGTTCTTATGCTTTGGAGTTGTGAATAAGGATTTTCCATCTCAAAATAACACTTAGGTCTCACTCTTTATGGAAGAACGAATCACCAAAGCTGGAAATGTATTAAAACAGAGGAAATATTTTCATTTATTACCAGTCTGCTAGTGGCTTTCTTGAGCTATTGGCTCTCTCTCTTTCTGTCCCCCATTCCTTACTTATGGAGGGACAATAGTTGCCCAAAATTGTACAAAGAAGAGGAAATTCTCAATCTAATTTATGCACTGTGTCAACAGGTATTCTTTGATCAAACTTCCTCCCAATCATGTTCATTGGATGAATACGGTCTTCAAAACAGCTTCAGGAATATTACCTCTGGTCCTCTTGATTGTCCCCTTTCCTTTCCTTTCCTTTCCTTTCCTTTCCTTTCCTTTCCTTTCCTTTCCTTTCCTTTCCTTCCCTTTCCTTTCCTTTCCTTTCTTACACTGCTTGCTAATGAAGTACACCATTTCCCTCCCTGTTTGAAGAGCAATGCCACCCATTTGGAATTATAACCAGTAACTCATGGAGGTGACACTTAAATATTAGGATCCTTGCAAATTCAGGACAGAAGATCTTGGAAGCTTAGCACGTTAGGAATTTCTCCAGAAGAACAACTATATAAACATTGAATTAAAGCAATATTCCAGGGAGATGTTTTATTGAAAAAAAAAATCTTGTTTCCTTTCTCTCCTACCTCTGATTTTACTAGCACTCTCCTACTGCTAAAATTTACTAGCAATTAACTGACAGGTTTAACTCAAGTTCACATTATACTCATGTGTGTGCACTCATAAAGCTGCCACTCTTTCCCATGCGAACAAAACTATGAATGTAAATACAATTCATCCATGTTTTATGACATTTTGTACTAAAATATTCCTATTAATCTTTTCCCATAAAGCACACTTTTTTTTAAAAAAAAGTAGCTGGTGTTGAAATATATATTTCAAAGTGTTTGGTAAAATTGGCAATAGGAAGGAGCAAGTGTGGGTGGCAGGGACCAGATTGATAGTGCTGGAGAACTTTCTGTGAAATTGGGAGGAGGAGGAGGAGGAGGAGGAGGAGGAGGAGGAGGAGGAGGAGGAGGAGGAGGAGGAAAGGACTGTGGGATCCTTGGTGCTCTCTGAGTTTGCTTGTTTTCTTGCAGCCGTTTCATGACCCAGCGAGGTAACATCATCAGGGCTAGTAAGGAGTGGGAGGAAGAAGACTAGACTGGAGGAAGGAGAGCAGGAGGAGGAGGAGGAGGAGGAGGAGGAGGAGTAGCCAAAATTTCTTTTAGAAAACCATAACAAATAACGAAACTAACCTGATGGTGCAACCAATATAAAAGCCACTGCAAATGAGATTTATGAAATTGTCCATAGCTATAAAGTCTGATTGATTAATTTTGCACTCAGTAGCACTCTTCAAATGTGCCAGGCATCACATCACGTAGGAATGTTACACAACCTAGATATCCTGCCAGTGTCACGCAAACATACAAATCAAAATGACTTGGGGGACATACTTCACCGGTTTTTAGTGAAAGGAGTGGGGATATTTATGTTTTGAAGTTCATGGTTTGTGTTTAAAATTGGCACTTCAGCGGCCCAAGCAGACAAACACAAAACGTGGTTTGGAGGCCTCTTTTTTATGAAAAGCAACTACCGCGTTACTTACACACTCTAGAAGACTTTTACAGGCTCCTTATTAAATTAGAAAGAAAAACACAACAATGGGGAAAAATATGGGGGAGCAATTCAGGAAACATCTCGATATATGTGCGCGTGTCATTTACAAACATCTTTCCTTTCCTGCTGTGTCAGATGTATCAAATATTTATAAATATGTCTCCTGGCAATATCGTTATCACTACTGTATTAAATTAAGCTTTAACTTAACAGTTTATTGAAATTCCTGTCAATAACATCTGACACATTACATTACATTTTAAAAAACAAACAAACAGCAGAACCGTTTCTATATTTGCTACTCATTTTTGTCATTACGTTGTTCTTTTTAAAAAAAGCTGGAGAATTCTGGGAGTTGAAGTCTTCAAGCTGAGAAGGTAGAGAAACCCCGGAGTACAACCACGAATACAGTTTTAGGATGTTCTTGCTTGGATTCTGTTTGCAATCGGACAAAAAAATAATATTTGGAAAACTCAAGATGATTCTGTAGCCATTTTTCTCCATAAGGGTATTCTTTTTTTTCAAATATTATTGCCCCGTTCTTTTAAAAGAGAAAAAGCAGATCATTGACTGAAGTGCTTAAACAATTTTGGAGAATTCAGTACTTACCGAGAGATGAGTTTGAAATATAAAAGGAAATGTATAAATCAATCTATAACTGCAATATAATCAAGAATAGATGCCAAAGAGAGAAAAGTGGGATGTTAAAGGAAACAAGATTTGTTTTCCTTTTCTCTTATCTCCCATTTCTTTTTTTTTTCTTTGTTGATGTTGCTACTACTCCTTTTTATTATTATTTTTTTCATTTTTATACAGTATTGTTTATTTTGAAAAGGACGAATGCAGTGCATTTTCTGAGAATAAAAGCGGCACATTAGCAGTCCTCGAAAAATGTTTTGTATATCAAATGCCCTTGGTTGGGGGAAAGAAAAACCCTGCATAACCCTAAATGACCAAAATCTCAGAGTCCACTTTGTCTTGATGGGCAGTTCAGCCTGGGCATTGGATTTACACCGTGTTCATTTTTGAAGGAATGTATTTTATCTCCAAAGACGGCTATCTAACTCACAGCAGAAATAAAAATTCTAGTCGATCCAAAGAATATTCCTGCCAAATATAGGATTCTCAACCTTTACGATAGTTTGCTCAAATCACCCAAGCCATTTTTTTTAATCCCATTTATATCCCGCCCTTCTCCGAAGACTCAGGGCGGCTTACAATCTAAGAAGCACAAATCAATGTGCTTAGCAATAGCCTTCATTCTATGTATATGCCTGCTTATTAGGGCTTTCACACACACCCCCAAGCGGCATTATTACAAAGTCATCTTATTGCCCCCAACAATCTGGGTCCTCATTTTACCTACCTGGGAAGGATGGAAGGCTGAGTCAACCTTGAGCCTGGTGGGACTCGAACCTGCACTAATTGCAGGCAGCTGGTGTTACTTAAGGAGGCATCAGCCCACTGCTCCACCAATTTCCTCTACAAGTATTAATTAACAGAATAAAAGAGTTGGAAGGGACCTTGGAGGTCTTCTAGTCCAACCCCCTGTTCAAGCAGGAAACCCTATACCATTTCAGACAAATGGCTGTCCAGTCTCTTCTTAAAAACCTCTGATGTTGGAGTGCTCACAACTTCTGAAGGCAAAGCCGTTCCACTGGTTAATTGTTCCAACTGTCAGGAAATTCCTCCTTAGTTCCAGGTTACTTCTCTCCTTGATTAACATCCATCCATTGCTTCTTGTCCTGCCTTCAGGTGCTTGGGAGAATAGCTTGACTCCCTCTTCTTTGGGGCAGCCCTTTAGATATTGGAAGACTGCTACCATGTCACCCCTAGTCCTTCTCTTCATTAAACTGGACATATACCCAGTTCTTGCAACCGTTCTTCATAGGGTTTATCCTCCAGTTCCCTAATCATCTTTGTTGCTCTTCTCTGCACCCTTTCTGGAGTCTCAATATCTTCTTTATATCACGGTCACACTGATGATATTGAAGAGTAATTCATCACCCTTTTCCAAATCTGCATGGCAAAGCTGTAGTCACTCCTAACAACGCAATACCAGTTCAAGGACCCTGTTCAGAGGTTTCATTTCTGGACTCACCCATTCATCCAAAGGAATAGAATAGAATAGAATAGAATAGAATAGAATAGAATAGAATAGAATAGAATAGAATAGAATAGAATAGAATAGAATAGAATAGAATAGAATAGAATAGAATAGAATAGAATAGAATAGAATAGAATAGAATAGAATAGAATAGAATAGAATGGAAGGGACCTTGGAGGTCTTCTAGTCCAGCCCCCTGCTCAAGCAGGAGAGCCTATACCATCTCAGACAGGTGAATGTCCAGTCTCTTCTTAAAAATCTCCAGTGATGGAGCACCCACGATTTCTGGGGTAAGCTGTTCCACCATTTTATCTCTAAACCCGGGACATCTTTCCTTACTAAATCCCTGACCCAGATTTGACATCCAAGAGGAGTCCTGGTATGCCGTCGTTTCTAGTGTTAGAAAGATCAGGTCCCTAGTCACAACCATCAAGACATGATCCTGCTTTTAGCTTCTGAAGTTTGACACAGATGGTTGCCTGAGGCTTCGTAGCTTCCTTTGGCAGGAATGTGGGCGAATTACAGCCCTTGCTGCAGATCTGAGTGAGTCTTGAAAGCACATTGTGTTGTCTCTGAAGGAAAGCAAGGAAGATCAGAAATCTGTCACCCTTGCAAAATTCTCATGGAAAGAACAAAGTCTCAGACAGGGGAACGAACAGAGAAATGGTATCAAAGATAGCTGTCAAACACTGCTTTCAAAGCAGACAACATGTCAAGAAACCCAGAATAATAGTAAAGTTTATTTTTGCAAGAAATCAGGCCCACCACCTACACAATAAGGGTTTCAAGGTCAAAGCAAGACAAAAACAAGCAAATCTTTCTTTCCCTTGCCAACCCCGACTTTTTAAATTGGCTTTGTTTGGATTGTTTGACCAAAATTTGCACCAAAACCTATAATTTCCCCCCTGCCAAGGTTCTTATCCTACTTTCTGGTTTCTGTAGTGTTAAGTGCTCAGGCACTACCCTTTATTTAAAATAAAAGTTTGTCTGGTTGCATTAAAATTACAGTGTGTGGTTAGGAAGGACAACAAAGTATAAAGTAGTAGAACTGAAATCCCCCCATAGGTTGAAAACTCTGAATTCACAACCCAATAATAATAATTAAAAAAATAAGATAAAATATTAACTTTTCAATCTTGTTTTTCATCCTTAGCAGCTTTGAGTGGGAAGCAAAATGGAAAGAGTTAAATAGAAGTGTGTAGAATTTATTGTGTAATCCCTAGACACTAACCTTGTAAAATGGTACGTCTGCATTACAAATATCTCAATTTCATAACCTATTCATTAAACTCTAATAAACGTCACACAATTCTCATTAAACAATCAGTGACTGTTTCATTGGGTTGTTGGTTTTTTTTGCAAACATAAAAAGAGTATTAAGGCATCCTTCTGAATGAGTATATAAATATCTCCGTTGTTTCAAACTGTTTAGATATTGAAAATATGGTTCAAAGATGTTCCCCTGCTTTGGTGTATCCTCAGACGTTTTTCCTTAAGATCCGTGTCTCCATCTGCAACTTTCCTGAATGAAATATGGCTTTTAATAAACATTTTCTCTTTCTGTTTTTTGGGGGGAGGGGGAGGGAATCATTAATGGAGATGAGCTGGATAAATAAGGGGGAAGTGATTTTTAAACTGTTTGCAAACTTAATGTGAAAAGCCCAGCCTTCCAAATTATCACATCTAATCAGAG
This sequence comes from Vipera berus, assembly GCF_964194415.1. Taxonomy (NCBI): domain Eukaryota; kingdom Metazoa; phylum Chordata; class Lepidosauria; order Squamata; family Viperidae; genus Vipera; species Vipera berus. The sequence continues at coordinate 102,884,303 of NC_138207.1, read as the reverse complement.
TTGTCTGCTTCACTGCTTCAGTAATTGT
>NC_138207.1:102815139-102884075 GCF_964194415.1 Vipera berus | reverse complement strand
ATAGATAGATAGATAGATAGATAGATAGATAGATAGATAGATAGATAGATAGATAGATGATAGATAGATAGATGATAGATAGATAGATAGATAGACAGACAGATAGATGATAGATAGATAGATAGATAGATAGATAGATAGATAGATAGATAGATAGATAGATAGATATTGTAGATAGATAGATAGATAGATAGATAGATAGATAGATAGATAGATAGATAGACAGACAGACAGACAGACAGATGATAGATAGATAGATAGATAGATAGATAGATAGATAGATAGATAGATAGATATTGTAGATAGATAGATAGATAGATGATAGATAGATAGATAGATAGATAGATAGATATTGTAGATAGATAGATAGATAGATAGATAGATAGATAGATAGATAGATAGATAGATAGATAGATAGATAGATAGATAGATAGACAGACAGACAGACAGACAGATAGATGATAGATAGATGATAGATAGATAGATAGATAGATAGATATTGTAGATAGATAGATAGATAGATAGATAGATAGATAGATAGATAGATAGATAGACAGACAGACAGACAGACAGACAGACAGACAGACAGACAGATAGATGATAGATAGATAGATAGATAGATAGATAGACAGACAGACAGACAGACAGACAGACAGACAGATAGATGATAGATAGATAGATAGATAGATAGATAGATAGATAGATAGATAGATAGATAGATAGATAGATAGATAGATGATAGATAGAAATTAAGGACTTCTGTTAATGTAAGAATTCAAGAACTGCCTTGTTGGATTAGCTTAAAATTCATCAATTTTATTTAAATTCATAAAAAAATGGTCAGGCATTATTACATTTTGCTGAGTCTGGGAAAGTATTTTCTTCATTGTGACTGATATAATGTGTGCAATTCGTTTAATGTTATCAAAGGAAGAACCATTCCAAATTATTGTTTCTGACTGGCTTTCAGAAATCATGACCTCAGTTTCATATATATGGTGAAATTACCCATTCCATCCTTATAATTTTTGAGGACTAGGTTGAACTGAAATGTGAGATGATCTTTAAATTAGCCAGGATTAGACCATCTCAGAAAATACAATTAGTTTAATGGTCAAAACCGGCCTTCTGGCCCCAAAAACCACACGACCCTTCATTTCACCTTGCAAATAGGTGCAGGTAGATTTGTTGTGTGATTATTCAATGCCTGTGCAGTTTTGGTGCGTGTGGACGTTCATATATGCAACTATAAATGAGGCAAGGAGACAAATGCAATTTCAGACTTGCAACTTTATGTTAATGGAAAAAAAATAATTATCAGACTCCTTTGGAGCAATCTATAAAGATGTCAAATGTAGAAGGGAAGAAGGGAACTTTATAGACTTCTCCAAAAAAACAAAAACAAAAAACAAACAAAAAAACCTGATAATTTGAGCCAGATCATTTGTGTCTCAAATGGGAAACTCTGAGTTGATTTGTTTCATGATCCATTTGTTTGTTTTCTTGGCTATAAAACAGATTTGTTTAAGCCAATATTGTAAGCTACAGTGCTGCACGAAAGCCTTGGGGGAAATCAGGCTAGAGGCCAAACTTGTCAGAAAGTTGGATATCAAAATTGGGCACATCCAACAGGAGTTTTGATTGAACAATTTTGAAAAGGACCCCAAAGTAATATTCACAAACCATTCTGGACTCCATTCTGGACTGGATTCTGGATCCCATTCTAGGCTTTATTCTTCATTAGTTTCTGGAGCCTGTTGTGGACTTCATTCTGGATCCCATCCGGGACTATATCCTGGATGGAATTTAGGTTCCATTTAAGGCCCTTGTCTGGAATCTATTCTGGATTCCATTCTGGAACCATCCTGGATCAGAACTTTTGAATCCCATTGTGGAATCTATTCTGGATTAGATTCTGGATGCCATTCTGGACCAGATTCTGGATCATGTTTCCAGAATCTATTCTGGATTACATTTTTGATCCTTTTCTGTAGTCTTACATGGATTTGGCTCAGACTCCATTCTGGATTAGGTTCTGGATCTGTTTCTAGACTCCATTTCATGTTAGATCCTGTTCTGCATTAGGCTCTGGACTCCATTCTGGAATGGACCGGATTCAACTCTGGATTTGAATCTGGTTCCCACTCTAGACTCTATCCTGGACATAATCTAGATTCCATTCTGGACTCCATTCTGGATTAGAGTCCATATACCGTTTCCCGACTCTTTTCTGGACTCCGTTCTAGATTAGATTCTGGATTCAACTCTGGATCCAATTCTGGGTTAGTTTCTGGACTCAGTTCTAGATTAGTTTCTGGGTCCTATTCTGGACTGGTATTTTATAATTATGATCATGATTTATCAGTTATTGCTTGTATGTCCACTGAGAGCTCACCCAATTACACTTGGCCAATAAAGATTTCTATTAATGGTGCGAGAAGCTGAAGCTGACAAGGACGGATGACTGAACTGAAGAGTAAAGGGCTGAAGTGAGAATATATCTGGAGACTTACTCTTCGCTGTTCATCCTCTCTGGCTGGTCAAAATTAAATTACGTCTTCCTGGCTGTCCACACTGATGGTATTACCAACATGGCATTTGTGCCCAGCAGCCTTGATTGCCCCAATTCAGCTTTTGTAAAAATGTGCTTCAATAAGTGCTACGGCTGTAGCAGAAATAAATTGTCTGAAGGTGTCTAATTGAGGGGATTTATCCCCTGGGTCAGTATTTTTGCAGGCCAAGATGTAATCAGCTGCAGGGCAAAGCAAAACCACGACAAAAGTTTCTTTAACACGCTACTGCAGCAAAGGAACATAACCTGCAAGGTCCCACTGGCCATTAAAAACTGTTCTTATTTCAGCTGGGTCACGTTAGGTCAATGTTGCCGCATACATTACGGATTTCAGCATGAAAGTAAGCATTTGCTTAATATCAGGACAGTTGCCTCTAGGAGAGCAGCGTTTCAGAAGGAGAAACGGCAGAGTCTGCAAGAAAAAAAATCTGTGGTGGATGCAGGAGAGAAAAAGAGGAAAAAAACCCATCATTGTAATGCTCAATCTTTGGAGTCAGAAATGCTTCAAAAATCAATTGAACATAGAGATAAGAGACACTAAAGATGGGTACATTGCCGAATGAACGGAGTACTGGAAAAGAGATGTCCCGTGGGGTGGTGGGGGGCTACTATTATGCACCTGTCAAGAATGAAATTTTGGGAGCTACATGCCTTTTCATTACTTCTTGCTATTAGAGTTTTGGGGGAGGAAGTGTTGCTTTGAACGTGCTTAGATGGAGAAATGAAACTTTGTTGAGTCTGCTGAATACTGGGAGAGCCTGAGCCATTTCCAAGGACACGGAAGCAGGTGTGGAAAAAAAAGAGGACGGTTCCCATAACAAAAAGAAATTGTTTACAGTGACTATGTGAAAGGGTGGGGGTCTTGGTTGATGACACTGTTGCTTAATTCTTTGATCTGGTGTCTGGGAACCTCAGAGTAAATTTCGCTTCAACAGTTACTATGGTGTGTATTCAATAAACAGTAAGAATTCCAGAACCAGAAAGAGCCTGGTGATTAATTTTGATTTTCAAGCGGGTTGACAGCACCTTCAACTCTTATGATCGGGAGGAGAATCTAGAAGGATCTGCAGGTGATGCACCCCCAACCTGTCAAGCTTGTCTTGGGAACAAGTAGACATAGTTCTACTCCACTTTGTATCGTTCTGCTGATATCCATGGGCGAATGCAGGAAGAGAACCCTAGTAAAGCTGAATGGTGTTTCTATAGGGAGCAGAAACACCTTGTTTCAGCCTGCCTCTTACATCATCTCTATATCTGCCTCCATGATTTCCTTCCAGCTTAGGGAAACACACAAAGCTCTACTATTAAATCTTATGTGGGGGAAAAAAAGGATGTCTTAATCTTGCTCTGCTCTAAGGTCAGTTAAGTATGATGGGGAATATTTGCTGGAATCTCAGCTGGAAAGAATGAGGTTCAATCTTCTCTCACTTTGAGACCCCGATTCCCCATGCCCACACTATCCTACCATAAATATTTACAACCTTAAGGTTGGGTCTAGTTTTAACCTAACATTATTAGGGACCCCTTAGATTTGCCTGGCTATTTAGTGTATAACTGTTGGGTTAGTCCTCATTATTCTGTAATGGTGGAACTATTCTTGGCACTGGCCACACGAAACTCTTCTTCACTTTCCCACTGCAGGATGGGAGAATGAAAAATCTCAACATTCAATCGCCCAGAGAAAACCTGGCAGTTTTTGCCCTTATGCTCGTCACTACACAGAGAGTCTAGGTTACTAATCCTACAAGGAATAGCCAAATAGCAGCCTCACAGGTCCTACCCTTCTCTGCGGTGTTGTAAAATGCATTATTTTTTAAAAACAGAGTGAATTTTCCATTTGTAATAGTCAGTGCTTTTTTTGTAAAAGAAAAAGGTGCTGGAACTCACACATGTCATAGAACCCGCCTTGCCTACCCTACAAGGTTCCATCCCCAAAAAGGTGCCGGAACTCCGTTCTGAGCGTTCTATGACAAAAAAAAGCCCTGATAATAGTTAATTCTTCCTGCTTCCTACATTTCCATATTAGAGCACTGTCGTAGGCTGACAGGGCCCCCACTTGTTGATTACATGTCCTTTGTTCTTTATAAAGGATTGTGAGTCAGTTGCAGTTCCACAGCAATTTGCTTTACTTACACAACAAGGAAAAAAAGGTTCTCAACGCACTCCTTTACCCTGCATTTTATTTAGCAAAGGGCCTGATTTCAACTATCTCCTTATTGGGGTATTTTTTTTCCTTTTATGGTATTGAATTGTTTATGCTCTGTTCCTTCATCAGATCAGATGTCCCTGACTTCTCTATTTGGATTTTGTTTTAGTCCTAGGATAAGACTTTCCAAAGTTCAGTCACAGGAGGAAAAAAAAAAGGAACAGTTCAGAAAAGCTCTGTCATTTCACACTAACAGAGACGAAATCCACTTTAGCAATAGGAGGACTTTACTTTCCTTCATTTAAATCTATAATTACACATCATTTTTTGCACTCATTCACAGTAGTGGGGCAGTGATCCCCACCTAAACAATATATTTATGAATTCAAAAGTCGTGTGAATAAAGTTTTTCGAATGTCTCCAATTCTCCTTGTGCATGAGAGATAGTTCAGTTCGAAATGAAGACATTAAGCGAGTTTGGTGTAGTTACGTTTTCGATACAAAAATCAGAAGGGGTCACCCCCACCTAAACAATATATTTATGGAATCAAAAGTCGTGTGAATAAAGGTTTTCGAATGTCTCCAATTCTCCTTGTGCATGAGAGATAGTTCAGTTCGAAATGAAGACATTAAGCGAGTTTGGTGTAGTTACGTTTTCGATACAAAAATCAGAAGGGGTCACCCCCACCTAAACAATATATTTATGGAATCAAAAGTCGTGTGAATAAAGGTTTTCGAATGTCTCCAATTCTCCTTGTGCATGAGAGATAGTTCAGTTCGAAATGAAGACATTAAGCGAGTTTGGTGTAGTTAAGTTTTCGATACAAAAATCAGAAGGGGTCACCCCCACCTAAACAATATATTTATGGATTCAAAAGTCGTGTGAATAAAGGTTTTCGAATGTCTCCAATTCTCCTTGTGCATGAGAGATAGTTCAGTTCGAAATGAAGACATTAAGTGAGTTTGGTGTAGTTAAGTTTTCGATACAAAAATCAGAAGGGGTCACCCCCACCTAAACAATATATTTATGGAATCAAAAGTCGTGTGAATAAAGGTTTTCGAATGTCTCCAATTCTCCTTGTGCATGAGAGATAGTTCAGTTCGAAATGAAGACATTAAGTAAGTTTGGTGTAGTTACGTTTTCGATACAAAAATCAGAAGGGGTCACCCCCACCTAAACAATATATTTATGGATTCAAAAGTCGTGTGAATAAAGGTTTTCGAATGTCTCCAATTCTCCTTGTGCATGAGAGATAGTTCAGTTCGAAATGAAGACATTAAGCGAGTTTGGTGTAGTTAAGTTTTCGATACAAAAATCAGAAGGGGTCACCCCCACCTAAACAATATATTTATGGATTCAAAAGTCGTGTGAATAAAGGTTTTCGAATGTCTCCAATTCTCCTTGTGCATGAGAGATAGTTCAGTTCGAAATGAAGACATTAAGCGAGTTTGGTGTGGTTAGGTTTTCGGTACAAAAATCGAAAGGGGCCATGTGATCCCCTTTTGTGGCCAACTGACAAGCAAAGTCAATGGGGGAGCCAGATTAACTTAGCAACCATGTTACTCATTTAGCAACTGCAGCGATTTACTTAACAACTGTGGCAAGAAACTCACTTAACCAATGTCTTACTTAGCCACAGAAATTTTGAGCTCACTTATGACCGTGCATCCATTCTGGGAATGTCTGGCTAGCTTTCTGACTAACTATATCTTCCATTTCAAGGTATTTTGAAATGGGTTGGATTTCCCAGTGAATGGAAAATTGCTCAGGCAGATTAGATGGCAAAAAGAGAAGAATATTTGCTGTTTCCTCCCACCTATAGTGAGTAGGAAGAGTTTAAATCAAACTGAAGACCTGAACTCAGGAGAATTTCAAGCCGTAATAATTTCCAGGCAGCAACAATGATAGTAATAGGCACAACAATGATAAACTGCTACTTCTAAGGTAAGAATATTAGCATCTTTAATAACAGCTTTCTACTTCTTCATATTTTTTTTTAAAAAAATCAACAACTCTAAGAACCAGCTAACTTTAAAAACAAGACATGTGTGCCCTTAATTCGCTGTTTCGATTAATTAAAAGTGACCCTGATGTGGTAAGGTTCATTTCTCCAATTAATCAGTAGAAACTTTAGTTGATTAATCTTCCAAACAAGTTTTACAATCCTAAAGTAAGGTGAGGAGGAAAATCAGAAGCTTACGCGAACAGAAGCTGTTAGTCACAATTTGTAACATTGCCTTTTCTCGACATATAAATAGCTGGTAATCTGTCCTTTTATATTTGAGAACACTTAAATTTTTTCCCCCCATGCTTACCCGTCTGATAAGCATGGTAATTTCGTTCAAATTTCCATCTAATCGTGTTTTTTTTTCATGAAATCACCTCCCCCCCAAAATCTCAAAATGCTCCATTATAAAATTTGATGCAAATATCCTGCTTTCTGAAAGCTTGACTGTTCTCCACATATTGATTGCATGGATTATTCTGCATTTGACATCAAAATTGTCTACGGAGATTCTCAGTCATCGAGGTCATGGTTGTCCCAAAGGTGCTTTTTCAAAAGGCAAGTAATCCAAGAAGCATCCTCATTTCCCTGGATGGGGAGAAACAGGCTTCGTCTCAATCCTGCCAAGACTGAGTGGCTGTGCATACCAGCATCTCGGGTCAACCAGACTATTCCATCTCTAACGATGGGGGGGGTGAGGTGTTACCCCCCGTTGATAGGGCTCACAACTTGGGCGTCCTCCTGGATTCACGGCTCAATTTTGAAGATCACATAGGAGCCGTGACCAGAGGGGCTTTTGCTCAGGTTCGCCTGGTGCGCCAGTTGCGGCCCTATCTGGACCGAGATGCCCTACGCACAGTCACTCATGCGCTCATGACCTCCCGGTTAGACTACTGCAACGCTCTCTACATGGGGCTGCCCTTGAGGACCACTCGGAGGCTTCAGCTGGTGCAGAATGCGGCCACGCGAGTCGTGATGGGGGTTTCCCGATACTCCCATATAACACCTCTGCTCCGTGAGCTGCATTGGCTTCTGGTTGCCCTCCAGGTGAGATTCAAGGTACTGGTGATGACCTATAAGGCCCTAAATGGCTTGGGTCCGGGATATTTGAGGGAACACCTGCTGCCGGCATCAAGTTCCCTTCATCCTGTTTGCTCCCACAGGGAGGACCTTCTCAGGGTGCCACCGGTAAAAGACTGCCGGCGGATAACACCCAGGGGGAGGGCCTTCTCAGTGGGTGCACCTGCCCTTTGGAACCAGCTGCCCGTGGAGCTTAGGACTGCCCCTGACCTTCGGTCATTCCACCGGGACCTGAAGACCTGGCTCTTTGAGCTTTCCGGCCCAGGCTGAGAGTTTTTAATTAGGGGTTTTATATTTTTCAGGGATCAAATTTAATTATTTTTAATTGTTTTTAACTTTTGTATTGTATTGACGTTTTTAAATACCTTGTAAACCGCCCTGAGTCCTACGGGAAAACGGCGGTATATAAATTCAATAAACTTAAACTTAAATTTCTGCCTGAATGCCGGGGAATGAAATCCAACTGCATTTTGTTTCAACCTTGGATATCTGGCTGATAACTTTCCAACTTCCTGCATTTGGAAAGCTCTTTCTACACTCATGTTGACCAGAGACTTCAATTTGAGCCACCGAACTCTTGCATATTACAGAAAGAAAATGTTCTAAAATAACTACTCAGTTCAGAAGGGATAAAGTTGGGGAATTATCCGTTAGAGTCAGTAGAAGAAAACCTTCAATTTTCCTCTGTGGAAGCAAACATCTGCTGCAAATATTGTTTTACTACTCAACTACTCACTAATGAATTTTCAATGAGGCCCCAAGGAACTTAGCCTCTGTCCCCATAGTGTATCCTAGTAGAGATATGGAAAAATTCTACCACCAGAAGAATTGTTCATGCTGCTTGGAAGAACATCATAAAAAAGATCTTGAACCTTGTTTTTATCACCACGGACTGCAGGACATAAAGCAATGGTTTTTGTTCCAGAAATGCACGCATGCCTGGCTGACGAATTCTGGGAGTTGAAGTCCACAAGTCCTAAAAGGGCCATGTTTGAAAACCCCTGTGCTTAATGACTGAAATTGCTTCCTCTGCCCATCTCTGAAAGGTTTCTATTGTGTAGTGGGTCCGACGCAAGGAAGAGACGCCAGCCGGAGTACGTGTTCAGCTCTTTATTGGAAGGGGGTAGCGTACTGGGGAATGAGGGTTACCTGGCCTCCTTAAATACCTAGCCAGGTAAGCGGACAGCCAATGGGGTTGGCCCTAGGTTTCCCGCCAAAACTGGGTTTCCCGCCAAAACCGTTCAGGCCAACGCCCCCTGGTGGCTGTTGCTATGCAGATGCCTGCATACATAACAGTTTTGTTGCTCTGTGAATTTGTGAACTCTTCTCTGTGAATCCACAGATGCTTTGCGAATCTTCAGCTCTTCCTAAAAAGAGAGCAAATAATGTTTTCACTGAAACACACATCCACTCAGTCCGTGTTTTGTCCACAGTTTATGCATTTGTTTGGTAGCATGCAAAATGCTCCTTTCAAGCAAGCAGCGTAGAGAATGGCTGCAAAAAAGGCTGGGTTTTTTTGTTTTTTGTTTTCGCAAAATCCTCTGAAAAGCTTGACAAGACTTCCAATCTCCATGGCAGCAGATCGGCCCTATCGGTGAGGTATAGTATTCTGTAGCAGCAAAACCAAGAAAGATTATCCTGGGTTCAGAGCTCCATTTGAAGGCATCTCTCCAACCTATGTTAAGTGAAATATTATTTGAGGAGCTGCCACAAAGAAGAGGGGGTCAACCTATTCTCCAAAGCACCAGAAGGCTGGACAAGAAGCCGTGGATGGAAACTAATCAAGGAGAGAAGCAACCTAGAACTAAGGAGAAATTTCCTGACAGTGACATCTATTAATCAGTGGAACAACCTGTCTCCAGAAGCTGTGGGTGGTCCATCACTGGAGGCTTTTAAGAACAGACTGGACAGCCCTTTGTCTACAATGGTATAGGATCTCCTAGTTGAGCGGTGGGTTGGACTAGAAGACCCCCAAGGTTCCTTCTAACTCTGTTATTCTGTTCTGTTCTGAAACAAATAAAGCCAAGTTCCAAGAGCTGATAGGCCCATCTTTTTAGTAACCACAAACCCAACATGACCTCAATGGAATGTCAGTTTCATCCAAACCAAAGAGATGAGGGCCAGGGGTGGGAGTAGGAAGATAGCAACAACCAGATTTGGGGAGGCTAAGAATTTATCATAACTGGAAACCTGATGTCAACCCTGCTAACATTGGATGTTCCTGCTCTGACAACTGATGAAAATGCAGCCATTTTCTCTTCTCCTTTAACATGTTTTTTCTTTCTTTTAGAATTCAGGTGCAGCCATAATAATAACGCTGCTCTTTGGGAACTCAAGGATGAGCTGATAACTTTTTGGTGGGCTGAGGAGCTGAGGAGAAAGCCCGTGCTTGAAGCTAATTGGGGAATGTGATTTATGAAAGTTTAATTGGGGGTGGGAATTATATTATATATTATATTATATTTATTAAACCTATATACCACCCTTCTCCCGTAGGACTCAGGGCGGTTCACAAGGTTTTTTTAAAAACAATACAACAAATTACAAAAATTAAAAACAATTAAAATGATTACATTAACCTTGAATAAATAAAATCCCAATTAGAATCCAATTAAAACCCCAATTAATACTCTCAGAACAGGCCTGTCTTTATTTCCTTCCTTCCTTCCTTCCTTCCTTCCTTCCTTCCTTCCTTCCTTCCTTCCTTCCTTCCATCATTTCTTTCTCCCACTCAGATCCTACCATGCTCAGACCACAAATTCACAATTGGATCCTGAATACTATACATCAGCTTTCATTCCAGTCTTTCAGTTTGCAATGTTGACACTGCTTTCTATAAATATATATTTCAGCCTCCCTCCCACTAAAACCCCGCAGACAGGTGCCATTCAAACATGTGTCTGAATTTCAATTGCAGCTTGGATTATTAATAGGCCTTTAAAAAGTTTAATTGAATCAGTAATGCTTTAGTGCTGTAAGAACACATTGCATTTATAGTGTGGACTTTCTTGTTTTTTAAAAAGAGGTCAGGAGATCAAGCCAGTAAAATGCACTTGAAATGCAAACTTGTGTGCGCTGATTTTCATTACTATGATCTTGATGTAAAGACCAGCACTTTGCATGGAGATATGCTCACCTGGAATGGGGAAAAAATGGCAAACTAAGTAGCCATAGTAGTGCTGAAGGAAAAGTCTGCATCATGGTTCAGTCCAAGCCGGGAATAAACAACATGGCGACTGCTTTAAAAAGAAGGTTGCAGTTTATTTTATTTATTTATTTTTATTGAAAAGTTTTACAATACATTTTTGAATACAAACCCCCCGCCCTCCCCCTCCCCTCTCCCCAACCCTCCCCAACCCTCCCCTCCCCTCCCCCCTCCCCGACTTCCCAGAGCTAAATACAGGGTATAAAAATACAAACAAACATAATCTAAAATATGCAAACAACAATAAAATATTAAATTCTATCGCACTTTAACTCTCAGTAAAATAACTACAAGCTAGTTATACATCATATATATCCACTACTTATTCAAATGCTAAGTGAAACTTTTTAGTCCCATATTTATTCTGAATATAATCAATCCATCTCCTCCACTCCACAATGTATCTCTGTTGCGATTGGTCTTTCAAATACGCTGAAATCTTCGCCATTTCCGCCAAGTTAGAAACTTTTAAAGTCCATTCTTCTATAGTCGGCAGTTCTTCCTTCTTCCAATATTGTGCTACTAAAAGTCTCGCTGCCGTAATTAAATTCAACATCAACATCAACATCAACTTAGTGTCTACAACGGTGGTATCTGTGTTAATACCCAATAAAAACAGTTGCGGAGAAAACTTTATCCTTTTTTTGAATATTTTTTGCATGTTCCACCAAATTTTAATCCAAAAAGCTTTAACCTTTTTACAAGTCCACCATATATGAAAATACGTTGCATCCTCACCACCACACCTCCAACATTTGGGCTGGCAGTTCGGATACATACTTGCTATTTTTTTAGGATCTAAGTGCCATCTATAAAACATTTTATGAAAATTCTCTCTTAAATTTTGCAGTTTATTGAAGAGGAGAGCCAGACAGGAAGATGGCTCTGGAAGAAAAGAGAGAGAGAGCGCGCACATGTAGGGAGTGGGTTTTTATACCTTCTGGGGCTCTTGAGGTTGTTTCCTGTTCCTGTTTGAGGCTTTGTATTTCCTGTGTCAGGTATTTTGACCTGTGTCCCTTTTGGCATCTGTGGGTTAATCCTATTATGTCCCGTCTTAGAGTTTGGGTGGGGTATGTAAACTTTAGTTGTCTTTGTCTTCTTCCTGGATGGTTTACATCTGCATTTCTACAGAGCTGGTTTCTGCTTGGGAGAGGGAGACTTGGGGCTATTAAGAAAAAAACTGGGCATGCTTTTCTGCCTCTTTAAGATCCTTTGAGGAAATATATTTTTCTGATCTTTTAATATTTCCTTCTCGGGGGGGGGGGGGCAGGCTGACTTCCCACAGTAGAAAATATCATGGAAGCATTCAAGGATAAAGGAGAATATTCATAGTTCAGGGTTGAAATGCGGGGTCTGTGGTACTCTCTGAGCTTGGTTGTTTTCCTGTAGACATTTCTGCAAGTAAACAACCCAGCTCAGAGAAGCCAGCTTCTACATTTAGAACTGAAATAGAATAACAGAGTTGGAAGGGACCTTGGAGGTCTTCTAGTCCAACCCCCTGCTCAGGTAGGAAACACTATACCATTTTAGACAAATGGTTGTCCAATCTCTTCTTTAAAACTTCCAGTGTTGGAGCATTCACCACTTCTGGAGGCAGGTTGTAATTGTTCTAACTGTAAGGAAATTTCTCCTTAGTTCTAGGTTGCTTCTCTCCTTGGTTAGTTTCCATCCGTTGCTTCTTGTCCTACCTAAGAACCCATTGACCAGGACATCTACTTATTTAGATGTTAGAGTCATCCCTTACTTTTTCTCCAGTTTCACTTTATCTGCACATAAAATTCTGGGAGGTGATTGGGCCGAGTAAGAAGGAATGGACAAAAATTGCCTCTAACCTTCCTTGGCTAATCTAGAACCTGGATCACTTCTGTCTTAGATCAACAACTTAGCCGATACTTCATACTAGCTGAAGGGGAGGATTTCAATGCAAAACACAGTTTGGAGACCCCTGCTGTGATCAATTGCAAGTTAATTCTCCCCCCAACTGCACAAGCTAAAATTCCATGCAAATTAGGTTGTCACAAAGGTGCTTTTTCAAAAGGCAACGGGACTTTACTTTTCCTGGAAGACAATTTTGCTTCTCATCCAAGAAGCTTTTTCAGTTCTGAAGAAGAATCCCTTGGATGAGAAGCAAAACTCCTTCAAGGAAAAACAAAGTCCGCTTGTCTTTTGAAAAAGCACCTTTGGGACAACCATGACCTGGATGACTGAGAATCTCCATAGATATGTAAATCAGGTAGCAAGATTAATGTCCTCCTCAAGCTTGATCCATTTTATTGGAACTCCTTTGAAAGACACAATGTAGTCCCTTGATGGTTCAATGGGTTGGCAAGGAAGCAAAGAGTCTTGACTTCTTTCCAGAATCTCTGATTTTCACGATATATACAAGTTGTGGTCTACTTCATATTGCTATACTCAATTGTCAAAGACATTTTCAGTCGAGGAAGAAAGCATGTTTTCTAAAAACAGGCCAGATGGCATTCAACTGCACTTTGATAGCAATGTGTGTAAGATGACACACAGTAGACTAATTTGCACTATTTCTACAGACAGAAAGGATAGGGGTGCATTTACAGGAAGGGAACTGTGGTGAATTTGTTTCTGGCATTTCCCCACCCACCCACCCCCTTGCAAATATTGGCCCTAATATTCCCATTCATGGATTGCTGGAATCTGTGCATGGATTTGAATACATCTGATTTTCATTTTTGGATCTGAATTATATACCTATACATAAGATATAAAAAATCACACAGGGATTCTTTAAGGGCCTGTGGGAAAGACCTTGATAGCCTGGGGGAAGAGATGGTGCCAAAGGAACAATCAGATAACAGAGAGCATAGACCACAATAGGATAATGGGTGGGACAAGACGCCACAAGGGACCCGCCCTAATTTCTATTGGAATCTATTTCTATGCAACAACTACAGTAGTATTCAGCCAATAGATGGCAGTATTTACAAGTTTGGAGCTATGCTCTTTTGTTCTAAGTAGAGTTTCCTGTTTCTTGCTACAATAATATAGTTGAGCAGTAAAGCACATGGTGACTGTGCACTCTGTTTTCTCTGTGTGGTGCTTTATATAAACAGAATTCCTAACAGATGTAAAGGAGATGGAGGTTGGGAGACTTGCACTTTCAGGTTTGCAAGATTGATGTTGGTCTAATGGGGGTAAAACCAGACAGGAATGGCAACCAGATAAGCTAATTCTAACCGAGTTGGAAGGGACCTTGGATATCTTCTAGACCAGGGATAGGCAACTTTGGCTCTTTTATGACTCATGGACTTCAACTCCCAGAATTCCTGAGCCAGCATGGCTGGCTCAGGAATTCCTGGAGTTGAAATCATGAGTCATAAAAGAGCCAAGGTTGCCTACCCCTGTTCTAGACCAACCCCTGCTCAAGCAGGAGACCCTATACCAAGTCAGACAAATGACTGTCCATTCTCTTTTTGAAAAACCTCCAATGATGGAGCACCCACAATTTCTGGAGGTGAGCCCTTCCATTGATTAATTGTTCTAATTGTCAGGAAAATTGTCCTTAGTTCTAGGTTGCTTCTCTTCTTGATTAGTTTCCATCAGTTGCTTCTCATTCTGCATTCAGATGCTTTGGAAAATATGTTGACACCCCCCCCCCTTCTTTTTGGCAGCCTCTCAAATACTGGAACATTGCTATCATGTCATCCCTAGTCCTTCTTTTCATTAGACAGAACGCACCAATTCCTGCAACCGTTCTTCATATGTTTTAGCCTCAAGTCCCCTAATCATCTTTCTTCCTCTTCTCTGCACTCTTTCTAGAGTCTACTTTATTGTAAAACTACACTGAGAGAATTTTACAAGTTTGACAGTCCAATTCTCTTCTACCCCTTATCCAGTTGTGGGCTATGTTGTCTTTTATCTGACTATTCCCACAGCTGCCTCGCTTTGCCCAGTCTCCTGGGGTTTTCCCGCATACCATTACAGGTTTAGTTTGGCTGTGACCAAATGCAAGTGCGATGCAGTTCTGGGACATAGAAAAATAGAAGAATGCTATTGCATACTTTTGAAATGTTTAGTACAACCATAAAATATTATGGGCTTTCTAGGATTGAGAGCAAATTAACAAACCAGCCTTTTACTGCAAAGGGCATTTAAGTGATTAGAGAGAGCAATTTGCATGGCTGTAGCAATAAAGCAACTCAAACCAGCTTGCCATGTTTTCTGCTCCTAAGACGTCTCTTTCACGTAATTGATCGAAGCAAATTGCAACCTACAGCCGAGAGAAATTTGCATTTGACGTAGAGCCAGTGAACTTTGAAACTTCTCTGTTTCCATAATTCTTTTCTTAGAGACCGATCTGAAAGAGAAGAAACATTTTAACTTCCTAGGAAGAAATGCTATTGCTTGTTGGCCTCTCTTGACCATGATGTTCAGCCAGCCATCTGCTAGGTAGGATGGGATTGTAATTTCCAGAATTCTCTGGTAGCTTGCATGCAATTCTCCCTATGACTTGCTTTCCCCAATAATAACAGCGTGATTCTTATTCCCCCATCCATACCACCTCCAATGCAGTTGAATAATTTATATGGACCAAATTGCTGTTCAAAATTTGCAACTATGGTACCCTTGGTTAATATAACTAGAGAATACATTCAATGCTTATGTGGAGAATTATGCCCTACTATCTCAGTACATGAGCTGTGTTGGCACAGTGGTTTAAATGCAGCACTGCAGGCTACTTCTGCTGGCTGCCTGCTGCCTGCAGTTCGGCAGTTCGATCCTGACCTGCTCAAGGTTGACTCAGCCTTCCATCCTTCCGAGGTTGGTAAAACGAGGACTCAGATTGTTGGGGCCAACAGGCTGACTCTCTAAACTGCTTAGAGAGGGCTGTAAAGCACTGTGAAGCAGTATATAAGTCTAAGTGCCATTGCTATTTCTACTTGGTTGAAATGCTAACAAATCACCATACGATGTAACAGCAAAACCCAATGTCAACTGTCCAGTTGGTGAAATCAGAAAAAGGAATTCCTCAGACATTGGTTTTCCAAGAGTATAAAACTTTACTGGATAAACCACATTGGCACAGAAGAAGCAAAACCAGCTCTGGGTTTCCCAAAGAAAAGCAAGCATAGTTAATTCCCCCCACCCCACTTTCCCTATGGGCCATCCACCAATCCACCAATCATGCATGTTCATTTTGTTATGAGAAACACACTTTAATGCTGGGACATCTGCTCGGGGTGTCCTTGGGATGCCAGCAATGTCCCACGGTGCTTGAATTCTCCCTCCCTTGCATTCCACCCCCACCCCCCTTTTCTCAAGCTGTGAGTGAAGAGGAAGTGTAGGTGAACATGTGAATCAGACTTGATGGCCAAATTCCATGGCTGGAATAAATTACGCATGGTGAACTAATGTCTGCAAAAGGACTTAGTTATTGCAAAATGCTATTTTCTTTTCCACACTTGCATCTATTCCACGCTGAAGTTGAGGGAACCTGTTGACCAGGCCTTATAAATCATTAGTCCTGATGTTTTAAAGGTAAGTCTCCTGTTTTGATGGCAGATGGCTTTGAATCCATTTGGTAACCGTGTTCAGTTTTAATAAGAGCTGCTAAAAGTTGAACATGGAACAGAAATGGGTTTTTTTAATTGTAAAAATTAGGGCTAACAGTTCTGGGCTACGAAACTGCAGTTCTTCAGTGCGTCTTGCCTGCCAATTTGGGTCATCAAGATGTTTGCAGCCCAGGTCTGAAAACCTTTCCAAATTCATTTTTTCTCTTGTGAAATCGTACGTAACATTCCGATTGGCAATTAATTGCCAGTGGTTGATTGTCTGACATTATTTGATTTGATTTGATGACGTTATTTCTCTTGGACAGAAAGACTTTTGAACCTATCAGCTTTAGGCATCCCAGACCTAATTGCACATATAAGAAAGCAATAAGCAGTATAAGAAAGCAATGGCTATCTTTTGCACACTTCTTCTCAATATATTTTTTTAATATTTCAAAAAAAAGAAAAAGGTTCCACGTTTATATTAATGTTTACTACACATCTGTTTGGTGTGCCTAGAGTTTATATCTAGTGTTGTAATAAAAAGGTAAAGGTAAAGGTTTCCCCGCACATGCGTGCTAATCGTTTCCGACTCTAGGGGCCGGTGCTCATCTCTGTTTCAAAGCCGAAGAGCCAGCGCTTGTCCGAGGACGTCTCTGTGGTCATGTGGCCGGAATGACTAGATGCCAAAGGCACACGGAACGCTGTTACCTTCCCACTGTAGTGGTCCCTATTTTTCTACTTGCATTTTTACATGCTTTCGAACTGCTAGGTGGGCAGAAGCTGGGACAAGTAACAGGCGCTCACTCTGTTACGCAGCACTCGGGATTCGAACTGCCAAACGTCTGATCGACAAGCTCAGCGTCCTAACCTACTGAGCCACCGCATCCCAAAGTGTTGTAATAGACGTGTTAAAATGAAGAAAAAGAATTCCCATCTCTGAATTAATCCAAGAATATCCCTGGGACCAGAATGCTTTACTGACCATCAGATTTGTCAATCTGAATTAGCTGAGATGAAAATCTCTCATGTTTAGAGAGACATATTTAACAGAGCTCTAAATAAACCCTCTTTAGATATGGATTTCCATGACAAAACCTATTACATGCCCAAGGCATAATCATATTAACTGTATTAATCAGTTAACCTCATTTGAATTGGCTTTAAAGTTGCATTAAATCAAGTCACATTTAACTATTGTCCAGCATTGTCTACTTCTTCCTCTTGGCCCTACCTATGTTCCATAAAGACTATTCAGGATCATACCCATATTGTGGGCAAATGTGGTGCTCAGCTTGGAAAAAATAAAGTTAAGGGTTCTGGATAAGGAAATTATTCACAATGACTATGGAGATTCTCAGTCATCCAGATCATGGTTGTTCCAAAGGTGCTTTTTCAAAAGGCAACTGTTTTTGTTTTTCTTTGAAGATGTTTCACTTCTCATCCAAGAAGCTTCTGCTTTGAAAGAGGGGACAAAGAGGTCGTCTACATTAAGAGTGAACAATCCTCTCTCAATAGAGGGAGAGGGATACGACAGTAGCTATCTCCTATTTACAACACGTTTGGCAGTTCCAAGCAGTTTCCACTCCCATTCGCACCACACAGGTGACCCTGAGGACACAGATAAACCTCCAAGGGGCCTCAACGACTTTCTAAAAGAAGGCAAATGACCAGCTGTCTGCAAGGAGTATAAATCCTTCCATTCTCCACCATAGAGTCAGAGCTGAAGAAGCTTCTTGGATGAGAAGCGAAACGTCTTCAAGGAAAAAACAAATTCCAGTAGCCTTTTGAAAAAGCCCTTTGCGATAATCACATTGACATAATGTATATCCATGATAGCACTGAGAGTAATTTATGGATAACCCTGCGGGACAGAATTTGCCATATGTGCAATATTGTACTTATTACTAAGAGAAGGGAAGGTGCAAACTTTAATCACACCAGCCAAGGAACACTTCTTCCAGCCTTCCAGCTAATTCTTTCAAGAATTTCATTGTGCTTTCCTCAATATTCCCAGAATATAATGGTAAATGGGATCACCAAGCAAGGTCTTCAGGAACATCAAAAGTGAAGAGATCTTGACTAAACTGACCGAAACTCACAGCTTTATTCTTCTTACTGAGACCAAGGTGTGCAAATCTGAAAGAGCATGATAAAATAAGAATAGTTGGAACAAGAGAGAGTAGGCAGCAGTGTAATCGAACTGGTTTGTCACTGCCTTCCTGTTCAATTTCCCAGTTACGTAAATCTAGGGTTCTCTTATACTCTAGAAGTCTTCTGTCCAAGTACTGACCAGATCTGATGTTACTTCACTGCAAAGATCAACCAAGTTCAGTTAGGTGTTCCTATTCATTGTGGCTGTGACTTACACAGCATCGAAAACATAAAAAAAAATTCAGAGGATTATCATCTCTTTAAAGCAGTCCTAGCCTGTATACTTTTTTGTTCCTCTGAAAAATAAAAAGCCTTGCAGTTGTTTTGCAAACCAAAATGATAGCTTGAGGGTCTTTGTTATGTAAATTAATTTCAGTACAATCATTAACATATCAATTAAAATGCAGGTGATTAGCCCATTTAAGAAACCCATGAATCTCCTCAGTTGATTTATTTTCACATATATCTCTATCTCTATCTGTCTGTCTGTCTGTCTGTCTGTCTGTCTGTCTGTCTATCTATCTATCTATCTATCTATCTATCTATCTATCTATCTATCTATCTATCTCTATCTCTAACCACACACTACACAGAGAGAGAGAGAGACAGACAGACAGACAGACATAGATAGATATAGATATAGATATAGATATAGATGTAGGTGTAGGTGTAGGTGTAGGTGTAGATAGATATAGATATAGATATAGATAGATATAGATGTAGATGTAGGTGTAGGTGTAGGTGTAGGTGTAGATGTAGATAGATATAGATATAGATATAGATATAGATATAGATATAGATGATATAGATATAGATATAGATATAGATATTTCAGACAACCTCGAGTGATGAAGCACCCACAATATCTGAAGGCAACTTCTGTTCCACTGGTCACTGGTTAATCGTCCTCACTGTTAGGAAGTTTCTCCTTAATTCTTAATTAATTCCTTCATTCTCCAGAGAATACGACTGGGAAGTATAAGAAAGCAATGCCTAATAGTTTCCCTAATATTGCCAAAATTGCCTGAGTATTATGAGGTAGTGACAAGCTGAGACAGACTTGAAGGAGACTTCATACTAGGCAAGGTGGGTGGAAGGGAATTGTAATTGGAATCAGCTGCCTGTGGAACTCCGGATGGCCCCCGACCTTCGTTCGTTTCGCCGGGACCTAAAAACTTGGCTATTCGAGCTTGCCGACCTGGACTGAGGGTTTTGGGTTAAGGTTTTAATTTTTAATTATTTTGGGGCTATTTAATTTAATTTTATTTTAAAACCTGTATATATTGTACTGTTTTAATTTGCCCTGTAAACCGCCCTGAGTCCCTCGGGAAAAGGGCGGTATATAAATCGAAATAAATAAATAAATAAACAAACTACATTTTAACAATAAGCTTGTAAAAATGGCTATTTAGAACCTTACGCTCACTTAACATCCCTTTGTCCTGATGAAGCGTTTCAGCCGGAAAGTCACTTTGCCAGAATGAACGGTGAGGTGGGTCAACACACCTTGGCACCCTCCCGCAAAGAGTAGCCCGCTTCTACTTCAAGTACTCCAAAGAGCTGCTTCAGTAAAGCCTCACTTCATGTCACTCAACCTCTGCTCTCAGCAACCTTTCAGCTCCGCGACTGAATATTTTCCGAGATACGGCCGTTTTGTTCCTCTGGTCTTAGCCTGTTTTAATCAATAGGGAAAAGATCCCAAAGAGGCCTTTTCATGAGGCAACTGGACTTCCTTGTTTTTCTTTGAAGACATTTCGCTTCTCATCCAAGAAGCTTCTTCAGCTCAGACGTGTTTTTTTTTAAAAATCCCATTTATATCCCGCCCTTTCTCCGAAGACTCAGAGCGGCTTACAATCTAAAGCACAAATCAATGTGCTTAGCAGTAGCCTTCATTCTATGTATATGCCTGCTTATTAGGGCTTTCGCCCCCCCCCCCAAGCGGCATTATTACAAAGTCAGCTTAATTACCCCCAACAATCTGGGTCCTCATTTTACCTACCTCGGAAGGATGGAAGGCTGAGTCAACCTTGAACTGAAGGTCTTCTAGTCCAACCCCCTGCTCAGGCAGGAGACCGTATACTACTACAGACAAATGGCTGTCTAGTCACTTCTTAAAAGCCTCCAGTGATGGAGCTCCCACAGACTCTGGAATGGAAGGACTAGCAATTTTAAAAGGTTCCCTTGTTTATAGCGAGGCAAAAATTGAACAGGAGACGACCATTTTCCAGCCCACTGAAGATTCTTACGATTGGATGTCTTTTCAATTATTTGAAATATTGGCCTTCGTCAGAAAGTGCCAGGAATATCCTTCCAGAAAGGCTAGAAATACTATCACCGGAGACATTTTAGGATGTAATGAAATCAGGATAGGAAGGAGGGAGAGAGAGAGAGAGAGGAGAAAGAGAGAGGGGGGGAAGAGAGAGGGACAGAGAGAAGAGAGAGAGAGAGAGAGAGAGAGAGAGAGAGAGAGAGAGAGAGAGAGAGAGAGAGACTGAGAGAAAGAGAGAGAGAGAGAGACAGAGAAGGAGAGAGAGAGAAACAGAAAGAGAGAGAAACAGAGAGAGACAGAGAAGGAGAGAGAGACAGAGAGAAAGAAAGAGAGGCAGAGAGAGAAACAGAAAGAGAGAGAGAGAGAAAGAGACAGAGAAAGAGAGACAGAGAAAGAAAGAAAGAGACAGAGAGACAGAGAAAGAGAGAGAGACACAGAGAGAGAGACAGAGACAGAGAGAGAAAGAGAAAGAGAGACAGACAAAGAGACAGAGAGAGAGAGAGAGAGAGAGAGGCAGAAAGAAAGAGAGGCAGAGAGAGAGAAAGAGAAAGAGAGGGGGGCAGTCTGTATGCATGTGCACAGGCCTACCTATACTCCCTACAAAATAACACAACAGAATACATCTCTTTCTGCCCTTATTAGAAGGTAGGTGTATGGGATTGGGACTAAGTGGAGACTGTCGATTGTTGCTGGAGTTTTGCCCAGCCCCAGATGGATCTTTTTTTTTTTTAATTAAATCTCTTGATCTAAAAGTTTTCCATCTGGTGATGTCAACATTCAAAAGTAGGACCGGTGCTGCTGCAAGGAGAGATGAAAGTGTTGCTACAAAGACAAACAACCTTCGCCACAGAATGGAAAACAGATGGATCAATACAGAGGTTCCCCCTCTCCTCTCCCCATCCAGCCCGCTTGGATATTATAACAATAAACAGCAGGGAACTAAAACTGAAAGCGGCTGTCTCCTCCTCCTCCTCCTCCTCCTCCTCCTCCTCCTCCTCCTCACTCCACCTCCGCTAAGTGTTCTAGGCTGCTTGATGGATCAGTCGGAGATGGAAGAAAAGGCACCACCACTTATAGAGGGGGGGGAATTGATTTTCCAGCCTCCCCTTGGGATCTCTGTGCAGAAGGCTGGCTGGGAGTTTGGCAGTCAGGTCCTTGAGTAAAAGAGAGATGGAGGCAGGAAGGGAAGGAGGAGCAGGCAAGCGCCCCTGAGTTGCACAATAGAAGCTTTTCTGTTCAATCAAATGGGGCATTGGCTGAAGGAAAGCCCGTCCAGGCTACTAAATGCTATGGCAGCACGTAATAGAATGGAATGGGATAATAGAATAGAATAGAATAGAATAGAATAGAATAGAATAGAATAGAATAGAATAGAATAGAATAGAATGGAATGGAATGGAATGGGATGGGATGGGATGGGATGGGATGGGATGGGATGGGATGGGATGGGATGGAATAGACTAGAATAGAATAGAATAGAATAGAATAGAATAGAATAGAATAGGATGGGATGGGATGGGATGGGATGGAATGGAATGGAATAGAATAGAATGGGATGGGATGGGATGGGATGGGATGGAATAGAATAGAATAGAATAGAATAGAATAGAATGGGATGGGGTGGGGTGGGGTGGGGTGGGGTGGGGTGGAATAGAATAGAATAGGATGGGATGGGATGGGATGGGATGGGATGGAATGGAATAGAATAGAATAGAATGGGGTGGGGTGGGGTGGGGTGGGGTGGGATGGAATGTGATGTAATGGAATAGAATAGAATAGAATAGAATAGAATAGAATAGAATAGAATAGAATAGAATAGAATAGAATAGAATAGAATAGAATAGAATAGAATATTCTTTATTAGCCGATTGTAATTCTTTTGAAGTCTCTTCCTGTTCTGTATAGTTGCCAAACCAGACCGTTACTGAAGTGCAAAAGACAGACTCCATCATTCTTACGCCGAACTGTATCAGCAGCTCCTTTGACAGTCTGAGCTTCCTGACTTGGTGCAGGAAGAACGTTCCTTGTTGTGCCTGCTTAATGACGGTTCTACAATTACCTGTCCATCTCGAATGGGACCAATGACTGTTAAAGCCCCCTATTGGGGCTTCCTTCTTTTTTGTTGTTGAACCACCCCAATATTTTGGACAGTTGGCAGATTGGGGAAGGTTAAGTTACTGGAGATTCCTGTCTTTGCCGGCCAAAAAAATGGGAAACCTTTTGAGAATGCAGAGAGCAAGCAAGCAAGCAAGCGTGTGCGAAACCTTTATCCTGGAAATTGGTGTGCCGATTGCCGTTTGTTGTTTCCTGGAAAGCAAAATTTGTCTCGGGCAGCCAAGAAAGGCAAGTCATCACTACGGGCGCCCTGCCCTCCAGGAGAAATTCAGAAGGCTTCCCCTTCGCCCTGAAATGCCCTGGATTGTGGTGTTTCAGAGCTGAAAATTATCAAATTCTCTGCAGGAAACGATTCTCCCCAACCAAGCTCCATTCTCAGCTGGCTGAACTGTCTGTCTCTAAGGCGCTTCCTAGTAGAGCGAGCTGTCTTTTGATGGAGGGAGGCAGAAAGAAGAGTCGGGGAGAATTTTGATAGGAATCAGAGCCCAGTGTGAATGTAGACCGGCTCAAAAAGAGTTAGGTCTCATTCACATTGCGTAGAGTGAGGCAAAATCAGAGGAAGCAGCAGGCATTTCCACCTCCTCTCTGCCATGGAAGTACCTGGCCTTTTCTAGTCAGATACTTCAGTCCCAGGACTCCATCCTTCACCAGCCCATCTGCTCTACCTTCTCTCTGAGCACAGCTGGATTTCCATCGTTTGCTGTTCAGTCAGCCCAAATAATCACTCCCAATACTAAATGCCAGTACGTCTTTGGGGTTACATCATTTAACAGAAGGACAGAGTTGGAAGGGACCCTGGAGGTCTTCTAGTCCAACCCCCTGCTCAGGCAGGAAACCCTGTACCTTTTCAGACAAATGACTGTCCAGTCTCTTCTTAAAAACCTCCACTATTGGAGCATTCACCACCTCTGGAGGCAGGTTGTTCCACTGCTTAATTGTTCTAACTGTCAGGAATTTTCTCCTTAGTTCCAGGTTGCTCCTCTCCTTGATTGGTTTCCATCCATTGCTTCTTGTCCTGCCTTCAGGCGCTTTGGAGAATAGAATGGAATGGAATGGAATAGGAATAGAGCTGGAAGGGACCTTGGAGGTCATCTAGTCCAACCCCTGCTCAGGCAGGAAACCCTATACCATTTCAGACAAATGGCTGTCCAGTCTCTTCTTAAAAACCTCCAGTGTTGGAGCATTTACTGCTTCTGAAGGCAAGTCATTCCACTGGTTAATTGTTCTGACTGGCAGGAAGTTTCTCCTTAGTTCCAGGTTGCTTCTCTCCTTGACTAGTTTCCATCTGTTGCTTCTTGTCCTGCCTTCAGGTGCTTTGGAGAATAGCTTGACTCCTTCTTCTTTGGGGCAGCCCCTGAGATATTGGAGCGCTGCTATCATGTCACCCCTCGCCCTTATCTTCATTAAACTAGACTTCACTAAACTAATTTTGATCAGTTTATCAGGGCAACTGGCTCAGATGCTTAGTGCTTTGGCCCTTCATTGTGCAATTCCAAATTTTGCTTAAGAAAAAGGGAAAAAAAACTAGCAGTTGCAGCCAGACTTATGAATTATTACCCAAAGTGCCAATTTTTTCCAATACTATATCAACATTGCATGTGGTTTAGAGAGATGATAAGGAGATGGCTGGAGATTATCCATGATATGTATGGAGATTCTCCAACATCCAGGTCATGGTTATCCCGAAGGTGCTTTTTCCAAAGGACATTCTTGGTTGTTGTTGTTTTTTATCTTTGAAAATGTTTTCCTTCTCATGCAGGAAGCTTCTGCAGTTCACTGATGGAATGATAATGGATGAACTAAAGATGTTTCTTGGATTAGAGGCAAAATGTTTTCAAAGGAAAAAAGAAAACTAACAAAGTCCAGTTGCCTTTTGGAAAAAGTAACTTTGGGACATTATCCACAATGGTGACTTCATTTCTTTCTTTGAGACTCACATGAATTAGTGACTTAAACGGTTGATGCTTAATTGAACCAAATAATATTCTCAAATATCTCTGGAATCCATCCACAAATGTACAGTATTGATAGACAGACAGACAGACAGACAGATACTGTAGATAGACAGACAGGCAGGCAGGCAGGCAGGCAGGCAGGCAGACAGACAGACAGACAGATAGATGATGGATGGATGGAGATATACAGAGAGAGAGAGAAAAAATAGATAGATGGATGGATAGACAGATAGACAGACAGACAGACAGACAGATAGACAGATAGACAGACAGACAGACAGACAGACAGATAGACAGACAGACAGATAGATAGATAGATAGATAGATAGATAGATAGATAGATAGATAGATAGATAGATAGATAGATAGATAGATAGATAGATAGATAGATAGATAGATAGATAGATAGATAGATAACCTTTATTGTTATTTTTTACTGTGGGCACAATGGCACACATTAAAAATGAAATTTAGTTGCTTGCTCTCAAAGTGTACACATACACAACACACATTTAAACATACAGTACTCTGTACAACATATGTATATAGACCTACACCCTGACATAATTTTGGTATTACATATTGTTCATCCTTCGTTCCGTTGAAATGAAATGTCTTCTTTTTCTTTCTATTTCACCTCAAAGTTCAACTCTGTCCATTACATGGCAGGTGCTGACTCAATAAAGATCCTTTTTCTGGGCTATTTTTGGACAAGGGTCTTGCTCTTTCAGAAAAGCATTAGACCAAAGGCTCAGAAATAGCCTGACTAACAGGGAAGAAGAATCCTTCTACACCCGAGATCACTTAGTCTGGCGTCTTGACAAGTGTCATTCTGCAGTAGCTGGAAAGTTGCAATGTTCGCTGAGGCCCGTTGCGGCACATATTAAGGAGTGACAGCAGGCAACGCTCCACGGGAGGTAGCGTAGAGGTTGAGGGAATCCATCAATTGCATGCCTTCATTTATCATGTAAAAAGAAAAAAAGGGCCACTAATGCCTGCCACCTGCTGACATCCTCAGAGAAGCAGAATAAAGATTTGTCGGTAAGGGCACGGCAATCACTGCTGGCAAAGCCCCTTGCAGCTTTCAGACTGACAGAAAGCATTTTGCCATCCACAGTAGCTGTGCTCCTTGGCAATTCAGGTCAAGGGGCACTGAAAGTAGCCAATGTAACCAGTACGTTGAGATACACTACAAGAGTACAAAGCAAGAATAGAACAGTTACGTAGCCGGTGGAACGGCTCGCCTCCAGAAGTTTATTTATTTATTTGATTTGTATACCGCCCTTCTACCTAAGGACTCAGGGCGGTGAACAGTGACATAAATATCAAAATGCACAAATACAGAAATTGAAAACAAATTAAACCCTAATGCCCAAATGCAGAAGATAAATTACATTAAAACAATAATTAAAACAAAACCCGTCAGACCAGACCGGATTGCTCAAACAGATAAGTTTTTAGGTCGCGTCGGAAGGAGCGAAGGTCAGGAGCCATCCGGAGCTCAACTGGTAAATGGTTCCAAAGGTCAGGCGTGCCCACAGAGAACGCCCTCCCCCTGGGGGTCGCCAGTCGACACTCTTTGACCGACGGCACCCTAAGGAGGCTTTCTCTGTGGGAGCGCACTGGGCGGAGGGAAGTTGCGGGTGCTTCATCGCTGGAGGCTTTTAAGAGAAGACTGGACAGCCCCTTTTCTGGAATGGTGTAAGTTCTCCTACATCATAATTTAGAATTAGAATAAAAGAGTTGGAAGGGACTTTGGAGGTCTTCCAGTCCAGCCCCCTGCTCAGGCAGGAAACCCTATACCATTTCAGACCAATGGTTCTCCAGTCTCTGCTTAAAACCTTCCAGTGTTGGAGCATTCACAGATTCTGGAGGCAGATTGTTCCACTGGTTGATTGTCCTCACTGTCAGGAAATTCCTCCTTAGTTCCAGATTGCTTCTCTCCTTGATTAGTTTCCATCTGTTGCTTCTCAGGTGCTTTGGAGAACAGGTAGATCCTCTCTTCTTTGGGGCAGCCCCTGAGATATTGGAAGATGGCTATCATGTCCTCCCTTGTCCTGCTCTTCATTGAACTCAACATAGCCAATTCTTAACATGTTTTAGCCTCCAGTCCCCTGATCATCTTTGTTGCTCTTCTCTGTACCCTTTCTAGAGTCTCGACATCTTTTTGACGTCGTGGTGACCAAAACTGGATGTCGTATTCCAGGTATGGCCTTACCAAGGCCTTGTAAAGTGGTATTAACACTTCACGTGATCTTGATTCTATCCCTCTGTCAATGCAGCCTAGCACTGTGTTGGCCTTTTTGGCAGCTGCAGCACACTGCCGGCTCACATTGAAGTGATTGTCCACTAGGACTCTGAGGTTCCTCTCACAGTTACTACTATTGAGCGAGGTACCACCTATACTATACCTGTGGGGGTTGAGCAGGGGGTTGGTCTAGAAGACCTGCAAGGTCTCTTCCAAGTCTATTACTGTTACTGTTTCCCACACCCCATTGTTGGCCACAGCTAAGGATTGTCAGAATGGGAAGATGGATCTGATTCAGTGAGGTAACTGAATCACATCCCAGAGTGGAATAAGTTGGAATAGGTTGGAATAGGAATACCTTGATGATAGCAGCCTGAGTTGATTCCATCCCAAATCCTGGCATTCTTGTGGAACTCGATGGTAACTTGAGTGACAAACGTATTCAAGCATCTCTCAGCAAAGTGAAATGAAAACAGCAGATTTTGTGTAAGGGAAAATAAAGAAGAGGGAATAAATATTTTTAAGCAGCAATTATATGATCATTATGTTTGGAATTAACAAATGCAAATTAAATGCCAAAGACATAAATTGAACATACTGGTAAATAAGTAAGTATGGATTCCCCCATCTTTTCAGACATTTTAGTTTGAATGTTGTGCTATCTCTTCCTTCCTTCCTTCCTTCCTTCCTTCCTTCCTTCCTTCCTTCCTTCCTTCCTTCCTTCCTTCCTTCCTTCCTTCCTCTCTCTCTCTCCCTCTTCCCCTCCCTCCCTCCCTCCCTCCCTCCCTCCCTCTCTCTCTCTCCCTCTCCCTCTCCCTCTCTTTCTTTCCAAATTTTTAACTCAGAAAAACTCATTAGACAATTACCTTATTCAGGATTTCATGCAAATTAGGGTGATTTGAAAGACTAATCTTGCAATTAACGGATATTTGGTACAGCACTTCCAAAGAACGTCTAAAATTCACTGCCTGTTCCCAAAACATTTTTTTTCCCATTTGATGCCAAAAACGGAGATATTTAGAAAATACACATTCTCTTCACTTACTCTTCAGGTCTGCCTTTAACAAGCGTTTTGTTAGAAACAGATAAAAGAGAAGCCCCTCTTTCAACAAGCAGGCAGGAGCCGCATGAAAAAACCAACCCCTTTTATTCTCACAGACCTGAGTCAATGTCCAAGGCAAACAAACACAATCCACAGAAATTCGACCCTCAACACGAACGGTTGCCTTCAGCAACCAGCACTTTCCACACCTCCCCTTTTATAATGCAGCCCAGGCGTGGCTTCCTAATGCCTTCTCCTTTGCCTTTGGAGCTGCCCCATTGCATTCCTCTGTCCTACTCACTTCTCTTGCCTGCACAAGAATTTGTCCCAGCTGTGCTTCATCACTGTCCAACTCAGGCTCCCAGCACAGCTGTGTCTCAGCCTGAGTAGAGGGGCCAGGCTCCTCATCCGACTGTGAGTCTTGGAGCTCCTCAGAGCCTTCCTCTGACTCTGATGTCACTCCAGGCCCCTCATCATCATCATCTGATTCCTCAAGCTCAGCTGCTGGATCCACTGGCTGGTGAGGAATCACTACAGGTCACACGATTTCCCCTTTTGCAACCTTCTGACAAGCAAAGTCAATGGGGGAAGCCATTAACAACCGTGTGACTAATTTAATAAATGCAGTGATTCATTTAACAACTGTGGCAAAACAGGCCGTAAAATGGAACAAAAGTCACTTAACAAATGTCTCATTCAGCAATAGGGATTTGGGGCTCAACTGTGGTCGTGAGTTGAGGACTACCCCAATGATCCTCAGCCACTGCAACCTGAAAGGGTGCAACAATTTGTGTAAGGGATTTGTGTGTATGGGTGGAGAAGCAATGATGCACGTTTGTGAGTCCATGTGTCCCTATCAAGACAAGTTCCCAAGAAGGCAAGATCCCCAGATTATAAACCAGATTTGATCCTTCCAAAATTGTCCCACAACTCCACTAAGGAATTCCTAGTTTGTGTTTTTATTTTTTTAAAAAAGTTTTTATTAATTTTTTCATACAATTCCGTAGTACTTATTCAACAAAGGTGTTGTCTGAGTTTGTCATTCACTAACACAGATTTAATTCCTAATCCTTTATTCCTTTCTCCAGCCATTGATAAAATAGTGTTGTTGCGAATATGGTTCTTGCCACTGTTATCACATGTAGAATCAAGTATATACTTTGTTTGTCGATCTTTTCTGGAATTAGACCTAATTTAAAAAAAAGTTCAGCTTTAAAATCTACATGTTTTCACAACGTCTTTTCTAGCCAAATATGTATGTTTGTCCAATACCTCTGTTCTGTTTTTAGAAGAGGCTTCAAAATGCAGAACAAAAAAAAATGTTACGTTGAAGTTCTTCTGCTCACGAATAGCATTTAGGTTTTCATTTTAAAAAAACAAAAACCTTTTGGGACTAGGAAAAAGAGAGAGAGAGAGACAGGAGAAAGGAGAAACTCCTGAAATTTCCAGTGTGTATTATTATTGTGAGCTATGGACCCAAATGCAATAATTTAGTCCCTCTGAAGTACTCATACATCACTGTGATGAGGTTTTGCAGCTTAAATGCTTGGCTCCTTCTGTCAAGAGAGCCGTTACATTGGTTCAAGATTAAATCATACAAGCAAAGTGTTGTATTTTGTAGGAGGCTGAGTATTCATCTCAGACTGCCTTAAAAAAATAAATAAATCTGGGGCTCTCTTTTTTAGGAGGGGGAAAAGTGTGCGCAGATTGCTCTTCTGCTCAGGAAGTGCTCAAATATTTTGGCATGTTTATTTTTCCCAGAACAATGGAGGCAGCACTTGCATATGAAAGAGATCCATTGATGGGGAGCTATCAGATCATATTTCTGCCAGCTTCTCATTCTAGAGAAGTCAGAGAGGAAAACGGAAGCTGGCAAAGGAAGCTGGCAATACGCTCTGGAGCTAAATTGTTTCAACTCTTCCCCTTGGGATGCCACTGTAGGGTACATAAGTATCCATGGTGGGGAGTGGTTAAAGTGTAGTATTGCAGGCTAACTCACTGCTCACGGTCAGGAGTTCGATCCTGACCAGCTCGAGGTTGATTCAGCCTTCCATCCTTCTGAGGTAGGTAAAATGAGGACCTAGATGGTTGGGGGGCAATAGGATGACCCTGTAAACCAAATAGAGAGGGTTGTAAACCACTCTGAAGCGGTATATAAGTCTAAGTGCTATTGTTAGTGCATGCCAAAACAATTAGAAGAGTTAGTACAATTAGAACAAGTTAGAACAATTAACCAGTGGAACAACGTGCCTCTAGAAGTTGTGAATGCTCCAATACTGGAAGTTTTTAAGAAGAGACTGGACAAACCATTTGCCTGAAGTGGTATAAGTCTTCCTGTCTGAGCAGGGGGTTGGAATACATGACCTCCATGGTCCCTTCCAACTCTATTCTATTCTATTCTATTCTATTCTATTCTATTCTATTCTATTCTATTCTATTCTATTCTATTCTATTCTATTCTATTCTATTCTATTCTATTCTATTCTATTCTATTCTATTCTAAAAGTCCAGTCTTCCTCCATCTCAATGTCTACAGCTCCTATGTCCCCTTAATGTTTGGGCTACTTCTGAGTGCAAACATCTGTGTAACATTAACCGTTTGCACACATTACTGTTTTTCAACTGCAGGACACTCTTGGTTATGAATAGAATCAAAATCAAGTGTACTCTTAGTACTGCTTTATAAAGCCTTTAGTAAGGCCACATCTGGAATACTGCCTCCAACTGTGGTCACCGCATTACAAAAAAAAGATGTTGAGACTTTGGAAAAAGTGCAAAGAAGATCAACTAAGAGGATTAAAGGCCTGGAGACTAAAACATAGGAAGAATCGTTGCAGGAATTGGGTATGCCCAGTCTAGAGAAAAGAAGAAATAGGGGAGACATGATAGCAGTCTTCCAGTATTTGAGGAGCAGCCACAAAGAAGAGCAGGGGGTCAGCTTACGTTCCAAAGCACCAGAAGACAAAGACAAGAAACAACGGATGGAAACTCATCAAAGAGAGAAGCAACCTGGAATTAAGGAGAAACCTCCTAGCAGTGAGGACAATTAGCCAGAGGAACAGAAGTTGCCTTCAGAAGTTGCGGGGCTTCTGAGGGGTTTACAGAAATAAAAGAATTCTTTTTTTTGGGGGGGGGGGGAAAAGCCTACAGATTTGTTTTTTAAAAAAGGCATTGTTGTTTGTGTTTTGGAAAGAAGCTGTGGTGAATTCAGAAGGCAATGACAAAATAACAGATGATGGGGAGAATCTATTCTTTTTCTTTCGAAATCTTGCTTGCACGGAGCAGAACCGTACCAGACAATTGGGGATACAGTATCTGCCCACATCCTCACATTTATCATTCTCTGAAGGAAGACGGGCATGAATTCCTATCTTTCTCTACCTCCTGGAGCAGAAAGGAAGATGGATTGAAAGGTTTTTGAAAAAAAAATGCAAGAGAGAGAGAGAGAGAGAGAGAGAGAGAGAGAGAAACATCACACCCTCAAGATCCACATGTTAAAATGGAAATTATTATATGACAGTCGGATTGATCCCATTTTTTAAAAAAAAACAAAACAAAACAGTAGCATAAGCGAAAAGACAGAATAAGCTATGATTAAACACAATACTGTTTGCAGTCTATTTTGCAGGCTTTGACCAGGGGAAGAAAAAGCATCTGAAGAGTTTTCAAAATGTTAATATATATATAAAACAACCTTGTTGTGATGTAGGATAAATCTGATTGTTTATAGAATGTGACTGCTATCATGTCACCCCTAGTTCTTCTTTCCACTAGACTAGACAAACCCAATCCCTGTATGAAGAACGGTTGCAGGAATTGCGTGTGGCTAGTCTAGAGAAAAGAAGGACTAGGGGTGACATGATTAGCAGTGTTTCAATATTTGGGGGTCTGCCACCAAAGTGGAGGTCACTGAAGGCAACTAATCAAGGAGAGAAGCACCCCAAAATTAAGGAGAATTAACCAGTGGAATGGCTTGCCTTCATAAATTGTGGCTGCTCCATCACTGGAGGCTTTTAAGAAAAGATTGGACGGTCACTTGTCTGAAATGATATAGGGTCTCCTGTTCAAGCAGAGGGTTGGACTAGAAGACCTCCAAGGTCCCTTCCAACTCAGCTATTCTGTTATTCTTATTCTATTTTCAGATGTAACTTTTCATTCATTAACCCATCTGCGAATCAACTCAAATATTAATTGGTGAAGGAAAAGTCCTCTGCTTACGTACAAAACCTCACATTCAAATTTGCATGAAATTGTGAAATTGTAGCTTTAAATGTGAGTGTTTTTTTTCCACCTTTTCTGGAATGTTTTGATGTTGTCAAGCATCCATTTATTTACAACCTACAATTAGGTTGCTACTTATGAGAATTTGGGGGTGTGAAATTCATTTCTCTTCTGCTCAGAAAACTCATTGAATTATCTGTTTTTCGTATTTCAGCAGCAAGGACTGGTTTAGCCATATATGTGTGGAATTGGCAGGCGTGAATTCCATCAGTTGGGAAGAAAGAAAAAAAAAGCAAAATGGCTTGGAATATCTTCATGTTGGCAAAGTCTTGCAACATTAATACAGATAATTGACTCAGAGTTGATTTACTTGATGTTCAACTTTGTAGCTCATTATCAGTCCTTGGTGAAACAAAATATTTTTTATATCTGCTTTGGCCTCAACAGCAATGATTTAGCTTGATTAGGAAAATATAGTCATAATTTCCAGCTCCTTGACAACTCAATCTAAATTAATACTCATTGAATAAAGTGATAGCATCAGCCTTGTCACTGAAGGAGGATAAATTGAATCCTCCAAAGTCTTGTATTGAAATAGATATGAAAAAGAAGAAAGATGCTTAGACAAAAGCTATTAAAATACAATCTCTTCTCTCTTTATTAAGTCAGGGTGTCCAGAGATGGTTACCATGTATACAAAAGGCTCCTTGTGGAATAGAATAGAATAGAATAGAATAGAATAGAATAGAATAGAATAGAATAGAATAGAATAGAATAGAATGGAATGGAATGGAATGGAATGGAATGGAATGGAATGGAATGGAGTGGAGTGGAGTGGAGTGGAGTGGAGTGGAGTGGAGTGGAGTGGAGTAGAGTAGAGTAGAGTAGAGTAGAGTAGAGTAGAGTAGAGTAGAATAGAATAGAATAGAATAGAATAGAATAGAATAGAATAGAATAGAATAGAATAGAATAGAATAGAATAGAATAGAAGTAGAACAGAACAGAATAGAACAGAGAATGGAATGGAATGGAATAGAGGTCTTCTAGTCCAATCCCCTGCTCAAGCACAGGACCCTAGACCAGGGGCGTCAAACTCACGATGTCACGTGATGTCGCGTGACGTATCAGAGCTTTTTCCCTCATTGCCGGCAATGGGGTGGGCGCGGTTTTGTCGTGACGCGTCCGGCCCATGGGCCAGCAGTTTGACACCCCTGCCCTAGACCATTCTGGACAAATGGCTGTCCAAACTTTTTTAAACAGCCTCCATGACCACGGAGATGTCCTTGGACAAGCGCTGGCTCTTCGGCTTTGAAATGGAGATGAGCACTGGTCCCTAGAGTCGGAAACGACTTCCGTTGCTTCTTGTTCTGCCTTCAGGTGCTTTAGAGAATAGGTTGAGCCCCTCTTCTTTGTGGCAGCTCCTCAAATATTGAAACAGTGCTATTATGTCACCCCCCACTCCTTCTTTTCTCTAGACTAGCCATACCCAATTCCTGAATCTGTCCTAGCCTTGATTCTATCTCTCTGTTGATGCTTTGGAAAACAGAGTGCTTCTCTCCTTGATGAGTTTCCACCCATTGTTTCTTGTCTTGCCATCTGGCGCTTTGGAAAATAGGTTGACCCCTCCCCCCTCTTCTTTGCCACAGGCCCTCAAATACTGGAAGACTGCTATCAAGTCCCCCCCCCCAGTCCTTCTTTTCACTAATCTAGACATAGGCAATTCCTGCAACTGTTCTTCACATGTTTAAGTCTGCAGTGGTCTTCTCAAGGCCTTATAAAGTGTCATGAACACTTCACACCACGTTGATTCTATTCCTCTGTTGATGCAGCCTAGGATTGCATTGGCTTTTTTTTTTCTGGTGGCTGCCACACACATTAATAAGAGATTTCAGGGCTGTGGCCATGTCCACCCTGAAGCATGTTGCACCCCCACCATTCCCCCCCCGCCTTAAATCTGATTCAATTTTCTCCTTAGAAATCTGCTTCTCGGAGAAAATCCGGGCAAAGCTTTGGATTCCAGCTAATTAATATAAGAATGCATTGGAGTGCTCTAGCAAACCTCTCATTTTCATTGGCATGAAAAAAAAAAGGCTTTACGTGTTATTAGGTTTTCTGGCCACCAAAGATGAAAGAATCCACAGCAATCCACAGGCAAGGATCCTCTTTCTCCTCCTGTTGATATTAGTTACTCGTTCGGCTGCAATTCTTCCTTAGCCTGGCAGAAAGCTGATCACTTTGCAGATGTATTTATTGAAACGGCTAACCTGCCAGTTTTGCCTCTCCAAAGGATCCTTTCAAACTCTGGCAATAAGCATAGTTCCTGCGGTCTTTTGGGAACCAGTGTCTTGAACTTGGAGAGCTGGTGGAGATTTCAAAGCCGCATCCTGTTCGGCTACGTAATTCTATAAACCTCTGACCTTTCCTGAACTGAAGATTGGCATGGAGGCTAACGTCCAGTTCTAGCCTGGGCCTCTCTGACCCGTTAGGGGACACAAAACCCAGCCCATCAAATAAATCCCTACATACAGACATATTGAAGCTGGAGATTAAAAAAAAAAAGATGTTGATCTTTACAAAAAAAAAGATCCTAACCCTAACGTGCCACATTTAAAAAAAATTATAGATATCAACTCTCTTTTTTATTATTATTAGAAAATTTTATTAAATGTACATTTAAAAACAAAAGTGGACATGATTCAACTTCCCTGGCTTCAACACTACTATTAGTATTACCTTTATATTACAGAAAGAAAAACAGAAACTTAAAATGCATTCTATGACAGGACAGAGTGTAACAAACTGTACATATAACATCTGTAAAGTTTTTTGGTAAACTGTCTTTCGGTCGTCAGCGTCATATTTACATATCTTTCAGTTGTGTCCTGATAAAGGTGCTAATAAGAAGTCCTTACGTTATCAACTAATCAAACAATAGTCATCTCAGCGATCCTCCTTATCTCTAACTAATCGTACAAATTTTGCCAAATTTCATAATACTCTGTTTGAGTTTTATTTTTAATCTCTAGGATTAACCTGTTCATTTCGGCGCAGGATAAAATTTTATTTATTATTTCTTCTTCAGTGTGGTTTTCCTTTCTTTTCCATTTTTGGGCATATGCCAATCTTGCTGCGGTTAAAATATGCAATAATAAGTAGAAAGATGCTTTGCTGAGTTTATCATTAATAATCCCTAATAAGAAGGTTTCTGGTTTTAAATCAATTTTTTGCAGTAATATTTCTTCCAACCAATTTTTTTACCTGCCGCTGCCAAAACTTTTGTGCCACCACACGTGGTTAGTAAGTCCCTGGAAGCCTTCTGCATTTCCAGCACGTCGGTGAGATTTTTTAATCTATTTTTGCTAACCTTGTAGGGGGAAGGTGCCGTCTATAAAACATCTTGTACAGATTTTCTTTATAGGAGGTGGCTGGCGCTAACCTCCTGTTTCTATCCCATAGGTAAAGGTAAAGGTTCCCCCGCACATGCGTGCTAGTTGTTTCCGACTCTAGGGGCCGGTGCTCATCTCCGTTTCAAAGCCGAAGAGCCAGCGCTTGTCCGAGGTCGTCTCCGTGGTCACGTGGCCAGCATGACTAGACGCCAAAGGCGCACGGAACGCTGTTACCTTCCCACCGGAGTGGTCCCTATTTTTCTACTTGCATTTTTACGTGCTTTCGAACTGCTAGGTTGGCAGAAGCTGGGACGAGTAACAGGCGCTCACTCTGTTACGCGGCACTCGGGATTCGACCCGCCAAACTGCCGACCTTCCGATCAACAAGCTCAGCGTCCTAACCCACTGAGCCACCACGTCCCTTTTCTATCCCATAGTTATCACAAATAAAGATATCTTAGGTGAGAATGGAGACCTGAAAACAAGGAAAAGACTCATAGTTATCAACTCTTGTCAGGCACGCCGCTTGAAACCTGCATGTTTCCTTTGCAGAAAACCCCAGAGAAGCCCATTAAATCACAAAACAACAACGGTTCCTTTTATTCTCCCAACGTGTTTCAAGTAAAATCTCTTCCTCCAGGGAAATTGAGAGTTTGCAAAAGTTCATAAAGTTTTCTTGTTCTCTTCTCCTCTTCTCCTCTTCTCCTCTTTTTCTCTCCTTCTCCTTTTCTCCTTTTCTCCTTTTCTTTTACTCTTTTTCTCCTTTTCTCTTTCTCTCCTCTTCTCTTTTCCTCTTCTTCTTTTCTCCTTTTCGTTTACTCGTTTACTCTTTTTCTCCTTTTCTCTTTTTTCCCCTCCTCTCTTTTACTCTTTTTCTCCTTTCCTCTTCTCTTTTTCTCTTTCTCCTCTTCCCTTTTACTCTTTTACTCGTGCTCTTTTTCTCCTTTTCTCTTCTTCTCTTCTACTCTTTTCTCCCCCTTTTCTCTTTTTCTCTAATGGTGAGGACAATTAACCAGTGGAAGATTGCCCTCAGAAATCGTGGACGCTGGAGGTTTTTAAGAAGAGTCTGGACAGTCACTTGTCTGAGATGGAATAGGTTCTCCTGCTTGAGTGGGGGGGCTGGACTAGAAGACCTCTGAGGTCCCTTTCAGCTCTATTCTATTCTATTCTATTCTATTCTATTCTATTCTATTCTATTCTATTCTATTCTATTCTATTCTATTCTATTCTATTCTATTCTATTCTATTCTACTCTACTCTATTCTATTCTATTCTATTCTATTCTATTCTATTCTATTCTATTCTATTCTATTCTATTCTATTCTATTTCTCCTTTTCTCTTCCTCTGTGTATAAGTTTTACTTTGTTCACTTATTATATCTCTTGAGTTCCTGGCAGTTTCTTCAAAATAAAAGAAAAGAAAAAAGACCAGATGTCATTACAGCAACCAGAAGAACAGAGAGACTAGGGCAACAAGAGAAAATCAAAATAAAAACTGAAGCGAAGAAGTATATATGAAGTATATATATGCTGTCCTGCATGTTTCTCCAATTAGACTAATGAAAACACCCGTAAAGATTTCTCTTCTCTAACTGAAAGGTCTAAATCTAACAAAACCAAATCTCGCTAGGCTTATAATAAGCTCTCTCTCTAAGCACTCTGGGGCTGCGGACTGATTCCTATAAAAAGCAGATTCCTATAAAAAGCAGTCTCTAGTAAGTAGCTGGTTTTTTTTTTCAACAGGCATGCCTAAATGGCTTTGAATGTCACCGTATTCTGGGTAAATTGGTCCTTCTGCAGGGCCATCAAACCCTTTATGTTTTATGGGCTGTTTTCTTGATCGACTGCAGAACAGCTAAATATTCATTATTCTTTTACAAGATCTGTTTGCCAGGAAGGGGGGGGGAAGGAGGACCACCGTGCTGGTGGTATGCTTTAATGAGTCTGGTTAACTTTTTATTACCCAAAAGCTCAATTGTGCCCAGGTGCAGTTCTGAATTCTGTCTATTTTCACTCTTTGAACTGAAAATCCAGAGCAAGAGCAATATTAATGGATTTCGGGATATACCCTCAGGAGCCGAGATCAGCCAATGTCACCGTTAAGGCAGCTGAAAGAGGCGGAGAAGCAACTCTCTTTTAGCAATCACACTGATGGGAGCTGATATCCCGAATTCAGGGTAAATCAAGTTACCTTGGCTAACCGTTGCTTGAACTGGAGCCAAACCAGAATAAAATATTACTTACTTGGATGCTCCCAACATTTGTATGCCTTTTTTTCAGAGCTGCTTCTAGAAGCATAGTTGAAAATGAACATAGAGGTTTCCCCTCTTGTTTCCGAGTCTAGGGGGCAGTGGACATACAATCACTGACTTAAAAAAGAAGGAAGGAAGGAAGGAAGGAAGGAAGGAAGGAAGGAAGGAAGGAAGGAAGGAAGGAAGGAAGGAAGGAAGGAAGGGGATAAAGGGGAGGGGGGGCAAAAGGAGGGAGGGAGGAAGAAAGAAAGAAAGAAAGAAAGAAAGAAAGAAAGAAAGAAAGAAAGAAAGAAAGAAAGAAAGAGAAAAAAAGAAAGAAAAAAAGGAAGGAAGGAAGGAAGGAAGAAAGAAAGAAAGAAAGAAAGAAAGAAAGAAAGAAAGAAAGAAAGAAAGAAAGAAAGAAAGAAAGAAAGAAAGAAAGAAAGAAAGGGATAAAAGAAGAAGGAAGGGAGGAGATAAAAAGAGAAGGAAAGAAAGAGATAAGGAAGGAAGGGGGAAAAGGAGGGAGGGATGGAGGAAGAAAGAAAGGGATAAAAAGAGAAGGAAGGAAGGAGATAAAAGGAGAAGGAAAGAAAGAAATAAGGAAGGAAGGAATGGAGGATTGAAAGGAGGGAGGGAGGAAGGGATAAAAGGAGAAAAAAGGGGAGGGAGGGAGGGAAGGAAGGAAGGAAGGAGGGAGGGAAGGAAGAAGGAGGCGTAGCGTTCTCCAGGCAGGATAAGTGTGCTCAGTAGCTATTGTGGAAAATGAAAATATTGCCTAATGTTCTTCTATGCCAGGTTTAGGCCCAGGTGAACTCAATCAGGCCTCATGGAAAAAATTATTGAACCAAAGTCTGTGCTATGCTTAGTTTTGCAAGTTTGCAACTGTACTTTACTGAATATGATTTTGCTAAGCTTGCTTGTTTCAAATACATTTAGAACATAAGGACTGGAAGAGTAATAAATAGGGCACTGAAAGCGGCTGATGGATACGGGTTCCAATGTACACGAGTATGTGGAAAGTTGCGTTCAGCAGAAAGTCATCAGAAAGTGTAAGATTGCTGATTATTTGTTTACAGTCTTAGGGTGAGGAAAGGTATAAAAAGTTGGGACTGGACCTGATTGATTTGCCATTGGCCTATAGCTGTCCTTAATGGACCTGGACCTCATCGCAATGGGTTATTAATGTAAGTGATGTTGTGTTATTATGTTTGCTGCGTTCCAAATTATTAGCAAAATAAACCTCTGGATCTTAAAGTAAGAATTATTGTTTTGTATTGCTGTCTCTCGTCTTTTTCACTGGGTTTTTTTTCACGACACTATCCTATTAATTCCCAGCAAATTCATTATCATCAGCGTTATTACAGTGAATTTCAAATGTCTTTCTAATGATCAGCCACTTTAAATAAAAGGTGCCCCCGTTTTCTGTTGTGGTATGGTAATGACATAAATTTAATTCCAAATAAATAAATAAAAAATAAACCCTGAAACTAAATTCAAATGAGATTTTAAAAAAATGACTAGCAAGGACATTTAAAAGTAATCCTTTTACTGTTAACAAAAGCCCTTTGGATCTTTCTCAAGGGCATTTTTAAAGTGCAATTAATAAAATAAGTAATTATGTTTTTAATCTATGTTTAATTAATTTTCTTTCTCTTTTTTTTGCTATTTCGTTCCCCCCAACCTCTTTCCTTCAGGTTTTATAACCCAGCTAAAAGAAATTGCTTTAGGTGGGGAACAGACTTAAAAATTTTAGACGACTACGTTTTTCTCTTTAAACAAATAAGAACATTTAATGATTTTTAAACTTTAAAGGGGAGAGAAATGCCTGCTGTCTCTTGCACTCACAAGAGGCCACTGGTTTAAGAACTAGAATTTCAGAAATTCCCAATTGTGGTTTGAAACCGATTCTCTGGTAACTAACAAAAGAAAACATAAGCAACCCAGAAGACCCCAATTTCTAAAAGAATAGCAAGAGTCAGTTCAAGTGGGAAATGCATACATTTTCAGTCCTTTGCATGTTATAGTTCCTCCCTCCCAAAAGAGGCAGTTATCATTTATTTCAATCATGGATCAGAGTTTTTAAAAAAGGGATGAAATGTTGGTGCATTTAAAGGCACAAAGCAAGCGGTTCCTAAGGTATAATAATATTGCAGAACCACAGGCACAATCGCAGCGTTTAAAAAAAAAATCTGGCAAACTTCTTGGTGAGCACGGAATTCTAGTCTGAGAAGAGGATTGGGATGTACCAATGTCCGAATAAAACAGGGGGTGGGGCTGACTCAATTTCGGGGACATTGCTACTTTCCCCCCCAAAAAAAAATGAAAGTAGGGAATTGGTTCAACTTGAAGACAAAACCTTTCTATGCAATGCAAACACAGCCTTGTGCCCGTCATTTCCAGGGATGAACAGTTTCCTGCCTATAACCCTGCAAAAGCTGCCTTGGGTTATAGATGCATTTTGGGGAGACAAAATACTTGGCCTTTCAGGGTGTCTGTGGTGATGCTCAGTCCTCCAGGTCCTGGTTGTCCCAAGAGGTGCTTTTTTCAGGAGGCAACTGGACTTCCTTGTTTTGCTTTGAGGACATTTCGCTTCTCAGCCAAGAAGCTTCTTCAGCTCTGATTGGATAGTGGGGAGTGGAAGGATTTATTTTCCTTGCAGACAGATGTCGAGACTCTAGAAAGAGGGCAGAGAAGAGCAACAAAGATGATCAGGGTACTGGAGGCTAAAACATATGAAGAACGGTTGCTGGAATTGGGTATGTGTAGTTTAATGAAGAGAAGGGTGAGGGGTGACATGATAGCAGTGCTCCAATATCTCAGGGGCTGCCACCAAGAAGAGGGAGCCAAGCTATCCTCCAAAGCTCCTGGAGGCAGGACAAGAAGCAACGGATGGAAACTCACCAAGGAGAGAAGCAACCTAGAACTAAGGAGAAACTTCCTGACAGTTAGAACAATTAACCAGTGGAACCACCTGCCTCCAGAAGCTGTGGGTGCTCCAACACTGGAGGTTTTTAAGAAGAGACTGGACAGCCATTTTCCTGAAATGGTATAAGGTTTCCTGCCTGAGCAGGGGGTTGGACTAGATGACCTCCAAGGTCCCTTCCAACTTATTATTATTATTAATAAATGATGCACAATATGCCAGAGAAGGGTGAGGGGGGACATGATAGCAGTCTTCCAATATCTCAGGGGCTGCCACCAAGAAGAGGGAGCCAAGCTATTCTCCAGAGCACCTGAAAGCAGGACAAGAAGCAACGGATGGAAACTAATCAAGGAGAGAAGCAATCAACTGTAGAATTGAGGAGAAATTTCCTAACGGTGAGAACAGTCAACCAGTGAAATGCCTTGCCTTCAGAAGTTGGGGGTGCTCCAACACTGGAAGTTTTTAAGAAGAGACTGGACAGCCATTTTTCTGAAATGGTATAGGGCTTCCTGCCTTAGCAGGGGGTTGGACTAGATGACCTCCAAGGTCCCTTCCAACATTATTATTATTATTATTATTATTACAGCTGGTCATTTGCATTCTTTTCAGAGAGTCATTGAGGACTCTCTAGAGAGTTGCATTCTTTTGAGATGCAGACAACACAGACGCATCCCCAACAGCCTGCGCCCGTCTTCAACAGTGAAGAGACGCATCCTGCAGCCAAGAAGGCTCCACACCCATTTGCACCACTCAGGTGACCCTGAGGACACAGGTAAACCTCCAAGTGGCCTCAACAACTCTCCAAAAGAAGGCAAATGACCAGCTGTCCGCAAGGAGTATAAATCCTTCCCTTCCCCACCATCCAGCCAGAGCTGAAGAAGCTTCTTGGATGAGAAGTGAAATGTCTTCAAAGAAAAACTAAGAAAGTCCAGTTGCCTCCTGCAAAAGCACCTTTGGGGCAACCAGGACCTGGATAGACGGAGAATCTCCATAGACACTCACTGCCTGTTTCTCTTGCAAACATCTTGAAGGCACCAATTCGAATATTTCTTTACCAGTTTTCTGCTAGCGTTCTCCTCCAGCTGTTCCCAAATTCCCCTGCTATGGCATTGAACATTGAGGGAATCGCTCCCAGCAATTATTCCTCTGCCATGTTAGCCCACAGCTGTAAACAGAATAACTCAGCCAAATACTTAGCCATTCAGGGCTGACCGTTGCTGTTTACTCCCACCCCCTGTGAACCTCTATTGCTCCGTGGTTCAGCCGACAGCCCTAGAAGAAAAAGCATTCTTGAGTAAGCTTTATTTTGCTTTTAACCACCATGCACCACCTACTTTTCTTTTTTTTTTTCCTCTGGACTTGGGGACCGAGCCAGGAATCAGAATAGTGTAGTGCAAACAGCGTAACACCCACCATCAGCCTGAGATGACCTCATTTTTTTTTATCAGTTTCTGAGGCAGGGAGGAAGGAAAATATAACTGGTGACCGCAGGGAAGAACAGTTTCTTGATTTTTTGCAGCATTTTGCTGCTGGTTTTGTGTGCCGAGCAAGACAACATGGAGCCTCAGAGACTCCGTGTTACAATCCTAGTGTGTGGTAAGGCTCACTAGCCATGTTCAGAGAGAAGAATGGAGGATCACGTATCAGCAGAGATGGTGGAGGTCTGCCGTAGGACCAAGTTAAACTTAAAAATAACGTGAAGTCTGAGATGAAATGTAGGCCGTGGGCTTTGGAGCGTCTATAAACTATTGAGCATGCTGAGGATACTCAAGTGGGAGGTTGACACCATGGCTTTCATTTACTTAGGGAAGTCTAGCTTCTCAGACAATGGCAAAGGCAGAGGGGTGCTGCAGCCACCAAAAAAGCCAACACGGTCCTAGGCTGCATTAACAGAGGGATAGAATCAAAAATCGCGTGAAGGGTTAACACCACTTTGCAATGCCTTGGTAAGGCCACACCTGGAATACGGCATCCAGTTTTGGTCAAAACGATGTAAAAAAGATGTTGAGACTCTGGAAAGAGTGCGGAGAAGAGCAACAAAGATGATTGGGGTGGGGGTGGGGGGGTGGAGGCTAAAACATACGAAGAACGGTTTCAGGAATTGGGCATGTCTAGTTTAACGAAAAGAAAGACTACAGGGTGACATGGTAGCAGTCTTCCAATATTTGAGGGGTTGTCTGTATAAGAGGGTGAGAGACAGGTATCTTGGTCTATATACCAAACGAATGACCCATTGGGATCCCCATATCAAAATAACTTACCTTATGTCCGGCCAGAACTTGAAAATAACATTCAACGTAGCACAGTATTTAAACAAAATGATCCGGTTAAGATCTGCATATGTGGGACTGATTGGGGTAGATTGTAAGGGCGACTCCGAAATATAATGTTATCATATTTTATCTATATCTTAAATTTGTATTTTATTACTATTTCAACTTAAATTGTATTTTAATTTCATTTTAAATTGTATTTTATCAAATTCCATTTTGGATTGCTTTTATCAAGTTTCGGTGACGGTTTGTTGCTGGAACTTTGTACTTTGATATGGCCCAAGGGCTAATCAATAAAGTTGTTGTTGTTGTAATATTTGAGGGCCTGCCACAAAGAAGAAATGCTAGTAAAGTCATGCTTAAAATCCTACAAGCTAGACTTCAGCAGTATGTGGATCGAGATCTACCAGAAGTGCAGGCAGGATTTCGAAGAGGCAGAGGAACTAGAGATCAAATTGCCAACATACGCTGGATCATGGAGAAAGCTAGGGAGTTCCAGAAAAACATCTACTTCTGCTTCATTGACTATGCTA
Organism: Vipera berus; assembly: GCF_964194415.1. NCBI lineage: Eukaryota > Metazoa > Chordata > Lepidosauria > Squamata > Viperidae > Vipera > Vipera berus. Next base: position 102,840,188 of record NC_138207.1, on the reverse strand, counting down.
AAGCCTTTGATTGTGTGGATCATAACAAACTGTGGCAAGTTCTTAAAGAGATGGGAGTACCAGACCATCTTATTTGTCTCTTGAGAAACCTATATGCGGGTCAAGAAGCAACAGTGAGAACTGGACACGGAACCACTGATTGGTTCAAAATTGGGAAAGGAGTCTGGCAAGGCTGTATACTGTCGCCCTGCCTATTTAACTTATATGCAGAGCACATCATGAGAAAGGCAGGGCTAGATGAATCAAAAGTTGGAATTAAGATTGCCGGAAGAAATATCAACAACCTAAGATATGCAGATGATACCACTCTAATGGCAGAAAGTGAAGAAGAACTAAAGAGCCTCTTGTTGCGGGTGAAGAAGGAGAGTGCAAAACTTGGGTTGAAACTTAACATTAAGAAAACCAAGATCATGGCATCCAGCCCTCTCAATTCCTGGCAAATAGATGGGGAAGAAATGGAGGTAGTGACAGATTTTATTTTCCTGGGCTCCAAGATCACTGCAGATGGGGACTGTAGCCAAGAAATTAAAAGACGCTTGCTCCTGGGGAGGAAAGCCATGGCAAATCTAGACAGCACACTAAAAAGCAGAGATATCACCCTGTCAACAAAAGTGCGTATAGTCAAGGCTATGGTCTTCCCAGTTGCAATGTATGGCAGTGAAAGTTGGACCATAAGAAAGGCTGAGCGCCAAAGAATTGAGGCCTTTGAACTCTGGTGCTGGAGAAGACTCCTGCGAGTCCCTTGGACTGCAAGGCGATCAAACCGGTCAGTCCTAGAGGAGATCAATCCTGACTGCTCTTTAGAAGGCCAGATCCTGAAGCTAAAACTCAAATACTTTGGCCACCTAATGAGAAGGAAGGACTCACTGGAGAAGAGCCTAATGCTGGGAAAGATCAAGGGCAATAGAAGAAGGGGACGACAGAGAATGAGGTGGCTGGATGGAGTCACTGAAGCAGTAGGCGTGAGCTTAAATGGACTCCAGAAGATGGTAGAGGACAGGAAGGCCTGGAGGAATGTTGTCCATAGGGTCGCAATGGGTCGGACACGACTTCGCAGCTAACAACAACAACAACACAAAGAAGAAAGGGGTCAAATTATTTTCCAAAGCACCAAAAGGCACAACAAGAAACCATGGGTAGAAACTAAGCAAGGAGAGAAGCAACCTAGAATGTAAAGAGGAATTTCCTGACAGTGAGAACAATTATCCAGTGGAACAGAAGTTGCCTCCAGAAGTTATGGTTGCTTCATCACTGGAGGCTTTTAAGAAGAGACTGGACAGCCAGTTGTCTGGGATGGTATAAGGGTCTCCTGCTTGAGCATTGGTTGGACTAAAAGGTCCCTTCCAACTCTGTTACTCTGTTACTTTGTTAAGTTTGAGTGAATACATTTCCTCCACCTCTGCATAAGGCCATACACCTAATTTGTTCTTCTGACTGCCAGCAAAATAGCAGTGTATCTAACTTGGCCTAAGGTAATGAAACCATAAACCACAAGCAAGCTAAAATGTGACTAGGACATATTTCAGCACAGCAGAAGCCTTGAACTTAAACTGAACCTTGGCCACGGGAAGGACATTGAAAACGATGCTGCATCTTTCCATGTGTTGGCCGACAAGAGTTCACAATCAGTGTGAAAATACAGTCTTGACATCAGCTTCTGTCCCGTCTCAAATTTCCATAAAAGGTACTTAAATGATCAGAGGGCAACAGCTGAATTCTTAATTGCGTTAGGTTTCTTCTCCTTTTCTTTTTTCATAAGCTGGAGTAGTAACTGAATTCATCTACTGTTGAAAAATAAATCAGTTGCAAAGCACCCTTGTGCAATCACAGGCTTTTGTTGTTGTTTTTTTGGTACCATTGCATTAATCCACTTCTTTGCAACAAAAGAATTCTCAACACTTATGCTATCAATCTTCAATTGCCTAACCATGGAGAGATTTCACAATGACACTCTAGTATAGTATAGTATTGTCTCTTATTCTATTTTACTCTACTTTACGCTACACTATATTCTACTCTAGTCTAGTCTATTCTGCATTCCTATTGTGCATTTCCTATTCTATTCTATTCTATTCTATTCTATTCTATTCTATTCTATTCTATTCTATTCTATTCTATTCTATTCTATTCTATTCTATATTCTGTATAATGTTTGATTCAGACTCATTGTATAACATTGTAAACGTTTGGGCTAGCAGTGCCATGATTTGCATGCTCCATATAGAGTTAATATATCCTTGGAAAATTAACTGTATTACAAAGTTTTGGTGATTCCTTCCTCCTTCTTTCTTTCTCTCTCTCTCTTTTCCTTCCTTCCTTCCTTCCTTCCTTCCTTCCTTCCTTCCTCCTTCTTTCTTTCTCTCTCTCTCTTTTCCTTCCTTCCTTCCTTCCTTCCTTCCTTCCTTCCTTCCTCCTCCTTCTTTCTTTCTCTCTCTCTCTTTTCCTTCCTTCCTTCCTTCCTTCCTCCTTCTTTCTTTCTCTCTCTTTTCCTTCCTTCCTTCCTTCCTTCCTCCTCCTTCATTCTGTCTCTCTCTCTTTTTTTCCTTCCTTCCTTCCTTCTTTCCTTCCTTCCTTCCTTCCTTCCTTCCTTCCTTCCTTCCTTCCAAGTAGTTCTCCAGCACCAGCACCATCTGTAATTCATATAAAACTGTTCATCTCATCTGATGAGATAAAGTTCTCCTAAATGGATGATGATGGTCTCCATCTAAAAACATTTATCTTTTCCCAAATAATTTTTCGTACATTAGATGGCTAACTACTATCCCTCCATTATTATTATTTTTGTACCATACTTCCTGACCCAAAACTGGGAAGGAAATAAGATGGTTCAAAGAGTTTGAATAACACCAACAAGTCAAATGATCTGGGACACCCAATTTTGGATCTTTAACTAGGTATTTATTTCAGCCTTGGCTGCAGAAATAAAAAATGGCTACTGGATGCCAGCCGAGTTGCTCTCTATATCTTAGCAGACACTTAGAAGCTGTCCAATTTTTTGCAACCAAGATAATTAACCCTAGTCTAGAGGTTTTGTCTTCAAGAAATCTACACAAGTCATGACCGCCGTATTGGTTGTTACTTGGAGGGTACATTAAAGTGCAATCCATCAGTTGGTGCTGAAGAAACATCTGCCACCATAAAATTGGCTGCCTTGATTGGCTGAACTTTGATGTACTAGTTGTGTCTTTACAGAACTAATTCAGAACAAGTTAAGGAAAAGAATTGGTGGCTTTTCCAAGCATCATTTCCCCTCCTATTGAACATCACCGACCCTTGGGAAAAATCTACCACTTGTTTTTTTTATATATATGAGCAGGAACAAGGTTAGGAAAGGTCTGACAGTAAGCTAGGTTGGTGAGTTTAGCCATCTCTTCAAGCTGGCTTGGTTTCTGTACAAGTGTTTTGCCTGGCTGTGTGAAAAAAGCCTTCAGTAAAGCTTGCACCAGTTGTCCATTGCACAGGCCGGATGTCCAGATGTCTCCTGCAGCACAGTCAAAAGAGCCATGGAGGACAGGTCCTAGGGAAGGAGCCATGCTTGCAGCAGCCTGGAAAAGTCAATGGGAATTGGGTCAGATCCTGGTCCCTGACTGCATCATCATCAGGAGCACAACTGATACATACATCATATCCACAGCAAAAAAAAGTGTTTAGAAACCATTTCATATGGAAATGCTAAATAAAAAAATGGGTTGGAGATGAGAGGATAAAATTGGAATGGAATGGAATGGAATAGAATATGGAACGGAATAGAAAATAGAATAGAATAGAATAGAATAGAATAGAATAGAATAGAATAGAATAGAATAGAATAGAATAGAATAGAACAGAACAGAACAGAACAGAACAGAACAGAATAGAATAGAATAGAATAGAAATATGGAATAACAATAGAATAGAATAGAATAGAATAGAATAGAATAGAATAGAATAGAATAGAATAGAATAGAATAGAATAGAATAGAATAGAATAGAATAGAATAGAATAGAATAGAATGGAATGGAATGGAATGGAATGGAATGGAATGGAATGGAATGGAATGGAATGGAATAGAATGGAATAGAATAGAATAGAATAGAATAGAATAGAATAGAATAGAATAGAATAGAATAGAATAGAATAGAAATATGGAATAACAATAGAATAGAATAGAATAGAATAGAATAGAATAGAATAGAATAGAATAGAATAGAATAGAATAGAATAGAATAGAATAGAATAGAATAGAATAGAATAGAAATATGGAATAACAAGAATAGAATAGAATAGAATAGAATAGAATAGAATAGAATAGAATAGAATAGAATAGAATGGAATGGAATGGAATGGAATGGAATGGAATGGAATGGAATGGAATGGAATGGAATAGAATAGAATAGAATAGAATAGAATAGAATAGAATAGAATAGAATAGAATAGAATAGAATAGAATAGAATAGAATAGAATAGAATAGAATAGAAATATGGAATAACAATAGAATAGAATAGAATAGAATAGAATAGAATAGAATAGAATAGAATAGAATAGAATAGAATAGAATAGAATAGAATAGAATAGAATAGAATAGAATAGAATAGAATAGAATAGAATCCCTTTATAGGATGTAGTCCACTGAAAATAATTTATCCTTCAGATCTCTCTGCATTTTGGCTGTTCCAGGCCAAAATATATGAAGCAGATTCTTTTTTTTTTTTTTGGTAAAGTAGAAGAACCATTTTTTAAAAAACCCATAGCCGAGGAAATTAAAAGCATCCCGCAAATTATTTTGATCCCCATTATCATTTAAAAGTCCCGCTGAGGCCATCTGACACTTTGATCTCCCCTTCCCCTTGCAAACCACAGAATAACCACATTCTCCCAAATTAAAGACACGTTTCTTTTTATTATTATTATCATTATTTCTAGCTAGCAAAGTGGAAAATTCGTTTGGATCCGCCAAGCCCTTTGGCTTCGTGCTCTGCTGAAGATGATTCTTTTCTTTTCCATGGTGATCTGACCAAATTTGCCAGTGAAATGACTTTTCTTTCTGCAAAAGAAACTTCTTTGTGTTTGCAGAGTCTTTTTTTTTATATCAAAAGTTGAGCAGGAAGCAAACAGTACAGTACAGTTTTCTGATCCCTTTTAACAAGGTAGGAAAGAAGTTATCTGACATTCCAAGGCTATTTTTTTTAATCCCATTTATATCCTGCCCTTCTCCGAAGACTCAGGGCGCCTTACAATCTAAAAAGCACAAATCAATGTGCTTAGCAGTAGCCTTCATTCTATGTATATGCCTGCTTATTAGGGCTTTCGGGGGCACCCAGCAGCATTATTACAAAGTCAGCTTAATTGCCCCCAACAATCTGGGTCCTCATTTTACCTACCTGGGAAGGATGGAAGGCTGAGTCAACCTTGAGCCTGGTGGGACTCGAACCTGCACTAATTGCAGGCAGCTGGTGTTACTTAAGGAGGCATTAGCCCACTGCTCCACCAAGGCTCTTTTGATCATGATATGGACAAAATGAAACACCCCAAGAACTATTTGTAAGATCCTTCATGGGTATACATCTGGGACAATTCTTTGTTTCTTAGAATTAATTTTGGGAGCACTCTTGGGATTAAAACCTATTGCTCTTAAAAGATTTTGAGTTAAAAATACATTTATAGTTGGAGACAATGACTAAAAAACAAATAGACTTTAAACCAGAATTATTTTTGTTAGGAATAATAGGAGTCAGTTATGAGAAAGATTGCAGCTATCTAATACTACATAGTACATTAACAGCAGCAAGAATTGGGAAATTTTCATTGGAAAATTGAAAACTTACCAACTGAAGAAGTTCTAATTAAGAAAATTCTGGAGTGTGCAGAAATGGATACACTGACTTTAAAGATGAAAGAGAAGGAAGACTCCGTGTACTTTAGAACATGGGATAACTTCTATCAATGGCTAGAAAAACAAGTCAGAGAGAAAGGAACGTGATATGTAATTTTGATTATATATATTAGTAAGAAAGGCTATTGAGTGAGTAGTTAACATATTGTTTATGATAATTAATTATATCTATTCAGTGCTTTTTTTGTAAAAGAAAAAGGTGCCGGAACTCACACATGTCATACAACCCACCTTGCCTACCCTACAAGGTTCCATCCCAAAAAAGGTGCCAGAACTCCGTTCTGAGCGTTCTATGAGAAAAAAAGCCCTGGATAGATAGATAGATAGATAGATAGATGATAGATAGATAGATAGATAGATAGATAGATAGATAGATAGATAGATAGATAGATAGATAGATGATAGATAGAGTGCTTTTTTGTAAAAGAAAAAGGTGCCGGAACTCACACGTGTCATACAACCCGCCTTGCCTACCCTACAAGGTTCCATCCCAAAAAGGTGCCGGAACTCCGTTCTGAGCGTTCTATGAGAAAAAAAGCCCTGTATCTATTATTGTTAGATAAATACATGTACCCAGACACTATTGGAATCCATCTCTCAGAATTTGCAGTCATCCGTTTGAGGTTTGTAAGACTTATTGTCCGACATTTATAGAAGACAACATATTAGGAAAGTTGATGAACGAAAACAATCAGTCACGACACTAGGAACCTCTGACACAGGTACAAAGACCAAGGCCCTAACCTTTCTAGCCCTGCTGATGTTGTGTAGTCAGGTAATGAAACCACCATGCTCAGAGAGCATCCAAGGTGTGCAAAGAATTGGGACCATGCATTACGTTCCAGTTAAGAATATTTATTGCTGATGCCTATACATAAGAATCTAGTCAAGTAAGGATCAGATGATGATGATGATGATGATGATAATAATAAGAATAATAATAAGAGTTGGAAGGGACCTTAGAGGTCATCTAGTCCAACCCCCTGCTCAGTGGGGAAACCCTATACCATTTCAGACAAATGGCTGTCCAGTCTCTTCTTAAAAAGTTCCAGTGTTGGAGCACTCACAACTTCTGGAGGCAGGTTGTTCCACTGGTTAGTTGTTCTCACTGTCAGGAAGTTTCTCCTTAGTTCCAGGTTGCTTCTCTCCTTGGTTAGTTTCCATCCGTTGCTTCTTGTCCTGCCTTCTGGTGCTTTGAAGAATAGGTTGACCTCCTTCCTCTTTGCGGCAGCCCCTGAGGCTCCTCGGTGAGGATCCTTGGTTGGTGAGGATGGACGAAAAGATCATTGGCAGTTCCCTCCCTCCCTTCCATCCAGGACAGGGCACAGAGGCGTTGCTTGAGCAGGGTCCGCAAGATTGTCTGGGAGGCTACACACCCTCTTCACGACCTGTTTTCCTTGTTCCCTTCTGGGAGGAGGGAGCTCCGTGGTACCCAAAGCAGAACGTCCAGATTCAGTCACAGGTTTGTCCCATACAATATCAACCTTCTGAACTCTCAAGCTTCCTCTTTCCGCTATGTGTTCAAGATGGACAGTGATAAATATTTATATGTATTTATATGTAAGGGGTCAGGTATATACGTATGCATGTATGTGGAATGTTTATATGTGTGCTATGTATGTGTACACTTTTGAGAGCAGGCAACAGAATTTCATTTTTAATGCGTGCCAGTGTGTCCACAGTTTAAAAAAAAGACAATAAAGATTATCTTATCAAGGCTAAATTAGCACTAGATAAGAGTCAATAGAATTACGATTGGTGTGGTGGTCTAAAGAATGAGCTCTCACCTTACAATCAGGAGGCTGTGAGTTTAACCCTAGAGCAGACATGTCAAACACAAGGCCCGGGGGCCATATCCGGCCCGCAAAGTGGTTTCATGTGGCCCGCGAAGCCATCCTGGAAACAGGGAGGGAACGGCCCCTTCTGCCTTGGCCCTGGCCCAGAGACCCTCCTCCTGCCAGAGACCCTCAGATCTGTCCCACTCCTGCCCAGGCCCCCATAGGCACCCTTGATGCCAACGATGTAGAGCTGGCCACGCCCACCCAGTAGGCCATACGCACTCTAGCCACGCCCACCCAGTAGGCCACGCCCACCCTGGCCATACCCACCCGGCCCCCTGAGGGCAACCGCAATGCTGATGCGGCCTTCAATGAAATTGAGTTTGACACCCCTGCCCTAGAGAGTGGCAGATGTTTTTCTCTCTCCGGGCACAATGAGTAATTGCTGTGAACACCTCATAGGCATCAGGAAGGGCATCCGGCCACTAAACTCTCAACCTCCGTTCAAGTCAACCCCAACTCCATCTCAATGCAAGGGATTACACGGTCATTAAAATAGGGGGGGGGAAGAGTCAACAGAATTTAAGAAGGGTAGACTTGGAATATTTGTGACACATAACTATTCTAGGCTGAGTCCTTTTTCACTCTGACCTCAGGCTTTACCCCTTTCTTCTCCTACAGCCCCCACGGTTACTTTTTATTCCCTGAATACGAAACCTGAAGCTTGTGATGGAAAAAGAAATGCACATTTTTGAAGTCTGCATTATAAAGTTGATATAATCAGCAGATCGTATCCTCTTGGGTTGTCCTCGGCTCTTTAGAATTTTAAGGGTCAATATATTAGACTTTGCCTGCTAAGCAACAGACAACCAGTGCAGAACCTTCAAGATAGGTATGATGGATTGCGGTCTTGCCACCTGCTTCAGAATAGAGTTCTATTCTCATTTTCCATCTTATTCTTTAACTCTTTACTTGGAGGCTTAAGCGATATGGTAATGAAACAACCGAACTGCAAAAAAAGAAAGAAAAGAGCAATCAGTGACGCCTGTCCGTCTAACAAAAGAAGGACTAGGGGTGATGTGATAGCTGCGTTCCAATTTTTGACGGTCTGCCACAAAGAAGAGGGGATCAACCTATTCTCCAAAGCACCTGAAGGCGGGACAAAGAAGCAGTGGGTGGAAGCTCATTAAAGAGAGATCCAATTTAGAACTAAGAGATATATATTATATATCTCACATGTATTAATAAGTTTGCAGTGTATGCCTCCCAGCATACACAAAGGACAGCACAGCAGGAGGCTGATGGTGCAGATCAGCAGGGGGGTTGGACAGCTCTGGGAGATAACCGCTCATGCGGGATAAGCCTAATGACTTAAGCTGTTGACAGCCCCAGGCATGGTCAGCCTGGTGGGAAGCCAGGATTTAAACCCATTGGTCACCTGCACCGGCGGGAAGCCCAGGTTTGAACTGATTGGATGCCATCCACCTGGGCAGGTACAAATAGACGCCAGGTTCCCCTGTTTCCCCAGTTCGTTCTGTTCTGAATAAACTCATCATTACCCAGCTCTGTGTCCGCCTCTCTGTGAAGCACGTGACTTTACAAAGTTAATCAAAAAATTTGAAACAAAGATTTTTCCAGATCTGGCTTAATCAGACTGCTCAACAGCATCTCTTGGTGGAAATGGGTTGTCCACTAGGTTTTCTATTTCACGCAGGAGAAACTTTAGCTGCTAAACTGTAAGATCTCCACCAGAACTCCGGCAGGTGTTTATCTCAAGCATGGAACTGCTGGCCACCTGTGACCACGTAGCACCAGTCATTTAAATCCTGCATGGTTCCTGGGAGGGAATGAAGCGTGGCACAGAGATTCTAATGGGTCCCTGGTGGAGCGTTATTTTTAGTTGTTGTTCAGAGTTGCTTGAGCTTCCAAGGGTTGCCTGGCAAAATCAAGTCCCAAAGCAGAAGTATGGAAGATAAGTGAGGGCCGCTGAGCGGTGGAATCTGATTGTGTCTCCTGGGGAAGGGCTGGTTCAGCTGCCTCTTATTTCCAACTTTAGACAACACACCGGCTATCAAGAGAGGGGAGAAAGAGGGAAGGTGGGTGATGGTTGAGGATTCCACAAGGCTGCGTGTCCAGAAGGCAAAGGAATTAACAATCAGCATCACACCATCCCAGACAAGGTAGATGCTGCTTCTAATTGCAGTTTTCGAGAAAAGAGGATATGTTTCTTCTTCCGCGCAATTCCTCTTTTGCCTAATTTGTTCTGAAATTTTCATTTTGCAACGTTGCTTTCGGATTTGCAGATATATTTTTTTTTAAAGGCACTGAGGTAACTACTCTATGAACTAAAAATCAGAGTTAACTCTGAACTTGAATTCGGTGTGGAAAAAAAATCAGGCCTTGTAAAATCCTGCCCTGTTTGTAGATGATAATTGTAGATGGATGGATGGATGGATGGATGGATGGATGGATGGATGGGAAGAAGAAAAGAAGGAGAAAGGGAAGGGAGGAGAAAAGGGAAGGAGGGAGGGAGGGAGGGAGGAAGGGAGGGAGGGAGGAAGGAAGGAAGGAAGGAAGGAAGGAAAAGAGAAGAAAGAAGGGAAGATGAAATATGAAAAGAAGGGAGGGAGAGGGGGAAGAAGGGAGAAAAGGAGGAGAAAAGGGAAGAGAAAGAGAAGGAAGAAAGAGAAGGAAGGAAGGAAAAAAGGAAGGGAGGAAGAAGAAATAAGGAAGGGAGGGAGGCAGAGGGGGAAGAAGGGAGGAAGAAAGAAGGGGAAGAGGAAGAAAGGGAAGAGGAAGGAAGGAAGGAAGGAAGGAAGGAAGGAAGGAAGGAAGGAAGGAAAGGAAGGAAGGAAGGAAGGAAGGAAGGAAGGAAGGAAGTTTTCAGCCCCTTCTATCCCCCAAAATATTAGACATTCCTTGATTTGCAATCACAGTTGGGACTAGAATTTCTATTGCTAAACAAGGTGGCTATTAAATGAATTGTGCCCTATTTTATGACCTTTTTGCCACCGTTGTTAAGCAAATCATTCTCCCAAAGTACTATACGAAGGTCATACGTTTGCTACCTTGGGTCATACCTAGGATATTTCAGTATCTTCCCAGGTATATTTCTGCTGTCTTTCAGAAGCTCCGAGTAATTTGTGTCATAAAAAGGTAAAGGTAAAGGTTCCCCCGCACACGCGTGCTAGTCGTTTCCGACTCTAGGGGCCGGTGCTCATCTCCGTTTCAAAGCCGAAGAGCCAGCGCTTGTCCGAGGACGTCTCCGTGGTCAGGTGGCCGGCATGACTAGACGCCAAAGGCGCACGGAACGCTGTTACCTTCCCACCGGAGTGGTCCCTATTTTTCTACTTGCATTTTTTACGTGCTTTTGAACTGCTAGGTTGGCAGAAGCTGGGACGAGTAACAGGCGCTCACTCTGTTACGCGGCACTCGGGATTCGACCCGCCAAACTGCCGACCTTCTGATTGACAATCTCAGCATCCTAACCCACTGAGCCACCGCGTCCCTATTTGTGTCATACATCATGCTAAACCATGATTTGTTCTATAAATATAAAATAAAGCTGCAGTGCTTGGCTTGAGAGATCATACTAAATCATGGTTAACAAGCTACCATAGCCAAAACCACAACATTTTGCTGTGCCAAACAACAGCAAAACTCCATGAAACAAACATACACATTATGGCTTACGATAATAGCTAAAAGTCTGAAAGAAGGATATTGGCTCAATTCCTTGGGGGGGGGGGGAATGAATGCACAGAGGAATTTCAAGGCAAATTGTACAGCAAATATGATCTGCTTCAAAGTCTGCTATTTAAGGCAAAGAGGCTAAAATTATCACGCTGAGCTAGGAGGGAACAGGCAGAGCTTCTCTGCTGACTTTAAACATCCCGAAACATTTATTTAGGCGTGGCTGAGAGCATCACAACATTTTAAAGGGGGCCTTGCAGGACGCAGGATTAGATCAAGCAATTATGACTTCACACCAGCTGTTTCTGCAACAGACAGAGGCTTCTGAGAAGACATAAGCAGGAGAAGAGTCAGCATCTCCCAGCACACGGATGTCTTCAAGGCTTTAACAAGTCTCTTTTTAAGATCTTACTCGATCCATAAAAGAGTCATCCAGTTGGGTGGCTTGGAACTGGTCACTGTTTCCCTCAGCCCAATCCACCTGGTGTGGGTAAAATAGGAGTTGGGGGGCAGTTATGTGATCTTCCTTGAGTTGTTGAGACTTTCCAAAAGTTCAGACTTTGGAAAAAGTGCAGAAAAAGAGCAACAAGGATGGTTAGGGGGCTGGAGACTAAGACATATGAAGAACTGTAATGAAAAGAAGGACTGGGGGAGAAATGATAGCAGTGTTCCAGTATTTGAGGGGCTGTCACAGAGAGGAGGGGGGAAAAAACTATTTTCCAAAGCACCAGAAGGCAGCAAAAGAAACAGTGGATGGAAACTAATCAAGGAGAGAAGCAATCAACTGTAGAATTGAGGAGGAATTTCCTAACGGTGAGAACAGTCAACCAGTGAAATGCCTTGCCTTCAGAAGTTGGGGGTGCTCCATCACTGGAGGCTTTCAAGAAGATACAGGACAGCCCCTTGTCTGAAATGGTATAGGTTCTCCTGCTTGAGCAGGGGGCTGGACTAGATGAACTCCAGGTTCCCTTCCAACTCTTTTATTCTATGTTCTATTCAGTGCAAAAGATCCCCATGTAGGAGAGGACCAGGCAGACTCAGCCTTCCATCCTTCCCAGGTAGGTAAAATGAGGACCCAGATTGTTGGGGGCAATTAAGCTGACTTTGTAATAATGCCGCTTGGGGTGTGTGTGTGAAAGCCCTAATAAGCAGGCATATACATAGAATGAAGGCTACTGCTAAGCTTGTAAGCCGCCCTGAGTCTTCGGAGAAGGGCGGGATATAAATGGAATTAAAATAAAAATAAAAAATAAAAAATTGTCAGTTTGGAATCCTTATGCTGCCACAATAGCCTAAATTCAGCATTCCGATGAATTTCGTTGACTCTTATCTAGCACCAAGTTGGCCTGGCCACGAGTAGATCTGATGTCAACGCTGTAAACTTTGGATGTTCCCACTCTGACAACTGATGAAAATTGCAGCCATTTCCGCTTTGCTTTTAACATGCTTTTTCTTCTATTTATAAATCCGGTGCAGAAGTGGGGTTGGGATGACTGCTTGAGCTCAGCTAGCCATAATAATAATAACGCTGCTCTGTGGGAACTCAAGGACGAACTGATAACGGTTTGGCGGGCTAAGGAGCTGGAGAGAAAGCCAGCATTTCAGGCTAAGTGGAGAATGTGATTGATGGCTGCTTATTGGGGATGGGTATTGCAATTTGTTACTTTGTATCCAGGGGAAGGAAATTTAGTTTGGGGTTCAAGTAGGTAGTGCCGATACTTTGCTTCCTGAATAAAAAGTTCTTTAAGGAAGAATTCTTGCCTTGAAGTTCTTTTGATGGGTTCTATCTATCGGAACCATGACATCAGATTCTTGTATATAAGCGACATGTAACAAACGTTTAGTGCTTTGAACTTAACTCCTTTTCCCGGTTACCTGCACCCCAATGTAACTGTTTAAATTTAGAATAATTGTTTCCAAAAGTAGGACTCTACGTACAGGGAAGCGCCTACTTAGATTGTGGGGTTTGGGAATTTGTGTTCTATGCTGGAAAGATTATGCACCAATGATGAGCTGTAATTATTTACATAAACTGAAGAGTTTCAAATTTTACTAATGGTGGGAAACTTCCTCCTTCAGCTGGGACCCTGAAGTCATTCCTACTCCTTTACTTTTTAGCATCACCCAACCGTCATTATCTTAGAATAGCTGCAGGGAAGGCAGACTGTCTATTATTTCGGTGAGGGCTGAGGGATACTGTGAAGATGTTGTGTGTCACTAGTGAGGAGACGTCTTAAGTAGCGATCAAACTCTGGATAAATTCTACCCTAAACCAGGAAGAGCCTAAAAGGATATAGTAGTAGCAAGAGTAACAGCCGTAGTAGTTTTCGTTGGTGAATGCGTTATTCTAGACAAGGTGCAATTGGCACCATGAGGCTCTTCCGTTTCCCCCCCCCCGTTTGCCACACAATATAAACAGGAAGAAGAAGTGTTGCCATGGCAACGTCGAGAGGTTGCCACTCATCACCGGGTGCAATTTGTAGGCAATCCATGATTTAAACTGTTTGTTGAACTATCCTACGATAACAGATTAATGGAAGTCGGAGAGGCAATGGCAAACAAGGCATCTGGAAGAAGAGGGATTGCGCTCTTTGCCGGAGAATTCTTCCCTCTAATTTTGATGCAGGCGATTGCTGGTTTTGTCGTTTTGTTCATCGATTTCTTTGTGTGCGTGTGTGTGTCTTTTCCCATTTCCTTCCGTAGGACTTCTGCCGAAGTACCTATAAGGAGTCATAGGTGCTGAGTGTCAATCCTAACGACGGCAGACCCGTGATGACATCACGTGAAGTACTAATACCACTTTACAAGGCCTTGGTAAGGCCACACCTGGAACACTGCATCCAGTTTTGGTCACCACGATGTAAAAAAGATGTCGAGACTCTAGAAAGGGTACAGAGAAGAGCAACAAAGATGATTAGGGGGCTGGAGGCTAAAACATGTAGGGAACGGTTGCTGCAATTGGGTATGTGTAGTTTAATGAAGAGAAGGGTGAGGGGTGACATAATAATAATAATAATAATTTTATTTATATACTGCCCTTCTCCCAAAGGACTCAGGGCGGTGAACAGGGCAGATATATAAAAATACAAAAATACAAAAGTTAAAAGAAAATTAAACATATGCCCAACTAAAAACAATAAATACATATATTAAAAATGACAATAAAAACCCAACCCATCCCCCATCAGGCCAGGCCAGCTTGTTCAAATAAGAGTGTCTTCAGATCGCGATGGAAGGAGCAAAGGTCGGGCGCCATCCGGAGCTCAACCGGCAACCGATTCCATAGCTCCGGGGCGCCCACAGAGAAGGATCTCCCCCTGGGGGCCACCAATCGACATTCTCTGATCGGTGGCACCCTGAGGAGGCCCTCTCTGTGGGAACGTACAGGGCGAAGGGAAGTTGATGCCGGCAGCAGGTGCTCCCTAAGGTACTCCGGACCCATGCCAGGTAGGGCCTTAAACACCATTACCAGTACCTTGAATCTCACCCGGAAGACAACTGGTAACAATATGATAGCAGTCTTCCAGTATCTCAGGGGCTACCACAAAGAAGAGGGAGTCAAGCTCTTCTCCAAAGCGCCTGAAGGCAGGACAAGAAGCAAAGGATGGAAACTAATCAAGGAGAGAAGCAACCCAGAACTAAGGAGAAACTTCCTGACAGTGAGAACAATTAACCAGTGGAACAACCTGCCTCCAGAGGTGGTGAATGCTCCAACACTGGAGGTTTTTAAGAAGAGACTGGCCAGCCATTTGCCTGAAATGGTATAAGGTTTCCTGCCTGAGCAGGGGGTTGGACTAGATGACCTCCAAGGTCCCTTCCAACTTATTATTATTATTATTAATAAATGATGCACAATATGTCATTTGTGTCATCGGGTACGATAACGCCTTCATGATGTCACTTACCCCTCCTTCAGATTTCCATGAAAGGACCTTAGCAATTGTGCTCTTTACTTTAATATCCCAAAGGTGCTTTCCCCCCCCCCCCAAAAAGGCAACTGGACTTTGTTTTTGTTTTTTGTTTTTTCTTGAAGACATTTCGCTTCTCGTTCAGGAAGCGTCTTCAGGTTCTGAAGGATACAAATGAGAACGTTCTGCAGAACGGAAGAAGCTTCTTGGATGAGAAGCGAAACGTCTTTGAGGAAAAACGAAGTCCAGTTGCCTTTTGGGAAAAAAACACCTTTGGGACCACCATGAGCTGGATGACTGAGAATCACCATAGATCTTTGTGCCCTTTTGCCTTTATATTCCTTCTTCTGCTTGAAAACTATGAACTATAACTTGTATCATTTCCTTCCTTCCTTCCCTCCCTCCCTCCCTCCTTCCTTCCTTCCTTCCTTCCTTCCTTCCTTCTGTTGTGATTCAGGGTCAGCCTGTGGGTTCGGCAGTTGGGTCGGATGACTCAGATGAGGGGGAGGAGGGGGGTGTTGAAGAACTTGCTGATGATGGCTTTGAGGCTCCGCAGAGCCCCCAGCCAGGCCCCTCCCACCTGGTGGAGACCCAGCTGTGTGAGCCTGACAGCGTGGATGAAGATGACCCACAGCTGGCCCTGTTCAAGGACGCCCGACGCAGGAGGCAGTCAAGTAGGAGCAAGCAGAGGAAGGCAATGGGGCTTCTCGGAAGGAGGGAGAGAGAAGCCACGCCCTGAACTCTTTTTAAAGGGAATGTTTGGGGAGGGCTGGTTTGCTGAAAGCAACCGCTCCGATAGTGTTTCAAAGCTCCTGTATCTTGGTATGTGTTTTGTTTGTTTTTGTAATAAATTTGGCAGACGTATTCCAGCCTCTTGCCGTTTATAAAGGGGTTGCCTTTTCTGCAAGGCCGGTAGCAGGCTGGTACAGAACACCTTCCTTCATTCCCTGAGTTTATATCCCACTCTACCTGCATCCGATACACCTAAATTCAGTAATAAGTTCGGACCATAATTTACAAGACAGAAGCAATAGAATCAATTACTGGAGCTATTATGACAACCCCTAATCAATTAAAAACATCTCCCTGCAAGAACAGGGCTATATGTGTCCCAGAGAGACAGACAGACAAATTATGTAGCAAACGGGGGTCAACATTTAGCAATATTTAGCAAAATGGGGCTGATTTGTTCAGATCCAAAACTTACCCATGGGCTAAACTTTAGCGCTTTGAACTCAGAATGTGAAGGTCTACAACTGAGCTAATGGCAAAATAATAACACTCCACATTATTTCTGAGAAGACAGATACATTCTGGTGCAAGCAAGCCCTAGGATTGTCTTTGGGCTTTCTGGGACTGACTTGATGTTCTTCCCATTCATTTTCTGGGACTTTAAAGGAAAAAAACAGGACACAGTTTTGCAATGGGTTGATATTTTCTTATTCCCCCCACCCCCCCTGCCCAGAGGCTGGAGAGCTTCAGTACAGAACGAGACCCAGGCTATTCTCTCTTTTCTTAAAATAATTCCTCTTCTTAGCCAAAACAACACCAAGCCTGAGACGTGCAATATTAGTTTAAACAGGGCCCAGCAAAGAGCTTGCTTAAAATGGTTTTCTGTGATAGGATCAATTAATGGCCAGGCAGGGTGGGAAAGATGCATTCGCTAAAAAGAAGAAATAACAACTGGGTGAGAATGTTTCCAAAAATAAGAGATTCCAAGGCAAGATATGAAGGGGAAGAGCATTCTTGAACGTACGATTCTTGTATTCAATCAATCAATCAATCAATAGGAATGGAGCTGGAAGGGACCTTGGAGGTCTTCTAGTCCAGCCCCCCGCTCAAGCAGGAGACCCTGTACCATTTCAGACAAGTGACTGTCCAGTCTCTTCTTAAAAACCGCCAGTGATGGAGCACCCACAACATCTGAAGGCAACTTCTGTTCCACTGGTTAATTGTCCTCACTGTCAGGAAGCTTCTACTTAATTCCAGATTGCTTCTCTCCTTGATTAGTTTCCATCCGTTACTTCTTGTCTCACCTTCTGGTGCTTTGGAAAATAAGTGGACCCACCCCTCTTCTTTGTGGCAGCCCCTCAAATACGGGAAGACTGCTATAATGTCACCCCTAGTCCTTCATTTCTCTAGACTGGCCATACCCAGTTCCTGCAGCCGTTCTTCACATGTTTTTGTCTCCAAGCCTTTAATCACCTTAGTAGCTCTTCTCTGAACTTTTTCCAAAGTCTCACCATCTTTTTTGTAATGTGGGGACCAAAACTGGATGAAGTATTCCAGGTGTGGCCTTCCTAAGGCTTTATAAAGCGGTACTAATACTTCATGTGGTTTGGGTTCTATGCCTCTGTTCGTACAATCAAGGATTGTCATTAACAATTCCCCGACATGCTCATGACAAAGTAGTGCAAATGGGTGTGGAGCCTTCTTGGACCTGTTGAAAGGACCATGTTGTAGACTGTATTGTACAGTCTCAAGAAGGCTCCACACCCATTTGCACTACTCAGGTGGCCCTGGCGACACAGATAAACCTCCAAGTGGCCTCCATGACTCTCTAAACGAAGGCAAACGTCCAGCTGTCTGCAAGGAGTATAAACCCTTCCATTCCCCACCATCCAGCAGAAGCTGAAGAAGCTTCTTGGATGAGAAGCGAAATGTCTTCAAAGAAGAACAAGAAAGTCTAGTTGTCTCCTGAAAAAGCACCTTTGGGACAACCATGACCTGGATGACTGAGAATCTCCATAGGCAGTTAGAACAATGAACCAGTGGAACAACCTGCCTCCAGAGGTTGTGGGTGTTCCAACACTGGAAGTTTTCAAGAAGAGATTGGACAACCATTTGTCTGAAATGGTGTAGGGTCTCCTGCCTGAGGAGGGGGTTGGACTAGAAGACCTCCAAGGTCCCTTCCAACTCTGCTATTCTGTTATTCTAACTCTCCTGCAATGTCCTTCCTTTGGATTTTTTTTTTCAATTCCCTGTTTCGTCCACTCCTCTGAGATTTTTCAATGGTCTCTTATCAAAGCACCAGTGAGATCTGACACTGCTTAGCTTTCGAATCAACTAAGACAGGTTAGGTCCTGTCAGTTAGAACCAAACATTGTTTCCCATAAAACTGAACAAGGGCTACTGCGACCTGACCTGGCTTCTTGCTCTGAGGCTTTTGATGCTGTATTGTATCCCGGCAACCTTTTATATATAATATAAGCAGACAAACACTGGGACGGAGAGCCTAATATTCTTCTTATCTGCGTGCATTGTCCCCAGATAATGGTGACTAGAGAAAGTAATGCACAGAGATATGGAGATACTGTGTCTTCCTTAGAAACAACAGGAGTTTCTTTTGCCAGCCTCTTTCGATCAGTTGCTCTCTTGGGAATATTTATTTCTCCGTGGGTGGAATTATTGTTTGACTTGGCAGTCCCACAGCAGCTTCACATGGCTGATAATGAAAGCCTAGAGGGTTGCTACTATTTTGGTTCTTGGTTATGTCATCCTAATGGTCTCATGTGTCAGGAGCAAGTGTCTCTGCTGCTGGTACAAATAAAATGAAATGAAAGGAGCAAGGACTCGCCGGAGATTTTCCAGAAGGAAGGAAGGAAGGAAGGAAGGAAGGAAGGAAGGAAGGAAGGAAGGAAGGAAGGAAGGAAAAAGGAGAGGAAGGAAGGAAGGAAGGAAGGAAGGAAGGAAGGAAGGAAGGAAAAAGGAGAGGAAGGAAGGAAGGAAGGAAGGAAGGAAGGAAGGAAGGAAGGAAGGAAGGAAGGAAGGAAGGAAAGAAGGAAGGAAAAGAGACCATCATTTAGAACTTCATGTAGCTACATAGAGAATTATGGAGAACAATTGATCTAAGAAAGTTTTGCTCCTAATTGTAATTCATTGTTTTTACACTGTCTGAGGGCAATGATGTTGCCAGAGATCTGCAAATAAGGTGGTGTAGGTCAATTAAATGATTTCACCAGCATCAACAAAGGGCCTTTGAGAGTGAAGAGATGGGCATGCAACTCTAACTCTAACCAAGTAGGCAAAGTGGACCTCGAGGTTGGCAAAGTCTACTTTTGGCAATACGATATTTGGCAGGCCTTTGTGCCATCCTCAGCGTGAGAACAGTACATGCCAAATGTTCTTCTCCAGCACAGATGTTTCAATGGAGCTGTAGAACGACTAGATGGACTGACAAGGATGGAACAGGGAATAAGTTCTATATCTAAGGTGGGCGAGCAATCTTGATGGCAATTCTGTTCTCTCTGTTGCTTTCTTGCTTTCAGCCATTCTACTGTCCTCAATGCAGTAATAAATCAAAGAAATAACTAGATTGAAAGAGGGGAGAAGGGGAAGGAGAAGGAGAAAGAAAAAGAGAAGGAGGAGGAGGAGGAGGAGAAAGAAAAAGAGAAAGAGCAAGAGAAGGAGGAGAAGGAGAAGGAGAAGGAGAAGGAGAAGGAAAGGGAGAAGAGAGAAGGAGAAGGAGAAGGAGAAGGAGAAGAAGAAGAAGAAGAAGAAGAAGAAGAAGAAGAAGAAGAAGAAGAAGAAGAAGAAGAAGAAGAAGAAGAAGAAGAAGGGGAGGAGGAGGAGGAGGAAGAGGAAGAGGAAGAGGAAGATGGAGAAGGAGAAGGAGAAAGAGAAGGAGAAGGAGAAGGAAAGGGAGAAGGGAGAAGGAGAAAGAGAAGGGAGAAGGAGAAAGAGAAGGAGAAGGAGAAGGAGAAGATTTCAAAAACTACGGTAGGAGAACAGAGGGAGAAGACCAAATGATATCACCATGACATGACAAAGCCTGAACTGGCTTGGAAGTATGACATACTTAAGAAGAAAAAGCCAGGCTAGCTGTCTGCTTCATGGTGTCCTTGTAGTTTGAGGTGTCATTCATCAAGTTGTGCAAAATATACCGGCACAGAAAATGTCAAAGTGTGTCAAATCTGTGCAGGCTAAAGAAAGAATTTGACCAGTCCTGACATACTATAGAACTGGACGTGATTAAGTTTTCCTCCGACCGAGTCGGTAGCTGGGTTTTGTTTCATTTTGATTCAGAATGTGATCTCAGGAATTTGCAGCGGCCGAAGGCCCGCGTTCCCCTCCTAACGTGATCCTCGACTGCCACATGGAAAAGAGATCATTCCACTAAGATAGAATTACATACTGGGGACATAAGCCTTCTTGCAGTGGGTGGAATTTCAGCAACTCTTTTGTCTTAAAAGGCATATTTGTAGAACACGAGGCAGTTTTGCCTTCCATTTTTCATGACTTCAGATCCTTTGAACTGTGAATATTTCGTTTATATCACTCAGATTTTATATTAGCTAGCCAGGATTCGACCCAAACGGACTCGAGATCCAGAGCTTGTCACAAAATAAGAAACTAAAACCATCATTTTCTATACCTATCAATATGGGAAGGCAGGGTTTTTGAGAGATGTTAAATTTTGCTAACGATAGGGAGCCATTTTTGAGGTGACCCTGGTTGTAAATCTCCAGTTCATTCCAAGGAGTCTTTACTTAGCGGAATCTAAATTGGGCCTTGGGCCCAGGGCTCTTCAACATCTTCATCAACGGTTTGGATGAGGCGATAGATGGGGAACTCATCAAATTTGCAGATGACACCAAGCTGGCAGGAATAGCCAACCCTCCAAGACAGGCTTAAGATACAGGAGGATCTGGACAGATTTGAACACTGGGTGCTATCTAACAAAATGAATGTTGTGATTCAGGGTCAGCCTGTGGGTTCGGCAGTTGGGTCGGACGACTCAGAGGAGGAGGAGGGGGGTGTTGAAGACCTTGCTGAGGGGGTTGAAGATCTTGCTGATGAGAGCCCTCAGCCAGGCCCCTCCCACTTGGTCACCACGGAGACCCAGCTGTGTGAGCCTGACAGCGTGGATGAACATGACCCACAGCTGGCCCTGTTCAAGGACGCCCGACGCAGGAGGCAGTCAATTAGGAGTAAACAGAGGAAGGCAATGGGGCTTCTCGGAAGGCGGTAGAGAGAAGCCACGCCCTGAACTCTATATAAGGGGAATGTGTGGGGAGGGCTGGTTTGCTGAAGGCAACCGCTTGGATAGTTCATGTTTCTTAAAGCTCCTGTTTCTTGGTTTGTCTTGTTCCATTTGTTTTTGTGGTAATAAATTTGGCAGGCGTAATTCCAGCCTCTTGCCTTCTTGTAAAAGGGGTTGTCCCTGCCTTTTCTGCAGGGCCGGTAGCAGGCTGGTACAGAACAATGAAATTCAATGGTGGAAAAAGTACGGTTCTCCGTTTAGGCAAGAAAAAAAACAAATGCACAGGTGTAGTATAGGTGGTAGCTTGGCAACTGTGAGAGGGATCTCAGAGTCTTAGTGGACAATCACTTAAATAGGAGCCAGCCATGTGCTGCAGCAGCCAAAAAAGCCAGCACAATGCTAGGCTGCATTAATAGATGGATAGAATCAAGATCATGTGAAGTGTTAATACCACTTTATAATGGCATAGGGCTTCCTGCCTGAGCAGGGGGTTGGACTAGAAGACCTCCAAGGTCCCTCCCAACTCCGTTATTCTGTAACACAGCCTACAGTCACATTTCCCATCTAATCTAAGTCATCCCATAAGCCCTGATGCTTCTACCCCTGCACACTTTCTTCTTCTTCTTCTCTTTTGCTTCTGGGTAACATCGTCTCATAGGGATGAATAATCCTAACATCGGAAGATGTTTTACCATTGAGAACCCTTTCAAACTGCGCCTTTCCTGACGTCTTAGCAGTAACAACCAGCGCTACGTGAGATCCTGGTAACATTTTGGCAGAAGATGACTATGGCAGCAGAAGGAGGGAGGGGGGGGAAAGGAAGGAAGGTGAGGATATGTCTTACTGTTGATGGTATCTTGAAACATTGCACTTTGTATAGTTTTGTTTTATGAGAGAGAGGGAGAGAGAGAGAGAGAGAGAGAGAGAGAGAGAGAGAGAGAGAGGGAGGGAGGGAGGGAGGGAGGGAGAGAGAGAGAGAGAGAGAGAGAGAGAGAGAGAGAGAAAGAGAGAGAGAGGGAGGGAGAGAGAGAGGGAGAGAGAGAGAGAGGGAGAGAGAGAGAGGGAAAGAGAGAGAGAGAGAACTGCTGTAAATCATTTGGGGCCTTTTAACGCTTCAATAAACCTTTCAGATGGCCCGCAGAAGAATTGGCATGTTGAATTTCCAGATGTTACCAACTACCCAGGTTTTCTGGGGAGTGAGGACTCTTCGTCTTTTTCAACTAAATATTGTGGGAAGGGGATTGTGCTGACCGCTGCCGCCATGTTGGAACTGATCTGGCCCTCCCCCTGCCATCAAAGGAACTGGGAATCAATAAGACCAGGAAAAAGAGTGCCTAAAATGCAAGCAGGTGGGCCAAGTTACACTTTTGTTGGACAGTGAGAAAGCTCCAAGCTCGTGAGGCAATGAAGCTGGGCTTATGCCCTGCATTTGGGGAAAGTAGCTGCAAGCAGGCAGAAATGTTTCTGACTCCCACTTCTCTAAGGACAGGCTCAGCTCAACCCTTCTTACAAAGGGCAGAAAAAGTTTATAGCCCCAGAAATGGGAGAGAAGAAAGGCTCCTTCCTTCCTTCCTCCCTCCCTCCCTCCCTTCCTCCCTCCCTCCCTTTCTCCTTTCCTTTCCTTCCATCCTTCTTCCTTTCCTCCCTTTCCTGCTTCCTCCCTCCCTTCCTGATATTCAATTTAGGAAGAGTAGTATAGAGACACACCTACATTTCCACCTGAGGCTTCCACCGAACTGGTTCCCTTTTCTGCAAGATGCCTAAGCAATAGCGGCCGATAAAATGGTGTGTTTATATTAACTTCATACATGTACACACCCACACAGAGTGAAATCCACTGTTTTTGAAAGCTGTAGGGATCTCAGCAAAACACGCATATTTTCTAATGTTTAGGAAGTGACTGAGCGGAGTAATTTCCCAATGTCTGTTATTGGATAAACACAGCCATTCCCCTGTCTTCCTCCACTCCATTTCTACGCCTAGAAGCTATATTTCTCGAAAAGTAAGCACAAGAAAATGGAAATTAATCCTCAGGTTCATTTTCTTTTTTTAACAGGCACGCTTGGGAAGCTTAAGCAAAACGGCAGAGCGATTAACATTCCAGTGAGCGAGTCACCAAAAATGCCTTGTGTAGACGCGAAAAGAAATGTTGATTCACTAGTATGGCGGCAACCTCTTTCTCTGTTTCTGAGTTTTTTCTCCCTCGTCTCCTCAAGAATATGTACTCTAGTGAAGAAAAAATGAAGGAGGCACCTTTGGTCCCATTGACCTACAATTCGGGACCTGTTTCCACACACACATTCACGGAAATTGATGAATGAACGCGTGAAACATAACAAAGAAAACTTTGACAGTCCCACCGGCGATTTTGGTATTTGCCAAAAGGAGAAACTTCACCTTTTCATCTACTTTCAATCCGAAAAGCAGCATGATGTTTTCATTCTCTACAGAATGCCCAGAATCTGTCAAATTGGGTGGGTTCTGTAAATCCCATTAGATAAATTAAATAACAAATAAAGACACTGGCTATTCCCTCAGCCCTAAGCGATAGGGTGAGTTCTCTAGACTTGTTACAATATTGATCTTTTCCTTCTCCTAAAAACAAAATGCCAAGCCTCCTTGTTTTCGCAGATTTTCACGGGTATAGGTATGTACGTCTTGGCGTATTTGGGTCTTTTCCCGTGTAGGATTGAGGGTGCCTTGGCAATGTTTCAACGAGGTCCCACTCCTCATCTTCAGGCTGGTGTCTTCGGTTTCGACACCAGCCTGAAGATGACGAGTGGGACCTCGTCGAAACGTCGCCAAGACACCCTCAATCCTACACGGGAAAACACCCAAATACACCAAGACTATTATCTCTATCTATCTATCTATCTTCTATCATTGTTCTCTCAGATGATAGATATCTATCATCTCTCTCTTTTTTCTCTATCTCTCTCTTCTATCATCTATCTACCTATCTCTATCTCTCTATCTTTCTATCATCTCTCTATTATCTCTCTATCTCTATCTCCATAGCCAACTAACTATCATTTTTATCACTCTATCACTCTGTCTGTCATCTATCTATCTATCTATCTATCTATCTATCTATCTATCTATCTATCTATCTATCATTTATCATCTCCATCTTAAATGGAAATGACCATCACCCAAATAATCATTTCAGCTGCTGAACAACTCTTTGAGCATTTAGGACAGACATGTCAAACACAAGGCACAGGGGGGCCGGATCCGGCCCGCGAAATGGTTTCATGCGGCCCGCGAAGCCATCCTGGAAACAGTGAGGGAATGGTCCCCACTGCCTTGGCCCTGGCCCAGAGACCCTCCTCTTGCCAGAGACCCCCAGATCTGTCCCACTCCTGCCCAGGCCCCCATAGGCACCCTTCATGCGAATGATGTAGAGTTGGCCATGCCCACCCAGTAGGCCATACGCACTCTAGCCACGCCCACCCAGTAGGCCACGCCCACCCTGGCCATACCCACCCGGCCCCCTGAGGGCAACCATAATGCTGATGCGGCCCTCAATGAAATTGAGTTTGACACCCCTGATTTAGGAGGGAAAAAAAAACCAATTGCCATCTATAATCTGTGTCTATGTGTAATTTCACAAATGTCTGGAAGAAATAACAAAGATTAGAGAAACCTCAAGCCATTGTTGATGCCAACAACCCTTTCAAGGCTTGAAGCTCGGGGCCACGTGCAAGGAGCCTTCGACAGAGGCACTTCATACATATCTTCAAAACGACAAACCACAAGTATGGAGCTGCGTGACAATGTGCCAAAGTGGTTTGAGCTTGCACTGTGTAACAT